>NW_024070205.1:42549663-43057868 GCF_014754425.2 Oryx dammah | reverse complement strand
TGGTCTTTCCAGTAGTCATGTACAGATGTAAGAGCTGGACAATAAAGAAGGCAGAATGCCGTTGGTCTTTCCAGTAGTCATGTACAGATGTAAGAGCTGGACAATAAAGAAGGCAGAATGCCGAAGAATTGATGCTTTCGAATTGTGGTGCTGGAGAAGATCCTTGGAAAGCAAGGAGACCAAACTTGTCAGTCTTAAAGAAAATCAACCCTGGAAGTACTGATGGTAAAGCTGGGCTCCAATACTTTGGCCTCCTGATGAGAACAGCTGACTCATTGGAAAAGACATTGATGCTGGGAAGGATTAAAGGCAGAAGGAGAAGAGGGCAACAGAGGATGAGATTGGTGGCATCACCAGTTCAATGGACATGATCTTTGGTAAATTCTGGGAAGTGGTGTGGGACAGGGAAGCCTGGTGTGCTACAGTTGGTGGGGTCACGAAGAGTTGGACATGACTTGGGAACTGCACAATAACAACATACCATTTTAAAATTAGTTCTTTTCTTACAGGGGAATTTTAAAAATAATTATTAGTTTGTTTTCTATACCCTATTGATAACAGTTTATTTCTTTGACATTCTAAGGTATAGCATAGCCATAATGGATAAAGCTGTCACAACTGTACTTGAATCCCAACCTTACTGTTTTTTTGCCATGTGACTCAGCTTATTTGATATGTTAGCTTCAGCCTTTCTAGTCTATAAAATCGGGACAATAATATGTCATTATAGTTTTTAAAAAGTGAAAGTTGCTCAGTTGTGTCTGACTCTTTGTGACCCCATGGGCTGTAACCCACCAGGCTCCTCTATCCATGGAATTTCCCAGGCAAGAGTACTGGAGTGGGTTGCCATTTTCCTCTCTAGGGCATCTTCCTGACCCAGGGATTGAACCCAGGTCTCCTACATTGCAGGCAGATTCTTTATTGTCTGTGCCACCAGAGAACCCCCAAAATGTTAGTTGCTCAGTCATGTCCGACAGCTTGTGCCCTGGGGACTGTAGCCCACCAGGCTCCTCTGTCCATGGAATTCTCCAGGCAAAAATACTGGAGTGGGTAGCCATTCCTTTTTCTAGGGGATCTTCCTGACCCAGGAATTGAATTTGGGTCTCCTTTATTGCAGGCAGATTCTTTACTGTCTTAGAGAACTAAAGTAATGTTTATAAAGTCATTACATGTCTACTGAGCACTTGGACATGTTCATTAAATGATAGTTTCTAATTGTGGTTGTGTTGATAGTTAACGTAAAGAATTTTAGGTGCTTAGCCTCATTCTCCTTTTTATTTTCATGGAAGAAAATCTGTTTTTCCCTATGTAGCACATGTAGGATTTTATTTTATCTTGCATGCCTTTGATGAAAAAATATATATATTAGCAAAGCATATTGTGTACAAGGAAGTGAAAGAGTTGCTTTATTTTTAGGAGTTTCTTCCTTTCCTCTCTGATTCTTGCTGTACGTTGCACCAGCTTTATCTTCAGATACACAGGTAAGAAGAATGATATGACCATTAACATGTAATAGAGCCATTTGAGCTATGCAGCCCTTTAGTGTATGTCATTTAGAAATCAAGTGTCACATGTCAATGTATGGCAAAAACAGTAATTAGCCTTCAGTTAAAATTAAAAGCAAGTATCAGGAATTTTTCTTAATGTTTTAGTGTATTTTTATATGCTTGCTTAAAAGTAATCAATGGAGATGGAAGCTTTTCAAGAATAGATACATATGAGTTTGATTTATGTTTATATTCTAACTAGTATTTTATACCCAAGTGATGAATAATTGGTCTGATGATAAATACCAGAGGCAAAAAAAGAGGTTATATTTACATGTATATATTTTTTATCAGCATACTGTTTTTTATCTTAATTTTTATTTTACTTCTATGAGATTTAAGTCAAGTAGTACTTGACTCCATCTTAGAAAAAAATGATGAGTTACAGAAAGTGTATCATAATTTAGATAAGGCTGAATGACATCTAAAATTGATGGTAACCTCAGAAGAACCCTTGATTTGACACTAAAGGACTCTCAGCTCATTCATCAGCAATCCTCTTATATTTCCTTAATCCATTTAGTCTCCTAGACAGCTTTTCATAATCTCTTCTTCTTCAAACATCTTAAATGTCCAGTACCACCTCCCCATTTCTGGTTGTCAGTGTCCTCCCTCTGTGTCACTTAGAAAGATGGAAGCAATATAAAGAGAACTTCCACATTCTTCTTCTGACATATCTATTATTCTGCCTGTATCTCGGCCCACATATTTCCTTGTTCCAAGAGTGAACTGACTGTGTGCCTATCTGAGGCCAGCCACTATTTCTGCATTGGATTTCACCCTCTCACATGCTCAGGGACCTCACTATCACAGTTGCTCCTTTTCCTTCTTGGATCATCAGTCCTCCCTGCCTTCTGGATCATTCTCATGAGTATACAGCATGCTGTTCTTCCCATCTTAAGAATAACATAAAGCAGTCTCAGCTCTGCATCCTCCTGCGAATAAGCACCTTCCCCTTATTCTACATTTGTTACAATAAGACTCCTAAAAACAGTTGTCTATACCACTGTCTTTTTTGAAGCTATTCCAGTCACTTTCCATTCTAACTCTTCACCAGAACAGCTCTTGTCCAGGTCATCAGTGACCTCCACGTTGCTATGTCTAATGGACAGTTTTAGGCCTCATCTTATGTAATCTGTCAGCAGTGCGTAACACTGTCGTTCAGACTCTACTCTGTCGGCTCCCATACCACCTCCCTTCTCAGCAGGTTCCTCCTCGTCTCTCCAGCTACTTCAAGTTGGATGTGCCCCAGCACTCAGTCTTCAGGCTCTTCTCTCTTCTCTGTAGTCATTTAGTCTCAAGACTTTAAATGTATATCTCTCCCCTTTCATGTCTAACCATCAATCAGGACTAATTCCAATCCCTGTCTTCTGACCATCCTCACCACCCCCCACCAAGCTTCCTCATTTCAGTTTAAGTAGTAACTTGGTTTTGCAAATTGATCAGGCCAAAAAACCTTGCTGTCATCTTTGATGTTTCTCTGCTCTCTTATGCCTCCTCTAGTCCATTAGTAAATTCTGTCCATATAACCTTCAGAATAAATATGTATATATGCAGTATATAGAAACAAACTAGGGTTTTCTGTTTCATAGTTAGTGTTCCCATTTAGTTTATATTTTCCAATTTCTCTGTCTCCGTTTTTCTTTCTTGATGTTCTTACTCAAGCCTTTATCAAGTATAGTAAAAAAGCTTTTGTAATACATATATATAAATAGTGTGTATAATATATATATTTTAGAAAACTTACGAAGTTTTGCCTAACTAAAAAATTTATAACATTTTGATTCCACTTGTTTGATTTAGTATGAATAGAATGCTAGATTTCTAATTTTAAAAAATGGATGTGCAACAAGTAACAAAGGTTTACTGTATAGCACAGGGAACTATAGTCAATATCTTATAATAACCTATAATGGAAAATAGCCTGAAAAATAATATATGTGTATATATATACGTATAACTGAATCACCTTGCTGTGTACCTGAAACATTATAAGTTGACTGTACTTCAATAAAATACATGAAAGTGAAGTTGCTCAGTCATGTCCGACTCTTTGCGACCCCATGGACTGTAGCCTACCAGGCTCCTTCATCCATGGGATTTTCCAGGCAAGAGTACTGGAGTGGGTTGCCATTGCCTTCTCCAAATATCAAGTGTTTATCTTAAGGACTTCCTTTTAAATGCTGTCATCCCCAGGGTATTCTCATTTTCTGTCAAGTTTGCCATAGTTAAAATTAACACTGCAAAATATACTGAATATGTATCTCATTTCACATAACTTTTGATGAAGTTTAAACTGCAGTTCCTGAGACATTTTCTCTGTAAGTGTTTGAATCTTCCTACAGTGTTAGTATACTTTGTTCTTGTAAAGCTCTTGCTTCCAGGCATTAATTCATTGTCAGTTTAGCCTTCTACCTATTTGAAAACAACTTTCAATAGAAGTAATTAATCCAGAATTTATCAGAAGTATCTTTCTTATATATATATTTTTTCTAATTATTTGGTTCATATTTTTATAAGTTTTTTTGAGAGTATCATTGTCAACAATGTATTAAAATGCATCAAAATAATACTAACATTTTCTCTAAGATTATAAAATTTTAGTTGTAGAATTATAGCCATGTAGTTCAGAGGTTCTTCATACAATTTTGGTATCAATTCAGTACTTGGAGTTTTGTTTTATAAAACACATGCTACTTAATTTTTAAATATATTTTCACTTCTAGAAGAACATCATTTTGCAGTACTTAGCCTCTGGCCAAAATTAGAAGGTAGCTATTAAGTGAATGAGTTTTTTCCCTTCCTTTCCAGTAAGTTTCCTCCAAGCCTGTATGCTGCTGGGATTTCTAAAGCACACCAGGAGGAAATAGCTGGTACTTTCCTGGTTACACTGAGTCCACTCATCAGTCAGCTTCTCACATTCCAGCCTTTTGTGGATGTGGTTTTGGACAGTAAATTAGGTAAGCTTCAAAACACATTTAATGTTAAAACATCTCATATTAATTACAATGTGTTCGATACATGGTAATTTTCCCTTACATAGTCATCCTTTTTTTAAGTTTTAAAAATTTTCTTTAAAGTTTCTTTTACTTGCTTTTCTTGGAGTATATTTCTAACTTAAAATTATAATTTTTTAATATAGCAATCAGAGTTATATAAAAATAGAGTATGTTTTTACCAATTTGCTATAACTTAATGTGTTTTTATCCCATGAAGAGCTGCCATGTGAACTACAGTTTCCCCAGTGTCTACTGCTGGTTGTCATTATGGATGAGCTGTCCTCTCGGTCTGAGGATGTGCAGGCCCTGTGGTGCACAGAGAGCCACGTCTCAGAAGCTACAGCCAGGTAACAGACACGATATTGTTTATCTCCAATCACATTACGATGGTTTAGAATGCACTGTTGTTTGCAATGACCTCGAAATTAAATTCTTTGTTATATCACATATTCTAATTAATAGTTACTATGTAGACTTCATACATATTGCTACTTAAACTATAAAATACACAAATCTTTGACAGGTGCTGAAAATATTTTAATTTTGTTCACTCTTTTAAAAGATATTGCCTAATAGTGTTATAAACATTGAGCAGAGATATAGTTGATAACATTTAAAGATGAGCTCTGATAAATGGAATGCTCAGACACTATAAGGTATCCCTTGGGAAATCTCCCTTGTATTCGTTCTTCTTGCCAATATCAGGCTCTAGTTCCTACAGTTTGGCTGTTGCTGTGTTCTAGTTTTTTATCCTTTCCTTTAGTGGCATCCTATATACCACTGTAAGGTTAGTCTTCCTAAACCCCAGCTTTTTGAGCTTGCAGTTCTCCTGCTCAGTAACTGAAGCATAATGTCCCATGTCCTCAGCTTTGCATTTAAAACCTGCTATTGTCATCATTAACTTTTGGTCCTTATCCTCTCTTTTTCTATACATATACCTTGCTCCTGTCAGACTGGTGATTCCTGTCTGCATTTTACTCAGGCTTTGTCATCTTTACCTATTATATTTTGCTTATTTTTAATTCATTTTTAAATACTCCATGAAGAATTCTTAAACCATTTCAATCTTAAAATGACTCCTCTCTGTCTGTATAATAGGGCCTATTTTTTATTTAATATATGATACCTAGTTTAGCTATTTAAGTTTCACGTTCCTTGATGAATTTTGTCTCAGACTTTGTATAGTTCTGTATTTTGTTAATCACTTGGTAAATGATAAAAGATGTATAGGAAAATTCTCCTTTAAGGAATTTCTCTAACTGTATTTTATTTTTATGGATACATGGATACATATTCATATATATTGGAAACTGTTAAAGATATATACACCTTGAGACATTTGGCTTTGGTAAAATGACGCTCTGTAGTGTTGTTACACCCACTAATTGTTAAATGTTAATAACGTTGGGTTCAATGTTTGCAATTTCCCTGCAGGGTGTCTCTACTCAAAGCCATTTTCTCCAGTTTTGAGCAGTGTTCTGGTGAACTCTCTCTACCTGTTCATTTACAAGGAGTAAAGAGTAAAGGGCAAACCGAGGTCGCTGTCACCTTGTATCAGCATGTTTGCATTCATCTGTGTACATTTATTGCTTCCCTTCACCCTTCACTGTTCCCTGAACTGGTAAGTTTGTCACTTGCAGGGCTAAGCTGAGATTACTTTTGCTTTCTTTTCATTGAAACTGTGAATCAGATATAGAAGAAAGTGTGGGGATAATAAATGTGTATGTATTTATTTACATTGGGGTATCGTTGCTTTAGAAGCCTGGCAGGCTGTAGTCCGAAGGATCATACAGAATCGGACATGACTGAAGTGACTTAACACAGCACAGCACATAGTTGTTTATGGGCTTCCCGGGTGGTGCAGCGGTTTAGCATCTGCCTGCCAGTGCAGGAGATGCAAGAGATGCAGGTTCAATCTCTGGGTCAGGAAGATCCCCTGGAGACAGAAATGGCAACCCGCTCCAGTATTCTTGCCTGGAAAATTCCGTGGACAGAGGAGCCTGGTGGGCTACTGTCCATGGGATCGAAAGCGTTGAACATGACTGAGCACTAATAGTTGCTTTACAACATTTGGTTAGTTTCTGCTGTACAGTGAAGTGAATCAGCTATATGTATGCATATATCCCTTCCCTCTATTAACTCCACTGCCACCCCATCCTACCCATCTAGGTCACCACAGAGCACTGAACTGAGTTCCCATCACTATACAACAGGTTCCCACTAGTAGTTTTAGATGGCAGTGCACATACGCCAATCCCAGTCTCCCAATTCATCCACCCACCTCCACCCTGACTGCCCTCCCTGAGGATAGTTCTGTACATCTGCATCTCTGTTCCTTCCCTGCAAATAGATTCATCTTACTATTTTTCTAGATTCCACATATATGTGATGATATCTGATATTTTTTTTTCTGACTTAACTCTATATGGCAGACTCTAGGCCCACCCATGTCTCCACAGATGACTCATATTATCTTATCCATATGTATCTATATTCCTGTCATCTTTGTCCATTCATCTGTTGATGGACATTTAGGTTGCTTCCATGTCTTTGCTATTGTAAATAGTGCTGTAATAAATGTTGGGGTGCATGTGTCTTCAAAAAATAGATAGAAGACCTAAAGAGACAATTCTCCAAAGAACACACACACACAGGCAACAAACATGCTCAGCATCACTAATTATTAGAGAAATGCAGATCAAAACTACAATGAGGTATCACCTCATACCAGTCAGAATGGCAATAATCAAAAAAATCTACAAACAATAAATTCTGCAGAGGGTGTGGAGGAAAGGGAACTCTCTTGCACTGTTGATGGAGATGTAAATTGATGCAGCCACTATAGAGGTTCCTTAAAAACTAAAAATAGAAATACCATATGACTCAGAAATGTGTATTTATTTTTGACTGCCATTCTCTCAGCTTGCACATTTTATGCTTTAATTCAGTTGTGTCTTAGGAAATGGTAATTTTAAGAGTCCTCTAGTATTCAGATGTAATATTTAGCTAAAATACTTCAGAAAACATTTGGGGTGGAAAGGTATGGAAAGACAGTGTGAGAAGAAGAAAAATGGGTCTATGATTTCACCTAATTCAGTTTCTTAAAAAGAAACAGAATAGCAGAATGTAGTACCAAGTCTCCTACAGATCCTAGGCTTAATGTGTTTGTTTTTTTTTAAACTGGAATTGTTTTGGTTTTTTAAAAATTTTTGGCTGCACCATGCAGCACACAGGACCTTAATTCCCCAACCAGAGATCGAACCTGTAACCCCTACAGTGGAAGCATGGATTTTTAACCACTGGACCACCGGGGAAGTCCCTTTTTACTGAAATTAGATTAGAAAAGATTCTGATAAAATTCTAGGGAAAAAATTCTTAAATTTTATTTTAAAATGAGTATCATTTATGATATTATAAATGGGTAATATTCAGCACATATTAAATATTGTCTTTGAATAGGTTAAGACAGAAACAGAAGTATAGGCATGTGTATTATATATATTGTTCTAGAGAGTTCAGCCTACATAGAGGATGTTTGTGGAGCCTAGTGACTGAGTTACCACATTGACAATCACTTTGCATCTCCATATCCCAGTCCAATGCTGAACATAATAAATGTTGAGGGGATGGCAACATAGATTCTTTCAGACACTAGAAAGTAGAGCTTTCCTATTGAGGATCTGTTGGGTTTTTTTGGATTGTGATAGTATTTTGTTGTTTTGAGAAATGTTAATGATAATTTATCATAACCATTTGTTTTTCATTAGGACACTGCCCTGTTGAATGCCGTTCTTAGTGCTAATATGATCACCGCTTTGCTGGCTATGGACGCATGGTGCTTCCTTGCTCGGTACAACATACTTTTTAAAATTTGGGGGTTGATTTACTGTAGTGATTGAAGTAAATGACTTTATACTTGTAACTTTATAGAAAATTAAATCTTGATAATCCTTTAACAGCCCCCCAAAATGGTTTGATTTCACATCACAGCACTGAATTAGGGACTGAGTTCCCTCTTCCTTTCTTTGGCTCAGATCAACAGAACCTATAGCTTAGGTCGTTTTGTATGTTGTGATATTCCTTTTCCATGGAAATAACTGCAGTTTAGAATATTTAGTGCTTTATGGTAGTTCATCTTGCTTTTCTGAATAATTGTATAAATAATTGTATGAAGATTGGCTTCTCTTTCACAGATATGGGACTGCTGAACTCTGTGCTCATCATGTGACCATTGTGGCCCATCTGGTAAGTAGAATTATAAAGCCTAAAACATTCAACTTCCCATGCATTTCCTTTGGGGATATGATAATCTTAAAGAATGTGAATATCAAAAGGAGAAATAGCATGTTAGCTACATGATTTTGACAGTAAATTAGTTTTTTTGTTCTGCATTAGTGCTGATGCTGAGCTTCCGTGGTAGCTCAGATGATAGAGAATCTGCCTGCAATGCAGGAGACCCAGTTTCAGTCCCTGGGTTGGGAAGATCTTCTGGAGAAGAGAAAGGCAACCCACTCCAGTATTCTTGCTTGGAGAATTCATGGACAGAGGAGCCTGGCAGGCTACAGTCCATGGGGTCACAAAGAGCTGGAGACGACCTAGTGACTTAACACTTTCACTTTCAATGTTGATGCTATTGAGAAAGATATATTAGAAAGATTGTAACGCTGGGGAATTGTCTCATATTTTCAAAATTTTTTGGAGTTTCATTGATCTGGGGAAGAAAAATTAGGTTGTTTTAGGATAAATTTAAAATTGAATACAAAGTAGAGAATAGGAGTTAGCCTTAATGTGGATGACCCAAAGTTCTTCTTACTCTCGCCTCCTTCCTCCCTCTCCCGGGCCCCTCTCTCCTGCCCCAGGCCCCTCTCTAATATGACTTAGACATCCTCACTCTTGATTTTGATGTATCTCTTTCTGAGAGAGACTAAATGTGATAGTAATTGATGCCTTTTGGGTAAAGAAGTAATGTGAATAGATACAAAGAGAAAGTTAATGATGACTTATGTTAATCTTTTCAGTGTTGATCTTTTGCTTTTAAATCTCGATGTTTATGTTCCATATAAGATTGGCATGACTGGTGTGTTTTTAGTCTCTGGATTTTGATAAGATTTTATGTGGGCCATGTGTCTTCTGTTTTTTGTTTCATATATTTCTTGGTTTACCCTATAAGGATATTGTAGACTAAATTCACTGAGGTGCATGATAACTAGGCAGCTGACATCTATGTCTCTGTGGCTAATGGTCTGGAGTGCTTACCCAATTTTTTTAAAAATCCTCATGACATCTTACACAAAACAGTGACTTTTATGTTATTTGTCACATAACTACTTTAAATAAAAGCTCTCCTAGCACATTATGATGGGAATTTTAAATTCTTTTAATGACGCTTCCATCTTACAGTTATATTCACCTCTGTACTTTTGTGCTTAGACTTAAAAAATTTCACAAGTTATCTTTCAGTAGGGGGATTAACATATCAAGTTATAATCAAAATGGTAATTAGAAATAGAAATTCCAAAGTATTGTTTTTAAATATATCAAAATTGTTTCCATATTACAAAAGTAGGTTCATGGAAGAGAAAAAATTAGAGGAAAGTGCCAAATCAAAAATTAAAATTCCATGTTATTTCCCAGAAAGAGCTGTTGTTAATATTTTGGCATATAAAAGCTTATAAAAGCTATGATTTTAAGTCTTGATCTCTGCCCTCTCTCCTGTCTTTTCCCAGATAAAATCCTGCCCTGGAGAATGTTATCAGCTCACCAACCTATCAATACTATTGAGGCGTCTCTTCTTCTTCATGGCCCCACCCCAACAGGCAAGGATATCATCTTTGTCACTGTCTTTGAGCAGCTGCTGAGAATTGGATTCAGATACTTTTGAAGGCTTTTTCACCCCCATTTATTCTACATGTAAATGTTAACATCTGAATGTAAATTTTTAATATATTGATTGCTTTGCTTATTGCTTTTAGGTGGATTTAGATTTTGATGTTAAAGAAAAGCCAGAGCTATACTTTAACATCAAGTTAAAGTGATAAAAATAGATCTTATTCAGAGCTGTCGCAATAGGAGAGAAGAGATTTCAGTGTAGAACTGGGCTCAGTTCTGAATACAGCATAGTGTGAATCTAGGGTCACGAAGCAGGGTAGGCGTCTTGTGGATAAAAATTCCTAAAAGGATACATCAGAGGTAAGGGGGTCATTCTGGCTTGACCAGATTCTTGCTGAACACAGACCAGGATGATCAGATACTAAGGGTGAGGGATTCTTTCTAAATTTAGTTATGATTCTTGCTAAAACTGGATAATGCAAGACCCAGAAAAGATGGATACAAGCCCAGGGTCAAAGGCTTCTCAAGAAGAGAGCTAAGAAGAGCTTGACTTAAGATTGGTCAAAGAGAGAGTCCTTGTCAGTATCTTTACTGCAAGTTACAGATAATCATTCTGTCTTCTGAGAGAACAGATGGTGGAGGAGTAGGTGGAGGTTGCACACATCTAACTCTGTCTTCTTTCTTCTTATTTCTCATACATTTAAGATGCTTGGAATGAAATGGTTCTGTATCCCCTGTCCCTTTAACTTACTTTGAAGAGCTAGAATATTACTTACTCTCTAAATGAAAATGATATCTTTATCTTTTTCAAAGTAAACAAGTTGAACTTTCTGGGGAAAATTGTAAGTATGATGAGCCCTAGTTGTTTGCCATTGTGAGGAAGACAAGCTCTGTGTTACAGAGGAGATTATCCAGTTACAGGAACCTTGGTAGCCTGGTGTAGTCCCTTGGATTAGTCACTTTGGAGCTCTTACAAGCTTTTTACAAAATACAGGTTCCAGGACCTAAGCCTGTGAATAGAATGGGTATGGAGTGGTGGCTGTTGGGTGAGGCTCAGTAACTTGTTTTTGTTATTATTAAATTCCTGCATGATTCTGACATGGATACAAGCTGGGGAAACACTAGGTTAGTGAAGTGGGTTAAAGGCCTTGGTGTGAATCCTGGCTTAATATGACCTTGGACAAGTCATTGTTTCTGAAACTGTTTCCCTGCCTACAAAGTGACAGAAATGTGTAACTGTTTTGAAAAATTTCGTAAGGATTTAGAGATAATATATATGAAATACTTAGCATAGTGCCGAGTTTAGAGGGTACTCAGTAAAGGCTGAGTTATTTCTGACCAGAGTGTTTACCCCAAGTCCATGCCTGCTTTCCTGCCAAGAGAGGATGGCAGGGCAGTGAGGAGCCGCACTGACCTTCTGGCCCTCTTCCTTAGGTGTCTCCAAGGCAGAAGAGCACAGCAGGCCCACCTCAGCGCCCTCCAGAAAGCATGTTAGGGTTGCTGTTCCGGCCTGTAAAACTCCTGAAGAGCTGTCTGCTCCAGATGCAATTTTACTACCTTCCACTCCCCTATCTTTAAAGGTCATACTCTTGGTTCCTGGTATATGGTTCTTCCTAGAAGCCCTGTTTAACTGGCAGGCCCTTCCTGAAGAAGTGGGATTTGGAAGAGATCCTCCATTTTCTCACTTTGTAGGAATAACATTCTTTTCCCAGAGTTGAGAAATTTTAACTTTTAGGATAATACAACTCAGAATGAATTAGCCCCAAGTGAGTTCTAGGAGGTTTGTTATAACAAACTCTAGTGTATGTTTAGAGATCTCTTACATACTTCTCAGTTTATTTTGAAATTTCCAAATAATTGCAACTATCAGATATGAAGTTATGGATAAATGAGGGGTTACTTGTAATATTTTCCTTCATTTACTTCATTTATCAAATACTGATTTTTCCTGCTGTGTTCAAGTTACTGTGGAACACTTAACATTAAGGGAGAAACATGAATTTGAATTCCTGTTCTGAGAGTCCTTGGGAGAGTTAGTTAACCCTAAAATTGAAATATTATTACTTAGATGGCAGTTGTGAGACTCAAGGAGATACAGTGTATATATGCATCAGGTGAGGATTTAACAAGTGTTAGTTGTTCTGTCATGTCATGTCATCTCTTTTTCCTTTTCTCTTAAGACATGATCCAGCATCTTAAAGGAAGCAGCAGGGAAACCTGTATTTTTTCAGATTATACTATGGACCAGGTTTTGTAATAGGCACTTTAATTCTTTTAATCCTTACCTCAGCCTTGTGGGATAGATGATATGTTATGTCCATTTTACAGATGAAGATTCAATAACTCAGGATAATTAAAGACCTTCTCCAAGCTCACACATAATAAATGACTGAGCTAGGATTCAGATAAGATCTGTTTTGCTCCCAAGTCTGTGCTCTTTCCATGTCTCCCGTATTGTTTTTAGATGGTTTTCAGGCAGCTGCTTCAGGGGCCTCCTCTGGGATGTTGCCTCTGCCTCCTTACTCCCTTTTACCCTAGGAAATATGCTTTTTTATTTCCTGAGGTTACCTGGTGGGAAAGGATATTAGTATGGTCTGGTTGAAGCACATTGGCAGCTGTGCTACCATTTTCATCTAAAGGAAAGATTATATATTTGCATTTTAAGCCCACTGGTGTATTTTTCTCTCAGTGTTAAGGAGGGAAGTCATGAGCTCTGCACATTAGATCCCCTTATATTTCACTCCTTGTGAACTGTCAGCACTAGCAGTTTTAAATCTTGAAAACTGTGTTGAGGCCAAGGTTTTCAAACCCAGAATAGTAAATAAATAAATCAGTCTTTGTATGTAACAGATCTTGGCAACACCTACCTATGTTGTCCAGGGTGTTATTATTTATAGTTCTGTTTTGGAAAGGGAACTCATTCACTCACTGGACTTTATTATAAAGAAAGGTCTTGTTTGAATTGATGTTAGTTGGCACAGTTCTCTTGGCTTTCCTGATGCAGTTTGGTTTCATGAGTAAAGCTGCCTGTTGTAATAGATGCATAGCTCATGACGGGATCCATTTTTCTGGCTTTACCAGCTGTCCCAGAAAATAGCCATGTAATTTCTCCCTTGTTTTGACAGCTAAGTATTTTCTCCAAACAAATAAAATTCAAATATAAATATGATGTGTAGAAGAGTTTCTCTGTCAGATTTAATATAGTGATGTGTTTTTTCTTTTCTCATTTTTGATGTAAGAAAATTTTTTTTCTTTCATTAAGTAGCCTTTGGATATTTGTAAAATGAATTACTCTTCTTAAAAATTACATCAATATTCCTAGAGTATACCTTAATTAGTAATTAAGTACACCATTGCTTTTGCAGTTTTTCTACCAGAAACTGATTTAAACAGTTTAGCTCTTTCTTAAAATAACTTTTGTTTGCCATTTTTATCTAGCCCATTAACATGGCATTTTAGAACAGTACTGTTTTTCTGTTAACCTGGCAAACCCTTTGAATTATTTCAGTGGTAGAATTGTTTTGCCAACCATACTGTTCTGAACACTTGCGAATGAGTTTCATATGTTGTCTAAAGTAGAGCAGAGCTGGCTAGCCCATTGGAAAACTGAACCTGTGACCTTTGCTTCTCTGTGATAGCTAAGTAGTAAACCAGAAAGGTTGGCTAAATCAATCTTGTTGGTGTATTTTGTAATATTACTGTACAAGTTGTTGAGTACACCAATTCTTAGGAAAAAAATAGACTTATTGGGTAGAAGCATTTAAAATAGCTGATATGACTAATAATTTAACATTTCTTAATGCATTTATTAGGGCTTCCCTGGTGGCTCAGGGGTTAAAGTGTCTGCCTGGAATGCGGGAGACCTGGGTTCGATCCCTGGGTTGGGAAGATCCCCTGGAGAAGGAAATGGCAACCCACTCCAGTAGTCTTGCCTGGAGAATCCCATGGAGGGAGGAGCTACAGTCCATGGGTCGCAAAGAGTCAGACACGACTGAGCGACTTCACTCACTAATGCATTTATATAGTGTTCCACTTAACCTGTGTTTTTTTCAATTTGGAAACAAATGCAGAAACAAAAAATAACTAAAATGCTTGTTCATTTAGGCTACATTGATCTGGTACCTTGTGATACTGTTACACAGTTAAGAACTATTATTTTTTGTCATACCACCCACACAACATGTGGGATCTTAGTTCTCCTACCAGGGATCCAGCCTGCTCCCCTTGCACTGGAAGTGTAGAATCAGAGACTTAACCATTGGACCACCAGGAGAAATCCCAAGAACTTTAAAAAAAATATTAAATATGGAAGCTAATACTTCACTTTGGTGTATCAGTTCACTAGACTGTCTTATGTCACTCTTGTTTTTTTAACAATTAATTTCAGGTGGAGTTTATCCAGAAATTTCCCCCAAAAGAAACAGAAAATCTGCTTCTGTGGCAGTATATTTCCTTTCAGGCATTACCTGCTGAGCTTAGGAAACAAACTGCACTTGAGGTCAGCAGAGCAGGTATTGCATGGTGTATGAAGTGGCTAGGCAGTAACCGCACGCTGGAAGAACTTGAGTCTCTGGTAAGTGCATTATGATGGCCTTGATTCATTCTGTAGCTGTTTATGAAGCTGCTTTAGTTACTGGGAATGTGTTGTTAAAAAGACACAGTTTGTGCCCTCAGAATATAGCAAGAGTTTCATATTTTTATACTGTAAGAGTCTGTGAGAAATGTGCTGTAATCTTGATTGATGTAAATATGAGAGGGGAGGGTGGAACACATTGCGAAATACTTTATTTGTAGTATAACTGCTGACATATTTCTAGATTTGGTAGAGAAGATTCTTCTTTTTGTACAACCCTCATTTTATGCAAATCTCTTCTGAGTCTTTATATACCTATTTAGAATGCTCCCTCTTAAAATAATGAAATAAAGAAGTTGATCTGTAAGTCAAAATACAATTTTGAAAACTGAATATAGTACATGTTGTTTGGTGTTTATTTGCACATTCTTTGATTCATTCATTCATTCAGCATATTTGAATGCTTATATGTGCCAAGCTCTGTTTTAGGCATTGGAGATAAAAAATATATCAAAGAACAAAACCAAAAAAAATTCCTGCTCTCATGGATTTACATTCTTTAGCTGTAGACAAAGAAGTAACACACATTTTATATATATATATATATGTAAAACTTAGATACATATTATATATCAGTTTGTGATAAGAGACAAATCAAGCAAGGTTGGGCACAGAGCATTCAAAGGGGTGAGGGTTTATTTGCAATTTTAAATTGAGTTCAGGGTTTTCTTGAGACTTATATTTCTAAACTGAGTGTAAATGTTCTGATTCTCTATTATATTTGACTGTAATCATCAAGATAATTTAAAGCATTTACATATATTGAAAGGAAATATTTCTATGTGCCTTTAAGAAACCTATTAAATACCTAGTTAGGAGATAGTGAGATTGTTCAGGTTTTGTATTCATTATACACAAATTTCTATAGTAAAGACAAAAACTTCTGTATTAGAGAAAATAAAAGCACCTATTTTCTAAAATTCAACAGATCTTTACTGTATGACCAAAACTAGATCAGCAAGTTAATGTTTATTGTAAAAGGAAATAAGTAAATCTTAAGTTAAAAGCTGTGTGGTGATTACATAAAATTAAGTGTGGTTGTTGAAGTATAATGGATGAAGGGCAAAATTTCTGATTGTTACCACACGCCAACCAACCCCATTCCTGGCCAGAGGGACAGATATGTGATATATCATTAAGAGTGAATCCAGGAAAAATTATCTTTTGTTTTAAATTCTAAATAATATACTTAGGTACTATATTTGTTTATTGAATGCAGTGTTGCTAAAATTTTTAAAGATTAATTATACAACAACAACAACAATAATTTCGTAAACTTTAAAAGGTTGCTAAGTACATAATGTGAAAAAAATTTAGTTGATAAATAGTATGAATTAGCTTGACCATATTGGCCATTTGTATCAAATCTATTTATTAAAATATGATACAGTTTCCATTTTGTTAAATTTTCAACCTAAAAGGAAAAATAAAAATTTTAGGAAAATGAAGCAAATGTTTCTGTGTATAAGGAAAAGTCATTTTAACAAAATATATTGGTTGGCCAAAAATTTGAGTGTTTCTATAACATCTTATATCTTATTTGGCCAACATAATACATGTGTTAAGACATCGCTGAAAAGATGGCTTTGGGTCTTAGAAATACACTTCTAGTATTTTTATGAAGAGTTAGAGGTAACTCAAAACCTGCAGGTAATTGGTTTCCAGCTCCTTTAGACTGATGTCTACACTCAGGTCCTTTCCCTGTCTCTCGCCTTTAGAACACAGTGCTCTCTGCTCTGCTTGCTGTATGTAATTCTTCTGGTGAAGCTCTGGATATGGGGCAGCAAACGGCAATTAAGGAAATTGGAAGTCAGCTTTCAATTCTTTTAAATGTTAAACTGGTAAGGAAAACAACTGTAATAATTTCGCTGAAGAACAAATAAAATATTGAAAAAGAGAATGAAATTTCCATACAGAGTAAAATGTATGTAGTTACTTTAGGTTCTTGGCAGCACTTGTGATTAGAACTTAAAAATGCCTACTTTTACTCTCTCAGCCAGTTCTATTTAAGTGTGATTGAATTATATTAATAAAACTAGAAACTAGTGAAGTGACAGTGACAGTCTAGCTTCTATTGTCAAGACCAGTTGGACTCTTTCTTTTCTTTTTTTAATTTCTTCTCCTACTGTTTTTTCTTCTTTCTTTGTTTGCTATGGCCTGTTTCTGTGATTCTGGAGTTCTTTTGTAAGATCTTTTGAGCAGTGCGAGAGTGGTCTGGCTTAATAGTAGAAGGGGCAAGTAAATGGATGTGGCTAACTTGTATTCCTCTTCTCCAGAAAAGCCAAAATCAGGCTAGAATTAGAATGATATATGTCCCACAGATCATTGAAATTTAAAAATCATATTTAGTTAAATATCTAACTATTGATAAGTTGAAATACTAGCCTCTGGGTGTCCCAGTCAGTGGAAGTTGAAGGCACCATTCACATTTGTGAAATAACAGAAATGGTTTTGCAGATGATATTTTATCATTAAAGTTTATGTATATGGTTAGATTTCACTGTTGTAGCATTTTAGCTTCAACAAGTTATTTCCCCTGATCCTCATTAAATCATTCAATAAATATTCACTGAGGATCTTTCCTGGTGATAAAGCTTATAATATAATAGAAGCAAGAGTTCTGGAGAGGAGAATTTTAAGACAGCTAAGGAATAAGCAAGCTTTTTCTGAGACAGATAAAAATAATGAGATGCCCATCTGAATTAAATCTCGGTTTAGAACATGGCTATACTTTTTCCTAACTGTGTGTCTAGAGGAAATTATTTAACCTCTCTACTCCTTTTTCTTAGTAGTAAAGTGAGGGTAATAATACCTGCTTCGTAGAGTTATAAGGAATAAGTGAAGTAATAAATATAAAGTGCTTAGCATATTTCCTGGAATATAATAAATGTGAATGTGGCTAGTCTTATGTAATGGAAAATTTTCGCCAAAATTATTTTGTGCTTCTTATTTAAGGTAATAGGTCAACCTTATGTTCAGCAGACACTCAGCCTTTTACTTCCACTGCTGGGATTTTTCATTCAAGATTTAGATCCTCAGCTGATAAGTCAGGTAAGAATAGTGGGCAAGCTATCTATTCTCTTATCTCTTTGATACTGAATAGTCAGACCTGTTTTGTTGTTGCTGGTAACTGCTTAGGAAACCCTGAGGTTAGGAGTCAGTTCACCTGGGAACCCTGCCTTCATAGCATTTTCAAAGGTATGCCAGAAGCTGTTGTTGAAGTTGTGTTTGTCACTCAGTCCTGTCCAATTCTTTGGAACCCCATGGACTGTAGGCCTCAGGTATGCCTCACTTTGGGTGGTTCTAAGTGATGGAAAGAGGGAAAAGGGGAGAAGGCCTTCATCTTACCTGAAGTGATTTGAGGATTTGGAATGAGTTCATAATAGACAGAACTGATCCCCTAATTCAGTTGGTTTAAGCTTACTGTCACTTAAGAAATAAAAACTATTCCAAGGTAAAGCTAGTCTTTCCTATTTAGGAAGCATATTGTAGAGAGTGAGACTAGCAACACCTTGTTTTTAGTAGCTCTGGTTTTGGTTGTGTACATGAAGAACTTAGCATTGATGTATGGCAAAACCAATACAATATTGTAAAGTAACTAGCCTCCAATTAAAATAAATAAATTAAAAAAATAAAAAATGTTTACTAATTAGGTATATTTTTAGTTACTATATATGAATTTACAGAGAATACAGTAAAATAATTGACTCAAATATGTTGATTCTGAAGATTCTAATCTTTTTTGAAAAATACTGATAGTTCTGATGTAATTGTACCTACCTTTAAAAAAAAATCGTAAATAACTAACATTTTAAAATTTCAACATAAGTAAATTATTCATTGAGACATTGCTGCCATAGAGACTATCTCAGTGCCCTTTACACCAGGCAAACTATGGCTTCCTGACTAGGTTTGCTCTTCTGTTTTCAGCATAGCTAAGGAAAATTTTTTACATTTTTCAAGGTTTGTTAATATATATATATATATATATATATATATATATATATATATGCATGCAAGCCCAGAATATTTACCATCTGGTCCTTTACAGAAAGTTTGCCAATCCATGTTTAAAGAATGAACTTCTCCCTCTAGAAATTAAAATACAAAATAATTTTTAAAGATTTAAAGGAAGAACGCTGGCATATTGTTTTTCAGAAACACATGAATTTTTTTTATTTCAATGGTTGGTAAGACTAATATTGTGGTAGTAACTGAATGAGTGATTTTATTGTTTTATTCAAATTCCACCTATGAAGTATAGGCTTTGTATAATCTTTGACTGTCCTGGGTTTGGTTTTGTTTCCCATCCTGCATGCCCATCTAAATCTTAGTTGTGTCTCTATAAAGCACTTGTTTTATAACTGCTTGTAACTATTCTTTGGTCTTTGCATCTTCAGGTCATAACTTTGCAGACCTCACTGCTTAAATTAGAGCCTCCTGACCATGTTCGATTGGCATTTCTGGATTTTCTCTCTTCTCTGGGAAAACTTTTTATACCTCAAACTATCCAGGTAATACTCTCTTAATCCTGTTGTTCCCATGTTAACAAAATCTCTAATAATTACTGAGGGATTTTCAGGCTTTAATTTCTGGGATTCTGTGGATTGCTGACAAGTGAAAATTGGAGAAAAACTATTTTGTGAAGAGAGGATGACTGTTAGTAGAACTCAAGTCATTTACTTTTAGAAAAATATATGTTGACATACAAATAATTTATAGAACTGGCTACAGTAAGATTTATGATAGTTGGGTTCTAGCATACAAAGTTCCTAAGGAAGGAAAATATGTCTTCTAGGGAACAATGTATAGTGAGAGGGAATAATGTATAGTGAGGAAATTGGGTGATTTATCAGTTATTCTCTTGGTTTCTATATCCACTAAAGGGAGCCTATTTGTTTTTTTAGAAGATATTTTTGATAATTTTGCGAAGTATATATAGTTGACAAATAAATATTTATTTATAAAACTGTAAAGGCCTGGTGATACACTTCTACTGAATCTTAAGACATACTTCACAGCAAAAAGAAGTCTTCCTCCTAAATTGAGTTTTTCCTTCCTTATTACTGTGGTTAAGACAATTCTAGACACTTGACATTTTCTCCCTACTTCTGGGTCATACTATGAAGATTTCAGTGCTGAGAACTTTTTATGTAAGTGGGGCAAAAATATGATGAATGTTTTCTCAGTACATGTTAAATAATTAAAACCTTGAAACCAAAACTTGAACTGGTTAATTTGTAAAGGGCTCTCTTGTTCAAAGGGAGACAATACCATACTGTTGGTTTTCATCATGTAAAGTTGTGTGTGAGGTAAGTGTAGACTTGACAGCTTCTTTTCAACTCTCTGGATAGAAGTATTCAAAGATACTTGCATTTGAGCTATATTTTTAGCATAAAATGAATGTAAATATATTCTGAAATTCTGTTTCATCAGTGCCATAGCCATGGACCCTTATGGGCCTAGAACCTACGGAACAAATGTTTAATAAAAGCAGAAATTACCTTACATATTCCCAGAGTGAAGTTAAGATCTAAAGAAATTTGGGGGAATTCATCAGCATAGGAGAGGCATTTAACCCATGTGATATTGATTCATTTATTCATTCAAGAAAAAGTTAAGTTCTTGCTATATGTCAGGTGCTATTTTAATCCCTATTTTAATACTGGGGATTCATTATTCAGTAAATCAAACTAATAAGTACCCTCAGCCTGTTGAGAAGCAACAGACTACTACAGTGGGGATAGATATAGGAAAAGGACTAAATTGGTGGTGAGTGCTATGGAGAGAAATAAAGCAAGAGAAGGGGAAGAAAGACTGTATACGTGGGAGTAGAGTCTGAAATCAGACTTGGTCACTGGCGTCCTCACCGTAGTGACGTGGGTAACACCTGACGCTGAGGGAGCAAACCAGGCAGGTACCCGAGGAGGCATCTCCAGAACAGGGGAAATGGGAAGCGAACACCCCGCAGCTGGAAGGATATTTGATAGGAGAGCTAACACAAAGGCAGTGGGGCTTAGAGCAAAGGAGGGACACAATTTAACACATTTTATTGTGTTCCCTGGGACAGAATTATGGAAAACTGATAACGAATGTACTTTGCTGAGGTTCTCCTCTAATAAGGTTTGGTTTTCTTTGTAGGACAGAATTTTGTCCAGCCTGTCTTCTGTTTTTGCTTCACTGCTAGCTGACAGGAACTGGCTACTAGAACAACATTCCTTGGAGGCATTTACTCAGTTTGCTGAGGTAATTAATTAGAAGGCCAGTCTGTCACAATGATGTCTAAAACATTTTCTGATATTGCAAAATATTCCAAAAACATGTATAGAGCTGCTTTTTGTATCTTAGCCATAAAATTTCTGGAGGAGATATTACTAGCCTTCTGTTTTATCGGATCTAAAAATGAAGGCCAGAGAAGGGAAGTTATTTTCCTAAGGTCCTCAGTAGTAATGATCAGAACAAGCATTCAGACTAGGTGTCCTAATTCAGATGCTGTTTGCGGTTGAATGATAATATATTTCATCTCCACCTTTCATAGGAGCTAAGTTGATGAACACAGACCTGTTAGCTCAGCTCTGTAGAGAAGGCGACCCTGCCCTGGGTTGCTTTTACTCTTAGCTGCCATTGTACAGTCCCCAAAATATTGGGATGATTGGGCAGAAATCGTTAACAGCTCACAACTTTATACTTGTGCACCCTCAAATAACTATGAGCTTATTATCTTCTGAGCGATTTTTCTTATAAAGTTGCATTTTTAATTAAAGTAGCTCTTAAAACTTGTGTACGTCTTTTTGCAGGTTATTAAAATGTACTGAAATTAGTTTTATCAATCTTTTAATAGGGAACAACTCATGAAGAGATAGTTCCACAATGTCTCAGTTCTGAAGAAACAAAGAAAAAAGTTGTATCCTTTTTGGAGAAGGTATTTTATTTGTATAGCATCCAAGTAGCAGAACATATTTTGTTATGTTACTTTTTTAAAAATTATTGCCAGGTTGAATATCCTGTTAGCTTATTAAGCAGTTGGGACCTCACTGCAGGTCAGAAGTGAAACACTTGCGTTACTCTGGCTATAGTCTGGGATACTGCAGTTTTGATCATCCAGACCCAGAGAAAAAGAATGCGGATCCCTAACTAGTAACTCACCATCATTAGACTCACACGTGGAATTGTAGGCCCAAGAGGGTCATATTCACCACCATAATCCAATCAGGGCTTTTCCAAATAGTGGCTCCCGTATTTTGTGTGAGCTTTGAAACTTACTTGGGGACAGTGGTAGGATATAAGTTAAAGGTTAACTGAAACACTAATAGAACAGTTAAACCACAAATTTAGAATACTAGGATAAAGTGAATTATGCTTAAGTACTTAATTTTCTTTCTTTTTTTTTTTTTTTTTTTACATTTCTCAGACAAGAGTATCTTATTGAAGTAGACTATGTCTCTTTTTTGTATATATGCATATATTATACATAAGCTGGATGTAAGTAAGTGTGTGTACATGGTTCTTTTAAAAATTTCTCACCCTATTCAGTAAAGGCTAGCAGATGATCGTGTTTTTTTTTTTTTTTTTTTTTTTTTTCCTGTAGGGAAGGCGTACAGTCTAAAATATTTTAACCCAAATCACACTGAGGATAATTTTTACAGATGAGTCCAACTTACTTCCAGAATTTGCCTAGTTCACAAGCTGAGCCTTGTAGTTAAACATTCGGCATTTAATACACACAGGTCTTTTCACTGAGTATCACACCATTTTGATAACAAGTTGAGAATGCTAATGTTGGTATTTACTTGGTTCTTCATGATCTCTGGCAGACAGGGTTTGTAGATGAAACGACAGCTGCGAGAGTGGAACGTATCAAACAGGAAAAAGGTACTTTCTGGGAGCCTTTGGCTAAAGTTACTCAAGAAGAAACAAAGATGTCATCTTTACAGGTATGGACTGCTCTTCACTGTGGATCAAGCTTTAATAAAACATTTGCTTTATTACTTACAAAAGTAAAACAAACTAGTGTGGTTCTTTGCCTCATACAGAATAGACATGTGAAATTGTTTTATGGTAGCTGCTCTCTTAAAAATCACATTTCTTCTTTCTGGAAGGCTAACAACACAGAGAACAGAGGTTGGACTCCAAAAAAAGTTTTAAACATGATACTGAATATACGTTTAATATAACTTTAAATTATTTGTAGTAACTTTTGGAAAAGTTATGTCTTTGTACCAGTGATACTACAAATGCAGTAGTTTTTGAACCACCGAAGAAAACTGACTCACATCCCTTCTTAAATGTTCAGTTTGCTCCTTGGCCTCATTCATCACAGTCCAGAAATGATATCTATCAAAAGGCAGAAATCTGACATTGCTAAGGATATTCAAAATTGTTTGAGCACTAATAGTATATTTGGAGTGGCAATCCATAATGGTAAATATGTTACAACTCTTAAAAACCTAATAACTGGTTTTCAAGACATGTCACTTCATGGGAAATAGATGGAGAAACAGTGGAAACAGTGTCAGACTTTATTTTGGGGGGCTCCAAAATGACTGCAGATGGTGACTGCAGCCATGAAATTAAAAGACGCTTACTCCTTGGAACGAAAGTTATGACTAACCTAGATAGCATATTAAAAATCAGAGACATTACTTTGCCAGCAAAGATCCGTCTAGTCCAGGCTATGGTTTTTCCAGTGGTCATGTATGGATGTGAGAGTTGGACTGTGAAGAAAGCTGAGTGCCGAAGAATTTATGCTTTTGAACTGTGGTGCTGGAGAAGACTCTTAAGAGTCCCTTGGACTGGAAGGAGATCAGTCCTGGGTGTTCTTTGGAAGGAATGATGCTGAAGCTGAAACTCCAGTACTTTGGCCACCTCATGTGAAGAGTTGACTCATTGGAAAAGACCCTGATGCTGGGAGGGATTGGGGGCAGGAGGAGAAGGGGACGACAGGTTGAGATGGCTGGATGGCATCACTGACTCGATGGACCTGAGTTTGAGTGAACTCCGGGAGTTGGTGATAGACAGGGAGGCCTGGCGTGCTGCGATTCATGGGGTCGCAGAGAGTCAGACACGACTGAGCAACTGAACTGAAGACGTTAACTCTTATGCCTTAAATCTACAAAGTGAAATATATCAGTAGTGTAAATAAGCTCTAAAGAATTTATATATTACGACCATCTTTAGGAAGACAATGATTTTAAAAACTGTATGGCTCTAACCCTTTGTCCTCCTTCTGGTACAGTGAAAGCATCATTATAAACTTAGCATTAAAAAGAAAAGGGCATTTAAAAAAACTCATACTTGGGGGTTTTTTGTAAGGACAGATTATATGGCTAAAGAACACTTACCTGGAGTCACTGGACAAGGCAGCACCTCTTCGTTTCCTCGGACCCTGAGCATCAGTTGTGGTAGCACCCTGAATCCCTGTCGCAAATCAACGCTGCCTTCATGTCTCTCTCCAGATGAAGGCGGGGGTAGGGGTCTCCTGCCCCTGTGAGCCAAAAACTAGAATAAAATTTCCGTATAAAACTTTACAATTTTAGAATTTGTCCTTGTAAGCTTTAGTCCAAAAGGAAAGTTCTATTTGGAATGGGGATCATGGCATTACATGTTTTTCTCATTTGTCAGCCTTGTGTGAAAAGAGCCCGTCATGAGCTCCCCTCAGAAGATGAGTACAGGTCGACACTGCAAGCAGCAATAGCAGCCTTGGAGGCGATCGAGTTACTACTCCAGAAGTCCCCTCCTCCAGACTGGCTCCTGATGGAAATGGTGACACTTCAGGAAAGGATTGATAAGCTAAAACGTCAGGTACTCTAAGGTGAAGAGTTAGTGGACTAGATCATTTTGTCAACTAGGTAAATGAGTTGAATATGATTTTTTTGTTACCCTATAGTACATTTTGTAAATGGAAATATTGACATATCTGTACATGGTCTAACACATAAAACGTTTCTGAAGTTGAATCTAGTGAAAATAAGTCTTTATTTATGGACATTTAAAGAGCAAGATTGTGAGGGATATTTCTCATTAAGGACTTTGGTACAAGGTAATAAAAGTGAAACAGTCGGTAACTGCCCAGGTCTCCACAGGGCCACTCACTCAGATAGTACCTCTGTAAACAAATAAATAAGCTGCCTAAGGAAATCTTAGCAATTTAAAATCATTTATATACTTTATAGCTAAAAGTTTTTCAGTAAGTTGTATTCCATAATAGAGTTTACTCTTCTGACAAAGAAATGGCACAGAATTAAGCTAATCAGCTTGAATTTTTGTATTTATTTTCTTTACTTCCAGAATTGCTCTGGAAGAAAGCAGTAAGTTCCACCTTTCCACAGCCACTTGCTCTTCACAGAAACTGGCCTCCGTCAGACGCACAGGCTCTTCCTCTGAGAAGGGCTGTGAACCTCTGCACTGCTCAGGGCTCTCCACCAGCAAGCCAGGTCTCCTCTCATTTCCATTGGCAGACTGGATAAAGAGCTCCTGACATGAGAAAAACAGGATGCTGGGGCTTTCTCATCTGCAGTGCCTGCTCCTGAGGTATTAGTTTGATTTTTTTTCTTTGTTTTAAAGAAATCCTTTTTCCTGAAAAGTGACTTGCAGTCACTGTCACCAGCTGTTATCGTCCCAGTTCAGATCACCATCTTCCCCCCAGCCTGTAGATTCTCCCTGCAACAAAAGAGAGCAAACAGGGGCAACCTGCTGAAACAAGTCACATTCAGATTTGAAAGATTGGGAATTTAAAAGGGGCCCAACACGTGTCTTTCGATGCCAGAATGCATTTCTTCATACATAGTTTACTATAACAGAAACGTGAAAAGAAGGGTCACTTTGGTTCCGCTATTACAAAATCACAGCATTAAAAAAAAACTTTCACAAGGACTATTTAACACTTAGCCCAAGCACTTCTATTACTACATTTTCCTGGGGAAGAAAAAAAGATGCCATTGACCGGAATTGATTTTGCTCATTTTCTGATCACATTAATAAACCAGTTGTGGGCATCAGTCTTCTCTCACTGGGAGAGTGTTTTTTTTTTTTCTTTTCTTTATAAATGGGACAATATAACTGCTTCCTGTGAGAGGGAAATAATGTAAACTAATAACACAATTTAATGATCCTCACCTCAGTAATTTCTGCTGCAGCAAATTTTGAGGAAAAGTGCATCACTGATGAGACATTATCCTTGTTGGGAACCACTGTTTCTGTCCTCAGTTCAGGCAAAATAAGAATAGCAGCTGAAGGCTTAATTTCTGGGATCATATCAGCAAACCAGTCCAACTCTGGGTCTTTCACTGGCTTCTTTTTTACCTGAATGGTAAATTCCTCTCCTAAACCCAGTTCTGATGGAACTTTAAGGCGCCTTTCTTGTGACAACACTTTTGGTGGCTTGGTTTGGCCTGGGTCATCCCTGCTTTGTGCAAGACTGGTCTTTTGGGGTAGGCTCGATTTCGAAGGCAAAGCAGGAGTGGCCTTTTGCTCCCCTGAGGTAACAGGTCTTGTGGCCATCATTCCACCTTCCAGGTTTACTTCAGTATCTAAGCTGCCAGGCTCAAAGTCATCCCAAGGCTCCTCTGCATTCAGGTTAGTGAGCAGGGACTGGGCCACTGCGTGGGTATCTGCAGGACAAACCTCTATGTTGACAGTTTTGTTCTCGGGCTCCTCAGGCTCACTCCAGTCAGGCCACTCCTCAGACTTTTTAGAACTTGATGGAAAATTTTCACTGTCTCCTGAGGTAATTTTCACTTCAGAGATGCCATTGATGGGAAATTTGATAGGCTGAGAAAATTGATCATCTGTGGGGGGATATATATGTACAAGAGTTATTCTCATAAAATGTTGGTTAAGAAATGTTGGTTAAGACATGCAATATATTTAGGAGAAAGTTAACACTGAAGAAATGTATAGACCCAATTCCTTGGAAATAACCCATGTACACTGAACTGTGATATAGCCCAGCAGAACATAAACCAACAAAGATACAAGTTAAACAAATGTGATTTGATGGGCACATACCAAGCAACAATTAACTGGAGCACCTAATCCTTTACTAAATACTCAAACATACTATATAACAAATACAAAAATGTTCTAGCCAGGCACTGATACCCTCAAGACGTTAATTATGTATACACCTTGAGAAAGTGTTGTATGCTCAAGTAGGCTGCCTCTCTTTAACATATCCTCATTTTAAATATATTTTCATTAGCATAGTCAAGTCATGAAGTCCTTTTTAGTATGGTCTGACTGTATGCTTAATCCCACAAACTTATTTAACCACAGAACTCCTCTGAACTCCTCTTTCATGGTATACCTGATAACATCTTCCAGAACTATCATACTTTGATATAATTTGGGTAAAGTCCCCAAAGTGAAGTATTTGGTGCAAAAAAGAATGCAAGCAATGTCTCCACCAGTTACGAAGAAAAGACAAGTATTTACCCTGTAGTCCAGAGAAAAAAGATGCACCCAAGGTGACTACATAATTGTAAAAAGAGAATTAAATCTCAATAGTTCCAAAATGCCCTTTAGTTTCAGAATTTTAATTACTCGGGAAAACATTCACCAAGCAGTGGAACAGCTGTATAAATTTAATAAATCTACCTGTCTGTAGAAAAGTACTGTAGTAATCTTGTGGTATGTGCTTCTTGCTGTTGATGGGCATGTTGCCAGAAAAACATTTAGGGAATATGCCAGGGGAGGGGTTCTTCATGATTGGCAAGCTCTGACTGCGCTGGCTGCAGGTGACGTGCACAGGAGAATCTGAAGATGAATAAAAACTCCAAAAAATGAAAGAGTAGTAAATTGCTTCTTTTCCTATCACATGTTAGGTGAGCAACAGTTAAGAGGAGGGGTATATTTAACACAGATAAAAAATAACCTGCTGGGAGAGGACGTCTCCAAATATTTGGAGAATCATACCTACTATGGAAGTGTCCACATGGTGGTAAACAAAGAATTCAAGCATTAAGTAAGCATTTGGAATAGAGAAAACCTTTAGGATACCTAGTTATAAAAGTTAACAGCCTTTAAAAACATCTCAATGGTGACTTAAAACTACTTGATTCTACTTTCCTTTTAAGAATAAAGAGTACAAGCACACGGATATGAATGTACTTAATGCCACAAAACTGTACACCTTAAAATGTTTAAGACAGTAGATTTTATGTTATGGACCTTTAACTCCCAACTGGAAAAAGAAAAATGTTTTAAGAAAATGTAGTCTTTAGCACCTTTTAGAAAGTTCATACTTTTAAGAATGAGTACTGGTCAAAAGGATCCTACCAAAATTTTTGACTACTTCGTCTGCCTTAGGAAAATGAGGGGGTGGCCTGGGCTGAGTCATCACAGGCCGCACCTCCCCTCCTCACCCCAGTCTGATCTTTGCAAGCCCACCACCCTCTTGCATATTTCTACCACCATCCTCCCTGCTGAAACCTACTAATTTTTCTTACAAATTGTCCCCTTCTCTACATTGTCTTCCCTAACTCTTGTTCATGCAGACTTATTTCCCTCAGGTACATTTTTCATAAACCTTAGTATCAGCCTTCATTCTTAAGTCTGATCAGGCAGGTAAACTAAGAACAGAAGGGAAAAAAAAATCTAAGAGTACCTCCTTTACACACGTCCCTCTCCCAGCAGCCCCTCTGCCCTATAGGACAAGGGCCTCTCTTTACCATAAATCTGGAATACAAGCTGCCACCAGGGTCTCAGCCATCCTGGAAGAGTCTAACATGGCAAGTCAGTGGGATTCAAGTTTTCAGGAAAATCTATTTTAATAAAAACTTATCCACTATTGATGCTTTGGTGCCCTTTTCTGTTTCCTATTCAGATTACAGAGTGATCCAAATGGAGAGTATGTAAAATATCTAGAACCAGAAAACCCCATCCAATAAATAAAGTTGTTAGGAGTGGGGACTTTTGTTAATTCAACATGTAAAGCTGTCCCTAGAGACTGACCCCTAAACCTTATCGCAAAACTATGCATATCCTCTCCTCTGGCCAGAAATTCCTCTAGTATGAAATATAAACCCTTCATCTGCTTTTTGTGTGCTCTGCTAAAAGAAAAACTGGTAACAATAGACCTCACTCAGTTTGGTGTGATGTTTCATGGCTGAAGAGGCGGCGACAGTTTCTACATCACCCTCTTGAAGCTCCTCAGAGTCACACTAACACTGACTCAGTAGCACCAAGGAAGCACTGACTCCTCAAAATTTGAGGAGTCAGTGTTGCTTTAAAAATTCTCTTGGCAGCAAAATTAGAGAAAAGTCTGGCAATTCTTTTTTACTAATAACTGTTTCCATGCTGTCTACTCACTATCATTGAGAACTGAATCAGATTCAGAGCTTCATAACATGGCCATCATCCTTCAGGGTTATACAAAGGAGCAAAAAAGCAAAGGCGCTGTCAATACAAAATTCTTATTTTTTTATAGCCTATAAAGACCAGAAATTACTGCTGCTTCCCAGGTAATAATATTTCAATGGGAACATC
Organism: Oryx dammah; assembly: GCF_014754425.2. Lineage (NCBI taxonomy): Eukaryota > Metazoa > Chordata > Mammalia > Artiodactyla > Bovidae > Oryx > Oryx dammah. The sequence continues at coordinate 43,028,376 of NW_024070205.1, read as the reverse complement.
AGAATTAAGGATTTTTTTCTCTTAAGTACGTAAAAATCAACAGCTTGTCACCTAACAGGCCATCAAAATCAAAAGAACTTAAAACACTAAGGTGTCACTAAGAGCTGCTACAGCCTTTTTGGAAACTGACACTATTAAGATGTAAATATTCTGTATATTCTTTGACTCAGAAATTTAGAAAGGAGTGTAACAGCCATCAACAGTGAGGGAGGTCACTGAATGAATTACAGTCAATGAAATATTAGGCAGCTATCAATAAAACATTATTAGGTAGTTATGTATTGACCTGGAGACAGGTCCCTGATAAGCTGTTACATGAAAAAAATCAAGTTGTGGAACTGCATAGTATTTTTTTTTTAAAATCCTATGTGTGTGTTAAAATATATTTGTGTCTTTGTGGGCTTATTAAAAGGATGAAAGAATTTCCATTAAACCAATAAAATTGGTTACCTTAGATGCCCCAGAAGGAGGTGAAAAAGGGAAATGAACGTTTTCCTTTTAATTCTCTGTATCATTTGAATATAATCTATCTGTGTTACTTGTATAATGTTTAAAATCTAATAAGACAGTAACACTGGACCTTTTAATCACTCTTACCTTCTGGGGAAAGGTCCACAGTTTTAGTAAAGCTTGGGGCAGTGCGTTTGAAGATCTTGGTTCTCTCTCCTCCCACAACCACCTCTGGTCCAAGTAGCGAGACCAACACTGCTAGGCTGTGAAGAGTAATGGCCACGATGGAGTCGCTGGTATCACGCAGGCCCAGTAAAACCTAGGAGTAAATTGGGTAGTAAATGTACAGAACTATATTGCCTGTCTCTTCTCCCTTTCCCCCAACCCCAACAAGTAGTTGGGCTGCAGTCAGACTGTTTAAGTGAACTTCATTTCTTAGATGTGTTCTAGGTCAGTGGCTCTCTGTTTGTGGTCAAGGACCAATGTTTTCCCTTCCCAATCCAGCACACCCTGATCCTTTTTTGAAGATACAGTAAAGATGAAGTCAAATAAATACATGAGAAATGTATTAGAAATAAGACTACTCTGTTAAGTTGCTATGAAAGTTTTTAGATTATGATGCCTGTCGGCTCTTGCCTCTAAGCCACCGCCACAGAGTCCTCCCAAGGGCTGAACCCTTTTAAGTCTACAGCACCAAGTATTCCCAGGTGGTCTTCCATTCAAGTACTAACTAGGCCCGACCCTGCTTAGCATCTGAGCTCAGATGAGATGGATGCATTCAGCGTGGTAAGGCTGTAGGCAGTTTCCCAAATTGTTGGTGAATCTGAATACTCCATCCAAAAGACAGAGTTGCTGAATGGATTAAAAAAAAAAAAAAAAAAGACTCATCTGTATGTCGCCTCAAGAGGCTTCTCATGTAAGAACATACATAGATCAAAAGTGAAGGAACAGAAAAAGATGTTCCATGCAAATGAAAACCAAAAGAAATCTCGGGAAGTTATACTTAGACAAGACAAACTTTAAAACAGTAATAAAAGAAGGCATGACATGATGATACATAAATCCAACATTTATAACATTTATAAATACTTTATGGCTTCCCTGGTGGCTCAGAGGTTAAAGCATCTGCCTGGAATGCTGGAGACCTGAGTTTGATCCCTGGGTCGGGAAGATCCCCTGGAGAAGGAAATGGCAACCCACTCCAGTATTCTTGCCTGGAGAATCCCATGGAGGGAGGAGCCTGGTAGGCTACAGTCCATGGGGTCACAAAGAGTCGGACACGACTGAGCGACTTCACATGCACCAAACATAGGAGCAGCTAAATTAAAGCAAACACTGGTAGTCACTCAGTCGTGTCTGACTCTTTGCGACCCCATGGACTATAGCCCGCCAAGCTCCTCTGTCCATGGGATTCTCCAGTCAAGAATACTGGAGTGGGTTGCCATGCCCTTTTCCAGAGGATCTTCCTGACCCAGGGATTGAACACAGGTCTCCTGCATTGCAGGCAGATTCCTTACTGTCTGAGTTACATGGAAGTCCCTAAAACAAATATTAACAGGCCCTAAAGAGAGGAATAGAGCAATACATTAATAGCAGGGGACTTTAATATCCAATTTACATCAATGGATAGATCATCCAGACATAAAGCAGTAAGAAAATGTTGGCCTTAAATGACACATTAGATGGATTTAGATATACAAAGAACATTTCATCCCAAAGGAACAGAACACACATTCTTCTCTAGGGCAAACGGAACAGTCTCCAAGATGGTTCATAGGTCACGTGACAAAACAAATCTTGATAAATCGAAGAAGACTGAAATCAATCAAGTATCTTTTCTGACCCTAAGAGTATGAAATTAGAAATCAATTATAAGAAGAAAAGTGGAAAATTCAAAAATGGGGAGATTAAATAGTATGCTACTGAACAACCAATGAGTCAAAGGAGAAATCAAAAATATCTTGAGACAAATGAAAATGGAAAAAAAACAACCCATCGATGCATGCATCAATGGGATGCAGCAAAAGCAGTTCTAAGAGGAATGTTCATACTAATAAATGCCTACCTGAAGAAATAAAAATCCCACGCAAGTAATTCTAGATCTCAAGATGCTAGAAAAAGAAACCTCAAAGTCAGTAAAAGGAAGAAAATAACAGCAGAAATAAATGCGATAAAGAAAACAGAAATTCAGTGAAACTAAGAGCTGATTCCAGTGGTCATATATGGATGTGAGAGTTGGACTGTGAAGAAGCTGAGCACTGAAGAATTGATGCTTTTTAACTGTGATGTTGGAGAAGACTCTTGAGAGTCCCTTGGGCTGCAAGGAGACCCAACGAGTCCATCCTAAAGTACATCAGTCATGGGTGTTCATTGGAAGGACTGATGTGGAAACTGAAACTCCAATACTTTGGCCACCTGATGCGAAAAGCTGACTCATTTGCAAAATCCTTGATACTGGGAAAGATTGAAGGTGGGAGGAGAAGAGGACAACAGGGGATGAGATGGTTGGATGGCATCACCGACTCAATGGACATGGGTTTGGGTGGACTCTGGGAGTTGGTGATGGTCAGGGAGGCCTGGCGTGCTGCAGTTCATGGGGTCGCAAAGAGTTGGACACAACTGAGCTACTGAACTGAAGAGCTGATTTATTCAAAAGATAAAATTGACAAATCTTTAGCAAGACTCACTGAAAGAGGACTCAAAATTGTAAATCAGAGACGTTACAACTGGTACCACACAAAGGGTCATAAGAGATTACTATGAACAACCATGGTGGAGTCCCTAAGTCGTGTCCAGTTCTTTTGAAACCCCATGAACTGTAACCCACCAGGCTCTACTGGCCATGGGATTTCCCAGGCAAGAATACTGAAGTGGGTTGCCATTTCCTTCTCCAGGGGATCTTCCAAATCTAGGGATCAAACCCACGTCTTGTACATTGTCAGGCAGATTACCTACCACTGAGATGGCCACCTGGGAAGCCCCACTATGAACAATTAATGTACCAATAAATTTGACAAACTAGAAGAAATGGATAAAGTCCTAGAAACATACAACCTATCAAGACTGAGTCATAAAAAAGTAGAAAATCTGGACAGTCAGGTAAGGAGACTGAATCAGTAACCAAAAACCTACCAACAAACAGAAGTCTAGGACAGATAGCTGCTCTGGTGAATTCTACCAAACATCTGAAGAATGAATACCAACTCCTCAGATTCTTCCAAAAAACAGAAGAGTAGGGAAACTTCTTCTTCTTCTTTAAAACTCCTTTTAAAAGGTTGACATCACCCTGACACAAAACCAGAGAAGGACACCACAAAAAATTTACAGGCCAAAATCCCTTCAAGAAAATGTTCCCTTCAAGGGAACATTTCATGCAAAGATGGGCACAATAAAGGACTGAAAGTTATGGACCTAATAGAAGCTGAAGATATTAAGAAGAGGTGGCAAGAATACACAGAAGAACCATACAAAATAGATCTTTGTGACCCAAATAACCACGATGGTGTGATCACTCACCTAGACCCAGACATCCTGGAATGTGAAGTCAAGTAGGCCTTAGGAAGCATCACTATGAACAAAACTAGTGGAGGTGATGGAATTCCAGTTGAGCTATTTCAAATCCTAAAAGATGATTCTGTGAAAGTGCTGCACTCAATATGCCAGCAAATTTGGAAAACTCAGCAGTGGCCATAGGACTGGAAAAGGTCAGTTTTCATGCCAATCCCAAAGAAAGGCAATGCCAAAGAATGCTCAAACTACTGCACAATTGCACTCATCTCACACACTAGCAAAGTAATGCTTAAAATTCTCCAAACCAGGCTTTGACAGTACGTGAACTGTGAACTTTCAGATGTTCAAGCTGGATTTAGAAAAGGCAGAGGAACCAGAGATCAAATTGCCAACATCTGTTGGATGATAGAAAAAGCAAGAGTTCCAGAAAAACATCTATTTCTGCTCTATTGACCACGCCAAAGCCTTTGACTACATGGATCACAACAAACTGTGGAAAATTCTTCAAGAATTGGGAATACCAAACCACCTGACCTGCCTCTTGAGAAATCTGTATGCAGGTCTGGAAGCAACATTTAGAACTGCACATGAAACAACAGACTGGTTCCAAATAGGAAAAGGACTACAGTCAAGGTTGTGTATAGTCACCCTGCTTATTTAACTTATATACAGAGTACTTCATGTGAAATGCTGGGCTGGATGAAGCACAAGATGGAATTAAGATTGCTGGGAGAAATATCAATAACCTCAAATATGCAGATGACACCACCCTTATGGCAGAAAGTGAAGAACTAAAGAACCTCTTGAAAGTCAAAGAGGAGAGTGAAAAAGTTGGCTTAAAACTCAACATTCAGAAAACTAATTTCATGGCATCCAGTCCCATCACTTCATGGCAAATAGATGGGCAAACAATGGAAACAGTGACAGACTTTATTTTTTGGGGCTCCAGAATCACTGCAGATGGTGACTACAGCCATGAAATTAAAAGATGCTTGCTCCTTGGAAAAAAGCTATGACCAACCTAGACAGCATATTAAAAAGCAGAGACATTACTTTACCAACAAAGGTCTGTCTAGTCAAAGCTATGGTTTTTCCAGTGGTCATGTATGGATGTGAGTGTTGGACTATAAAGAAAGCTGAGCACCAAAGAATTGATGCTTTTGAACTGTGGTGTTAGAGAAGACTCTTGAGAGTCCCTTGGACTGCAAGGAGATCCAACCAGTCCATAAGGGAAATCAGTCCTGAATATTAACTGGAAGGACTGATGCTAAGAAAGATTGAAGGTGGGAGAAGGGGAAGACAGAGGATGAGATAGCTGGATGGCATCACCAACTTGATGGACATGAGTTTGAGCAAGCTCTAGGAGTTGGTGATAGGAAGGGAAGCCTGGCGTGCTGCAATCCATGGGGTCACAAAGAGTCGGACATGACAGAGCGACTGAACTGCACTGAATTCCTGATGAATGTAAGATGCCAAAATTGTCAACAAAATTAGAAAACAAATTCAACAATATATTAAAAGGATCATATACCATGATCAAGTGGAATTTTTTTCTAGTGATGCCAGGATGGTGGAACATCCACAAATCAATGTAATACACTACATTAACAAAACGAAGGATAAAAATCATATGATCATCTCAATGAACACAGAAAAAGTATCTGACAAAATTCAACATCTATTTATGATAAAAACTCTCAACAAACTGGATACAGAAGAAACATACCTCAATATAATAAAGGCCATATACAACAAGCCTACACTTAACATTACATCAAAAAGCCAAAAGCTTTCCCTCTGAGATGAGAAACAAGCCAAGGATGCCCACTGTTGCCAACACAGTGTTGGAAACCCTAGCCATAGCAATTAAGCAAGGAGGGGGGAGGGAGGGCAAAGACATTTAAATCAGAAAATAAGAAGTACTGTAAAACTATACACAATATACAGAAATTTGTAGCATTTCTATACACTAATAATGGATTGTCAGAAAAAGAAAAATTAACCCCATTTATAATTGCATCAAAGAATAAAATACATAGAAATAAATTTACCCAAGGAAGTGGAAGACCTCTACACTGAAAACTACAGGACACTGATGAAAGAAACTGAAGAAGACATAAATAAATGGAAAGATATTCTGTGTCATGGATTGGAAGAATTAATATTGTTAATAACCTGCCCATAGTTCCCTAAGCAATCTACAGACCCAATGCAATCCCTATCAAAATTCCAATGACATTATTCACAGAACTAGAATCAGTTCAGTTGCTCAGTCGTGTCCGACTCTTTGCGACCCCATGAATCGCAGCACACCAGGCCTCCCTGTCTATCACCATCTTCCGGAGTTCACTCAGACTCACGTCGGTCGAATCAGTGATGCCATCCAGCCATCTCATGCTCTGTCGTCCCCTTCACCTCCTGCCCCCAATCCCTCCCAGCATCAGTCTTTTCCAATGAGTCAACTCTTCGCATGAGGTGGCCAAAGTACTGGAGTTTCAGCTTCAGCATCAGTCCTTCCAAAGAAATCCCAAGGTTGATCTCTTTCAGAATGGACTGGTTGGATCTCCTTGCAGTCCAAGAGACTCTCAAGAGTCCTCTCCAGCACCACAGTTCAAAAGCATCAATTCTTCGGCGCTCAGCCTTCTTCACAGTCCAACTCTCACATCCATACATGACTACTGGAAAAACCATAGCCTTGACTAGACGGACCTTAGTCGGCAAAGTAACGTCTCTGCTTTTTAATATGCTGTCTAGGTTGGTCATAGCTTTTCTTCCAAGGAGTAAGTGTCTTTTAATTTCATGGCTGCAGTCAACATCTGCAGTGATTTTGGAGCCCAAAAAGTAAAGTCTGACACTGTTTCCACTGTTTCCCCATCTATGTCCCATAAACAATCCTAAAATTTGTATGAAACCACAAAAGACTCCGAATAGCCAAAGCAACCTTCAGAAAGAAGAACAAAGCTGGAAGCCTCACACTCCTTGATTTCAAAGCATATTACAAAGCTACAGTAAAATAGTATAGTATTGGCATAAAACAGACACATAGGTCAATGGAACAAAATAGCCTAGAAACAAACCTATACATATATGGTCAATTAATTTATGACAGAAATAGCCAAGAATACACAATGCAGAAAGGACAGTCTATTCAATAATGTGTTGAGAAAACTGGACAACTGTCTTATAACACATTAACTTAAAACGGATTAAGGATGTAAACATAAGACCTGAAATGACAGAACTTCTAGAAAAAAACACAGGCAGTAAGCTTTTTGACAACAGCCTTGGTGATGAATTTTTGAATCTGACACCAAAAGCAAAGGTTACAAAATCCAAAACTAAGAAATGGGATTACATCAAACTAAATAGCTTCTGCAAGGCAAAGAAAACCATCAGAAAGTAAAAAGGTAATCTGCTGAATGGGAGAAACTATGTGCAAATAATATATCTAATAAGGGGCTAAAGTTCAAAGTATACAAAAAGCTCATACAGCTCAAAGGGAAAGACAATTTGACTAAAAACTAAGTTGAAGATATGAAGAGATGTTTTCCCAAAGATGACATAAAGATGGTCATGAGTTACACGAAAAGATGCTCAAGATCACTAAACATCAGGGAAACAAACCCACAAGGAGATAGCACTGCATACCCGTTAGAATGGCTCTTATCAAGAAGACAAGAGTCAAGGGATGGTGAGGATGTGGAGCAAAGGGGACCCTTGTGTGCTGCTGGTGGGAATTTCCATAATGGGTACAGCCACTATGGAAAACAGTATAGATGTTCATCAGGAAATTAAAAATGGGATGACCATACCATCCAGTGACTCCACTTCTGGGTGTTTATTTGAGGAAAACCTTACTAACTCAAAAAGGCATGTGCACTCCCATATTCACTGCAGGATTATTTACATCAAAGTATCTCTTGATGAATGGATAAAGAAAATGCAGTATGCACATAGGAAGATTATTCAGCCATAAAAAAGCATAAAATCTTGCTATTTGCAACAACATGGACAGACCTGGAGGGCACTATGCTCTGCTAAGGGAAATAAATCAGACACAGAAAGACAAACGCTCACTTATATGTGTGTGTGTGGTGGGGGAGGTGGGGTAGAGGACAAACAGAAAAAAACAAGAACACAGATACAGAGAACAGATTAGTGGCTGCCAGGCGGAAGTGAGGAGGTAGAGAGGAAATAAAATGGGTCAAGAGGCATATACCACATTATAAAATAAAAAGGTCTTGCAGATATAATGTACAGCATAGTGACTATAGCTTATAATACTGTATTGCATATTTCAAAGTCACAAAGAATATTTTTTAAAGTTTCATCATGAGAAATTTCATAACTGTATGGTGACACATGGTAACTAAGCTTATTGTGATCATCTGCAATATATACACATCAAATCATTCTCCTGTATACCTGAAACTACATGCCCATAATATACCTCAATTAAAAAAAAAAGATTTTAAATGTTAATTTTCCATATCTGTACTCAGCTCAATGTAGCAGAACCATAACAAACAGTTCATGGACAGGCAATGTTCTGCAGAGCACACTTGAAACACTCATCTAGGTCACTAAGAGCTGTGTCCTTCACCTTGTAGCTTAACACACAAGAACAGGACTATGAAAACTTTTTTGATATCTGATGCCTATAACACCTGTCCCTAACTGAGCCAATTATGATCTCTTTCCCAGTAATAAAAACTGGAATTTAGAGAAACTGGTTATCTCTGGTTTGCTTAAAGGAAGGACAGTAAACTTGGAAACTATGGGGCAACTACGCTTCAGTTCAGTTCAGTTCAGTCGCTCAGTCGTGTCTGACTCTTTGCGACCACATGAATCGCAGCACGCCAGGCCTCCCTGTCCATCACCATCTCCCGGAGTTCACTTAGACCCATGTCCATCAAGTCCGTGATGCCATCCGGCCATCTCATCCTCGGTCGTCCCCTTCTCCTCCTGCCCCCAATGCCTCCCAGCATCAGTCTTTTCCAATGAGTCAACTCTTCGCATGAGGTGGCCAAAGTACTGGAGCTTCAGCTTTAGCATCATTCCCTCCAAAGAACACCCAGGGCTGATCGCCTTCAGAATGGACTGGTTGGATCTCCTTGCAGTCCAAGGGACTCTCAAGAGTCTTCTCCAACACCACAGTTCAAAAGCATCAATTCTTCGGCGCTCAGCCTTCCTCACAGTCCATCTCTCACATCCATACATGACCACAGGAAAAACCATAGCCTTGACTAGATGGACCTTAGTCGGCAAAGTAATGTCTCTGCTTTTGAATATGCTATCTAGGTTGGTCATAACTTTTCTTCCAAAGAGTAAGAGTCTTTTAATTTCATGGCTGCACTCACCATCTGCAGTGATTTTGGAGCCCAAAAAAATAAAGTCTGACACTGTTTCCACTGTTTCCCCATCTATTTCCCATGAAGTGATGGGACCAGATGCCATGATCTTCGTTTTCTGAATGTTGAGCTTTAAGCCAACTTTTTCACTCTTTCACTTTCATCAAGAGGCTTTTTAGCTCCTCTTCACTTTCTGCCATAAGAGTGGCATCATCTGCATATCTGAGGTTATTGATATTTCTCCCGGCAATCTTGATTCCAGCTTATGCTTCTTCCAGTCCAGCATTTCTCATGATGTACTCTGCATATAGGTTAAATAAGCAGGGTGACAATATACAGCCTTGACGTACTCCTTTTCCTATTTGGAACCAGTCTGTTGTTCCATGTCCAGTTCTAAATGTTGCTTCCTGACCTACATATAAGTTTCTCAAGAGGCAGGTCAGGTGGTCTGGTATTCCCATCTCTTTGAGAATTTTCCACAGTTTATTGTGATCCACACAGTCAAAGGCTTTGGCGTAGTCAATAAAGCAGAAATAGATGTGTTTCTGGAAGTCTCTTGCTTTTTCCATGATCCAGTGGATGTTGGCAATTTGATCTCTGGTTCCTCTGCCTTTTCTAAAACCAGCTTGAACATCAGGGAGTTCACGGTTCACATATTGCTGAAGCCTGGCTTGGAGAATTTTGAGCATTGCTTTACTAGCATGTGAGATGAGTGCAATTGTGCGGTAGTTTGAGCATTCTTTGGCATTGCCTTTCTTTGGGATTGGCATGAAAACTGACCTTTTCCAGTCCTGTGGCCACTGCTGAGTTTTCCAAATTTGCTGGCATATTGAGTGCAGCACTTTCACAGCATCATCTTTCAAGATTTGAAACAGCTCAACTGGAATTCCATCACCTCCACTAGCTTTGTTCGTAGTGATGTTTTCTAAGGCCCACTTGACTTCACATTCCAAGATATCTGGCTCTAGATTAGTGATCACGTCATCATGATTATCTGGGTCATGAGCATCTTTTTTGTACAGTTCTCCCATGTATTCTTGCCACGTCTACTATGGTCAACTACGCCTGGCCATGTGTATACCAAATAACAAAAGCTGGTCTTCAAAAGTCAAACGTGAGTGGATGTAAAGAGAAAGGAAAGGAATGAAGACCATATGGCTGAGTCCCAGCTGCTCTTGATTTCCCTCTTAGGTAGACTGACATCCTTTGATTAAAGTCTCTCTTTTGGGCTTTAGCCCATTTAAGTGGGTTTCAGTTACTTGCAACCAGAAGAACCTTGATTAAGACATTCACAAGGAGCTATCAGGAGAGGTTTTGCTCTGAATTGGCAAACATGTATAGAAGAAAGACAGAGGCAAAGCGTCTGCACCAGTCAGACACAAGGCCAGGATGACCGGACTGCCTGGTGGAGGGGGCATCATGGGTTCAGGAATCCTGGGTTCTGGTCCAATCTTTGCTGGGAATTCGCAATATGACTTAGCCAAGTAATAGTTTCATTTTTCTGGTCCAGTTTCCTCATTTACCTAAGATAAAGGTTTCCAACAGGACTCAATAAAGAAGTGTCAGTTCCAGTGCTAACAAACCAGGCACTGTCTCAAAACACAGCTGTACCAGTAAACTAAATCGTGGTTAGAATTCCGTCAGCTCATTATGGTAATCGTAAGAAACCACCCAAGCCAGAAACCCAACAGTCATCCTCTAAACTCTCCCATCTAGTGGAAAACGGAGTCCTCCCCCTTCTACCCTTCACCACCGCCACCACGTTCCCCCAGTCCTCGCCATCTCTTAGCAGGACTATTCTATACTGTCCTCACTGAACCTCCTTGCTATAGTCCATCTTCCACACTGCCACCCAAGTGAACATCAGAAATCAGCTAAGTTATTCCTCTGAAGGGGAAGTATCTCCACCGAGAGTTTTCATTGCTTTTCATGTGCTGAATATCTACTTGTTAATAGGTTGTTGCAGAAGTACTCACTGGTTTGCACTGTTGAACTGTTCCATTTGATACTGGAATATATTCTTAAATGTGGTTATGTCACACATCATTTTGATGCACATTTACTGCTTTATGTTTTTTGCTAATTATTATTGCTTGTTGTTTATATGTATTTTAGACTATGGAAATGATGTTAGACACAAAAGCAAATTTGAGCGATTTTCTTATTCAAGTTCAAAATGGGTCAAGAAGCAAGAGACAACTCACAACATCAACAAATGCATTTGGCCCAGGAACTGCTAACGAATGTCCAGTGCAGTGGTGGTTCAAGAAGTTCTGCACAGGAGACGAGTCTTGACGATGAGGAGCATGGTGGCCAGCTATAGGAAGCTGACAACAATGAACTGAGAACACCACTGACTAATCCTCTTACAACTACACAAGAAGTTGCCCAAGAACTCAATGTCAGTCATTCTACAGTCCTTCAGCATTTGAAGCAAATTGGAAAGGTGAAAGAGCTTGATAAGTGGGTGCCTCATGAGCTGACCGAAAATCAAAAAAATTGTCATTTTGAAGTGTCGTCTTCTCTTATCCTATCCAACAACAATGACTCATTTCTCAATTGGACTGTGATGTGCAACATAAAGTGGATTTTATATGACAACCAGCGAAGACCAGCTCAGTGGCTGGACTGAGTAGAAGTGCCAAAACACTTCCCAAAGTCAAACTTACACCAGAAAGGGGTCATGGTTACTGTTCGGTGGTCTGCTGCTAGTCTGACCCACTACAGCTTTCTGAATCCCAGCAAAATCATTATATCTGAGAAGTACGCTCAGCAAACTGATGAGATGCAATGAAAACTTCAACACCTGCAGCTGGCACTGGTCAACAGACTGGGCCCAATTCTCTGCAACAACGCTCAACCACACAGCACACAATCAACGCTTCAAAAGCTGAATGAATTGGGCCACAAAGTTTTGCCTCACCTGACCTCTCACCAACCGACTACCACTTCTTCAAGCACCTCGGTGCTTTTTTTGCACAGAAAATGTTTCCCCAACCATCAGGACACAAAAATCGCTTTCCAAGCATTCGTTGAATCCTGAAGCACAGATTTTTTTGCTACAGGAATTAACAAACTTATTTCTTACTGGCAAAAATGTGTTGACTGTAATGGTTCCTGTTTTTTTATTAATATAGATGTGTTTGAGGTTAGTTATAATGATTTAAAATTCAGAGTCTGAAATTACTATTACTTTTTCAAAAACCTAATACTGATCTCAGCTCAGGACCTATGACGGGACCTCTGTTTCAGAGTTAGAGTGCTTAGTTCCCCTTCTACATTCTCAGACGCAAAACAACTACAGGTAGAGTGACAACTACTGCCACAGATGTAAACACAAAGTGCTATGCTAGAGTAACGAGGCTGTAAAGCCAGCCCCCAGTGAACCACACCCCCAGTACCCATGGCCTTGTATAAACCCACCCCACAGTGAACCTGGCCTGACTTCTGTGACTCACTTCAATCAAGAGAATGTGACTGAAGTGATGTGGTCAGTTCCCAATCTATGCCTTAGGAAGGCTGCTTGGGCTCTTGTGGTCACCTTGGGCAGCCATGTAAGAAGTCCACTGACCTTGCTAGGGAAATCATGTGGAGATGTCACATGGGGGAACAAGGGCCCTGAGATGTCCAGAGACTTTGTGGAGAGAGAACCCCAGAGAAGCCTGGCTTTTCCACCCTCCCCTCTGAGGTGCCAAGGAGCTGTGTGGATGTGTCCTGGGGCCCCAGATGACTGCTGCCTTCACTGACATCCTGTGGAACAACAGAACCCACAAGCTGAGCTCAAGCAATCCAAAGAATTATGAGAATTAATAAAGTGTCGTGGGACTTCCCCGGTGATCCAGTGATTAAGTGATCCAGTGATTAAGAATCCACTTTGCAAGGTGGGGGATACAGGTTTGATCTCTGGTTAGAGAACTAAGATCCCACATGCCATGGGGTGTGCACCACAGCTACAGAGCCCTGATGCTGCAACTGAGACCCAACGCAGCCAAATAAATCAAAAGGTAAATAAATAAAATGACTGTTGCTTTAATATACTAAGTAGTTTTGGGGCAGTTTGCTACACAGATAACAAATATTCATTATCTCCCATCTTCTCACTTCTTGAAAGCAGGGAGTATGTTACACACCTCTATGGCCCCAGTACTTAGGCATAAAAACTGGCCTAAAACCAGGCCTTATCATCTTTAAATAAATTAATCTCATAGCAAAACAGACAAAATCTTTCCAAATCTCATACTGAGTTGAACAGTGTCTCCCCAAAATTCATGCCCACCCAGAATGTGACCTTAAATGAGGTCATACTGGGTTACAGTGGACCTTAAATCCAATGACCAGTGTCCTTATAAAAAGGCCATGTGCCAACAAAAGCAGAAACTGAAGCAACACAGCAAGAAGCCAAGAAACGCCAAAGGGCTACCAGAAGCTGGGAGGAGGAACGGAAGGACTCTCCCCCAGCACCTTCAGAGGGGGCCTGGCGGACACCCTGACTGCAGATTTCTGGCCTCCAGAATCATAAGAGAATAGATTTCTATTGTTTAAGCCACGCAGTTTGTGGTAATTTGTTCCATCAGTCACAGGAAACCAATACAAACCCAGAGGCCCAGAGTGGGCAAAGGTAGCAGGAGCCCTGGTGGTGGATCAGTGGGCTAAAAGCCACTGACAGGAACCATCTCCTTTCCTCTCAGCTACAGTCTAATTATTTTACAGTAAGTTAATTATGACACGTGCAGTTCCTCTTCACAAAGCATCCCACAAACGAATCTTGTTAGTTTTCCTCCAAAGAATTAGCAAGCAGAATTACAGGTTTCCGGTTATAAAGAAGCGAAGACTGACTATGCTGGTTTAACTGCTTCGCCTGGGTGACTGGCCTGGAAGTGCAGTTTTCGTGTCCACCCTTCGGGTTCCAGGAGGCTTCCACACTGAAAGGCTGTCTCAGGCCTTCTCAGCTGTTATCCAAATGCCCCCAAGCCCCCTTTTCCTTCCAGCCCACTCCCCGGGTGACTCAGGGGGCGCCCGCCGCTGACCCAAGCACCCCTACCTGGGGCAGGATGACCTTCTTCAGCTGCTCCTGCGTGAAGTGCTCCACGTAGGCCTCCAGGTGGGACAGCAGCACCACGCGCACATGCTCCTCGTGCACCTCGAAGAGCCGCAGCAGCACAGGGATCACCCGTGCCTGGAACAGCGCTGGTGAGAGGAGGCGGGGGGCTTCTCCCTGCGTGTTGTCTTCCCCCAGATCAGACGGGGAAAAAAAGCATCACTTCAGTGAAAGGAGCATGAAGCCTAGTGCATAAACTGAGCCCGGAACTTCACACACAATCCTAAGTACTCTTCAAAATTCTTATGTCCCAAATCAAAGGCAAGCGCTTCTTTGACCCCATATTACTCAAGGCTTAACTGTCTTAAGTACACTCCACCTTGTAGGAGCGTTTCTGATACACTCTTATACTTAATGTACTGCAAAGATATTACTGTTGCAGTTGTTCCTGCAAAGCCAGGAAGTGTTAAATGCTACAACAGGAGCTGGTCCTCTCTTCAGAGCAGTTAAGGAAGGTCCTTCAACAGAGACAGGCATCAGAACTATTTGGGGACCTTTGAAAATATGTATTCACCTGTCTTCCTTCTGTCCCAGACCTCGGGGGCCAGGCACAGGCAAATTTAGAAAAAGCTCCCCAGGTCATTCAGATCACCACACAGTAACCGTGCACTGTTTAAATAGGGACAAATAATTCCCAAACTCCGTAATTACCAAGAATACTTTGGAAAAAAAATTCACCTTTTTTAGGGCCGAGGAGGTAAGGAAGAAAACTCTTAACAGCTACTGGCTCTGCAAACACCAGCTGGTTAAGCAGAAGAGGCACCAACCGTGAGGCTATTAATTCCTCTGACAGGCAGCTGACTCTGTCCAGCAGGAATCTGGGGGCAAAGAAGGAAAGCCTGGGACACTGCAGCAGCTTACTTGCAGTTGAGACACATGCAGCCTGAGCCCACATCATCGAAGTGATGCATCTGAAATGTGGCTAGGGAAACTGAACAGGGGGGTCCCCAGATATTTAAGAAAAACACAGAAGGTGTGAGACAACACCAGCTAGTCAGTACATATACAACCTCCGATCCAAGCTAGGAAATTTTTTTAACAAATTGCCCCTCATTAATAATAGCAAGAGTGTCCTCTTTCCCCTCTAAAAACCCAGAGTCTTTTTAGTCAATAAAAGGTACTTTCTCAAATTTAAAACACACGTGTACTTAGTCACTCAGTCACGTCCGACTCTTTGTGACCCCCATGGACTGCAGCCCACCAGGCTCCTCAGTTCATGGAATTCTCCAGGCAAGAATACTGAAGTGGGTTGCCATTTCCTTCTCCAGGGGATCTTCCCGACCCAGGGATTGAACCTGGATCTCCAGCATTGCAGGCAGATTCTTTACTGTCTGAGCCACCAGGGAAGCCCATTTTAAAACACATAGGATATTACATTACTTAAAGTGTCTATGGTAAACAAAACACTGGCTTTTGTTAGAAGAAGCTAAGTACAAGCACTTTGTTAAGAAAGACACAGACATCAGGTATTAACACTAATAAGATGCCACCATACAATCACCCTGAGCAAGTACCTTGCCTCCTACCTAATGGGGAAATGGACCATACCAAGCATTACCTCCTTCAAGCCCCTCAGCCACTATCCACCAACAGGTCCACGGCCAGAATAATTCCCACCTCTTTTCCAGGTACCAAGGATGTGAGGGATTCCTCTTATTTAAGGCCATCGCCACAGGGCCATCGCTCCAACATTCCCTTCTACCCTAGGGCCACAGGCCAACAGCCCCCCAGCATGAGGGGGGCTTCAGTTCCTCCCTCACTCCCTCCAGCTCCATTCTGTGAGTCCAAAGACATGCTCCCATCTTTTCCAGCCTTAAAAACCGCCTTACTTGGCTCCCTTAGCAATTCAGTAGCAGCCCCATGTTCCTCTCCTCCAAGCTTTTCAGGAGGTTTTACCCAAAGGCCACGTTCTCACCTTCTGCTCACGTTTCAATTCATAGCAGTTTAATTCTCTCTGCTCAAATGGCTTTTTCTAAGACAAAGTTACAAAAGCTCTCTTGATGGCAAAGTCACTGCTATCTTTCTGAAATTCTCTACCGTTGGGAATACCAGCCCTCCTGTTTCTGAATCTCCCCTAACCACTGCTTCAGCCTCACTTGTCAGCCACTCCCTCCCCACCAGCCCCCTGACAAGCTGGGTGCCCCAAGTCCTTTTCATGCTACCCACTTTCTCTGGGAAAATGCCAGTGACTACAGGCTAATGAACCTTAATATTCACCTCCAGCTCATCCTCATCAGACTCCTCTCCTGAGATGCAGACCCATCTGCCCAAAGGCCCATGTCCACCTCTACCTGGAGGCCCACAGCCACTTCCAACCAACACGGATACCAGATCCTACGTCTTCCCTCCAGTATTTTCCAGCTCGTTTAGTGATCATCACTAAGGCTTGCCAGTTTTTATGTTTTAATATTTTTTATCTGTGTCTTCACTCTACCATCACTGCCCTTACCTGAGGCCTCCCATCTATTGCTGGCCTGCCATGGTCTGCCAACAACCCAAATCTTACATGAAGTAAAGCTGTGCCCCCTCCGTAGAAAACAGAGTAATCCACCCAAGGTGAGAGGCATCTGTCTCACAGCCTGTTTTCACTCCTTTGACAGTTTCAAGGCCTGAAGCCCACTGCTTACCAATAGCGTCAATGCTCCTCTCGGCCACATCCGAGCGTGCCTGCCCTACCCCCTCCAGCAGGACTCAAGTGGTCGTCCCTCCACACACAGGACCTGCTGCGTCTCACTGGTTCACACCGCCTCTCTAGGATAGCTTTTCTCTAACCTCCTCCTCCTTGCCCCGTCCTCTGTGTTCTCAGGACAGCCCCCTCAAGCTCCACTACTGTCTACGGATTATCAGTCTGTATCTGTTTCCTTCACCACAACTATACTTCCCAGGGTCTAGCAGAGAGCCTGACATAGAGGAAATGCCACTGAACTCTGTCTAAGAAACCCAATGACTGACTCATCTTCTCTAGGACCCCTGAAGTGATTACATGGACTTAATCCAAGTTACTAAATTTTAAGGCCTGAATTTTCTGAACTTACTTGAAAAATTCAGTTTTTTCCTCTTCGCTCTTCAATGTTAAACTTTTCAAGAAATTTACAACTTCTAGAAAATCATTCCTAAATGCCAAAAAGAAAAAAAAAAAAAACATGCAGGACAACAGATTAAAGAAGGCACATTAAATATCAAAGCCATAATGGCAGACCACACGGTCACACTACTCAACAGACACATCTCCCTGACCACGTGGACGACTCTGCTGTGACTAGTTTAGAAGACGAGTGCTCTAGGACAAGCCCTGAGGGAATTTAATAGTTTAAGAATATCAAAGGGATCTGTGAAGAGGATACATGCTTAACCACACAAATGTGTGCATATACAAACGCAAACAAATGCTGTGGTTTTAATAAAATCATCACAGTCATCCAAACATTTTGTTGTAACAGGATGTGGTTACATGAAACGTCCTCGGAGAAATGCTTTTACTGTTACAGAACAGTTGCTGATTCTCAAGTCTCCTCTGGGGAAGTAATAACTATTAAAGAGGGTTGCAGAAAGAGGCATTTCTGGTACAAGTCACAGGGATCTTCTCACGATGCCTGTTTTGTCTGGTCACTTTTCCAGCCAGGCAGGGAAGAGGGTGACAAGAGTGGGTGGTTTCCTGCAGGGCCTGCAGACAGTCCCAAAGCCAGCTCAGCTCCAAGCAAAGGCGGCCCCTGGGAGGGAGGCTTTAGCAGCAGCCAGCAGCCCCCACCAGCAGGGCTGACCTCCTCTCCTGGGTCTCCACACCTCACCTTTGCACCTGTTTCCCTATGGCATGGCAGAAAGAGCGCAAATGCCTTGACCAGAGAGTAAAATCAGATGGCTCAGCTGCCTCAGTAGGAGCTTCGGCCCTGCCTCCTCCCGCTGCCCCTGGCTGGGCTTTCCCCTCACGGGCGACAATCCCCCCACGGGCAACAATCCCCTCATATATAACAGTTTATGAAAGAGGGGGCCGGTGTGTGGTTCTGCCTTCCCTTTCCTGTTTTTATTGAAGGATAATTCAATTCAGCTTTACGATGTTGTGTTGGCTTCTGCCAAACATCACCATGAATCAGCCAGAGGTATACCTATGTCCCCTTCCTCTCCCTTGTTTCATCCACAAGTCATACTAAAGAACTCCTACCACACACAGTGATGAGAGAATCTATTTACTGTAAAGGATTCTTCTCCACAGAGGGTCTATCAGTCTGAAACATCCCCCCCCCAAAACACATGGAGATACCTTGGTTAAAGGACTCATAATGGGAAAGGTCTGAATAGCTCTTTTGGAACATAAGTAACAAGGCCCATGTGACCACAAGGAAAATACCCCCTCTGCTGTGTTTAATGATATACCTCATCCTATCTTAGAGGCCCCTCCAGGGATAATATCAACTCTCCCTTCACTCTGATTTCTCTCAGGCTTTCCGACTGCAAACCCATAAGGATTTTTAGTTTCACAACTGACATGAGTTTGATTTTGCTAATAAAAGCTATGAATGAGGAGTTAACCTGTGCAGAAGTTCTGCAGACACGGAAATTTAAAAAATGAAGGACACATAATTAAAACTAACCTTGGAGAGGTTCAAAAATCTCTCTGAATCCAGTGACAGTATTGACAGCTATACTGTGCCCTCCCTCTAAATTGACTTCTTTGCTGTTCCATCACAAATTACTAAACAAAGAAAACAATCTTCTGCCTGCCTGAAGAAAACCAAGCTCATTTCCATGCCCATCCTCCACCAACAAGTAAAATTCAACAATAACAAACTCGTATAAATAATACAATGTCAGCAAAACAGAGAGGCTGTGTTAACATTAAGTTCCTCAATTAAGTTCTCCAACTCTACACCACTGGACACAGCCTAGCTTCTTCATGTTCACAGAAGTCCTAAGGAATCCAGCTATAATGTCTAGACCCAGGTGTCCACGGTGAAGGGGTTCTAGAACTTCCTATCTGTGAGAGGAACGTGAGAGGCAATGACCACGTCTCCCTCTACTTCCCACGTGGACATGACTCACTCTCCCCTAACACTAAGGGGCAACAGCAGCAGCAGCACGAGGGCCCGCACCGCCCGGTCCTCCAAACCCCACCGCGGGAGTGTGGCCCACAGGAGGGCCAGCAGGGCCAGGCAGCGCGCCGCACCGGGAGCCTCACCTGAAGAAGTCGTGGCACAGGAGGCTGCAGAGCGCTGGCCGGCACTGCGGGCTGGGACTCAGCAGGGCTGAGTGCAAGGTCTGTTGAAAGCTGGAGAGAATATCCGCTGCAACTGAAATTCAGAGCAACAATTAGTTCCCACTGCCTCCTCCCTCCTGTTAGGACCTTTACAGCTGGAGGCCGACGGGAGCAAAAACCAACCTGGAAAAAGCCCGAACAAAGAGAGCCCTGGCTGGTGCTCAACAGCTCCCTGCCTGCCTGAAGTCAAACTCCTGGGCAGGTGGAGAAAACCATCCTGCCAACACATGCACCCCCCTGCTCCTCTTGGAGGCCCCCACCTTTCCTGACTGTCAGCTTAACTCAGCTCAGGCCTAGAGGAGGCAGCTGAGTAAGTGGCAGGTTTGAGGGCCTTTTCAATCAAGTCTCCTAACCCTCAAAACACAGGAAGTCATTTAAAGGACTGTATTTCCTCTCAAGGATGGTACAGAATTGCCACCATGCTAGAAATAGTGAAGAGCAGTGAGTTCATCACCCACAAAGGATGTCCTAGAGCTTAATTCTCAAATGTTTAGGCTGGGACAGCTCAGAGCTGATGGCTGAATGGTGCTTGTAACTTCAGAGGATGGAATGAACCAGGCAGAAGAAACTGCGTTAGAACTGCACAAAGCTGCAGCAAATGAGATACAGGCTGGTAAAGGGGCTTAATGTGTACAGACCCCAGTACATGTAAAGGATGGACATCTGAAGGCCCGGAGCAGGTGGAGGAGAGTGAAGCGGGCTGTCAAGTACGCCACCAGAGAACTCAGAGAACTGTGTGCTCAGTAGCCTGGCCTTCAAGGGCCAACCAAAGAAAAAAGTAATGAGTAAATGAAATCATGCCCCCCATCCCCCCAAAAAATCAAAAGGACTTTGAAAGAATCAAGATAAAGAAATGTTCATCTTAATTTAGAAATTAATTGTAAAAAACTCTGAATCTTATCCTCAGATCATTACATACACATCAACAGCACCATTCATTTATTTAAAGGCTGGTTTGATAAGGAATGGTCCTTAGACCATAAATACAGTACCAATCAATAAGATCATAATATAAGATACCCAAAGCCATAGTTCCAAGTTCTTCCTACTTAAAACTCTTTTAACTGTCCAAAGTGAAGAAGCCCAAAGCTTCTGCCCTCACTGCTATGACGATCTGCCCTGCACAAAGTTTCTTGGTAAGCAACGGTTCCGTACTACAATCAAACGCCACAGCATCCACCGTGGATGGCTGTCCCACTAATTCTGTAGATGCAGATAGCACAAGTCCAACTCACCCTGTTCACTTAAGACTGTAAGCAAACTTTCCACCAGTGTCCCAAAAGAATAGGCATCCCGGGCGTGTCCGTGGGACGCTGGCAGAGTCGTGAATTCTGGAGACTAAAAGCAGTAAAGACCATTACAACCAGAGGATCTGCTTCAGAAACCATTCCTAATCTTCTCTGAAGCACTTTCTCCCATTTTTGTGTTTAGTGAATCCAAAGTTAACTACGCAGTATCACACACAAATTTCTAAGCTCTTAAAATGATTAGTGAATAGAATTTATCAAAGATATTAATAATATTAAATAAGGAGGGGGGAAAGGCCATAATATATGTTTGTGGCTTTCAGAAATATTTCTGACTACAAACTGGAGTAAAAAAAATTACCAGCAGCATTATATGCACATATATGTGTAAGTACATAACAAAAACAGAAGTTTCAAAAAACAGTTCTTAGTCTTGCTCCTCAAGATGTCCGGTGATACTTTCTATTTACTCCCTTATTTTTTTTTCCCTTAAAATGCCAGTCAGGACCCCTACAAATCATTGGTTTGAAAGACACTAGTATATACACATAGCACTGCTTTGAATAAACCTGAGTTAGTTCAAGTCCTAGGTTTATACTTAAGTTTATTGTTGAGTTTGTGTTTCTTGCAAAGCACACTAAGTATGTCTTTTGGGATCAAAGTCTATAGTGGTTAAGGACAAATTTAGAAAGAACAAGTGCTTTTGAATTTATTGTTAAATATTATCTTTCTTTACCAGCACCATAATATTAATAATCACTCTTCCTCACATCTTGGAATCCCAACTAACGGCAGATAGGCAGATGATCAGCTTGGGTGAAGCAAAGGAAAGGGCTGGGCTCTTGTTTCCTCAACTCTCATGGCTTCCACAAAGGTACAAAGGCTCACCATGAAATGGTATGGTGCCCCCACTCTGCTCACACCGAGGTGCCTCTCATCTTTCAGTACCATCACAGGTGTCTACATGACCAAAACGTAAGTTGAATTTCAAGAAAAAAGGCTCTCTGCTGTGATGACATGATCAGTCTCAGAAGCCTTCAAGGCCAGAGGAATTAGGAAGTGTCTATGACTTAGCAAAAAGGTGGGCAGAGGAAAGGTTTATTGTTTTTGTTTTTTTTTAAGTTTCATACTCAGTTACAGAAAGAAGTCTTCGTGACATCTGAAGTGTATCATCTTACCATCTCTTCAGGAGGAATAGATGCTGGGTCTCTTACTGACCGAATACTCCTCAGAAACTAAGAGAAATAAATTAAGGAAAGTAAATTCAAGCATATATTTGGTGAACCAATCTCTTACATCAAGTTACAAAAGCAAAGAGCAATCAACACCAATGAAACCTTCAAACCAATGCTACAGGCTAAATACATAAATTAAAAATCTTCATCACTGAAAAATGGAGATATAGTGCCTGGTATGGCACAAGACTTAGTGGAAAATAAATATCAGTTCCCTTTCCTTTTCCTTTCAGCTGGTTTAACAGACACCCTCTGGTGTTCAGACGTATCTCTATATCTGATTTATTTATAAGGCAATTAGAAATACTTCTTTCTCATCCTACATGAAAGTGAAAGTCGCTCAGTCATGTCCAACTGTTGTGACCCCATGGACCATACAGTCCATGGAATTCTCCAGGCCAGAATACTGCAATGGGTAGCTGTTCCCTTCTCCAGGGGATCTTCCCAACCCAGGGATCGAATCCAGTTCTTCCACATTGCAGGTAGATTCTTTACCAGCTGAGCCACCAGGGAAGACCCTCATCCTATGGAGATATTAACAAATAAAAGACTTCTCCAGCATAGGACAAATCTATCATTAATCTGCTCTCTGAATCAAGTCAGTCTGAGTTGGTTGCCACATGAGATACGTAAGGACCTTATAAACTAGAGAGATAGAGCCAGCATCCACAGAACAACATTCATCTACTGACTCATCAAAGATCATTTCTCAAGAGCTTGTATGTTCCAAACGCCATCTAGGGCACCAGGAATACATATTGAATGCAAGAAATCCCTGTCCCCGGCTCACGACCTAAAATGTACACTAAGAACTTTGACAACCTGCGCTGGTTGAGCACCTGGGAAGCCCAGGAGGAGGACTACTCTTGTTAGGCAGGGGACACCTCGGGGAGGGCTTCACAAAGAGGAGATTTAACCTGATCTAGACTTCAGCGAGATGTCAGCCTCCTCTTACATCCTGCAGAGTCCAGGGGAAGAAAGGCGAAAGAACAGCACACAAGGGAAAATGCGGGTGAAGGAGGAGAACCCTGCTGGACTGCACGGAACAGGATGCAACCAGAGTGGAGCTCAATAACCGAGTGGCACCTGGAGCTGAAGGCAGGCTGGGGAGGAGCTGGTGAAGGGCCTGGAACCCTGTGGTACAGATGGGATACACCCACAGAGGGAATTACGCTGTTATACTGATTAGCTGGAAGCTGACGTCTGAGAAGAAAGGGATCAACGGGTACAGAAATAACAGAGGAATGTCTTCATGGTGGAAGGAGCATTTGAGCTGAGCCAGAGCCCCTGAAGGTACACCCGCAACAAGGCCCCCGTGAAACCTGCATACAAGGGAACAGGGGGAGTGAGGTGGAGCCAGAAGTCAGGGAGTCCCCTTGTCAGTAAGGAAATCATGATGTGTGTGTTTGTGTGTGTGTGTTTTAAAAGGCTAAGTCTAGTGGCAACATGCAAAATTATGGAAATAAGAAACAAAACAGAGAACAGTAAGACTGCTCAACTCCGGAGGGGAATTTGTAGACCTCTGTCAGACAAAATTATAAGACGGAGCACAGGCAGCAATACCATGGCCCACAAAGAGTTACGATGCACAGTACCTGACACCAGCTCTTAGGACGTAATGTATGACTCTGGAAAACACAAACAAGTGCTCAATGAGCATGTCTAATGTGCCTAATATGTGCCAGGCCCTATTCCACGTGGATGGATAAAGATACGTATACAACACTATCACCCTCAAGAAGCTCAGCCACTGGTAAAGAAGGTAGACACATGGAGGCAATTCGACATTAAACACTCAGTGGTAAAACTAAGTGCAGGTTACTACAGGAGCACAGAGGGTGGGCATTTAATGGAAAATTGATCAAGCCTCTTCCAGTCTCAAGATACCTTCGCTCTAAAATGAGAAAAGAATAGATGATGCCTAGCCCCTCTGGATGGTAAAAGCCGACAACCCCGTGAATGTGAGTATTGACAAAAAAGCCAAGTCTCCAAACCTCAGCTCACACTATTGCCGGAGCAAAGTCCCTATGGGAGAACCACACACCAAAATGCTATCAGACTCTGAGTGACACAGAGGGCCTGGCACCTGGCTTACCTCTGGCGTGGCCTGAGCAACTTTGCAGACTGTCTCCATTCCTCCCAGCTTCCAGTGCCCGTCTTCGCTCACAAACACAGACGATATGCAGACATTGTTGTGTGTGAGGTGTCCCTGGGGAAAAAATAACAGGAAGAAGATTGCCATTCCCATTTTCTGAGTGGAAGTTTTAGAAAACTAAGAACTCATCACCCAAAAAAAAAAAATATATATATATGGCAAGTCTTTCTACTTGTGGCATAATAAACAGAACTACAACTTTAAGAAATGACAAATTCAGTGATCCAGCTTAAGCATTATGAGGTTAGGAAAAAATGAAAAACACAATGGAAAGGCTTATCTCCCCCTGCCCAGTGTGGCAGGTTAATAAAGACACAAAAGCCACCGCACAGACACTGTACATCCCCATCTCCATCCGAGGTGGGAGATCCAGGTGTCCTTATAGGTAAATTTATAAGTCTTTTCAGCCTACATCATGTGCTTCAAATGCCTTTAAAGGAAAATTTTATCTTTGCTCCCATAAGGTTATTGTATTAATTTTCTCCTCTAAATACTTTCTCACCTACATTCTATCACGAACCCAGATCCACTTCACCTGAAATCTTGTCAGTAGGCATTAAAAAAATTCTGCCTGAAGAAGAGGAAAATGGAATGATAAGGACCACCAGAAATATCCCACAGACCACAGAAGAGCCAAATTTAAAACTATGTAAAAAAATAGTACAGTCAAATAAATGAGGGAAGAAGAAAACGAGAATGGGGATGAAGTATGTTTTTCTCAAACCAGAAATTATTCCAGTAGATAAGTGCACTTTAAATACTCTACCTATCAGATCCAATAGGTACACATTTTTTATATAAAACATTCTGAGGTATGTATATATATTTTTAAAGGAAAGCTTAGAATAGTATTAGGGTGTGTTTCTGCTTGAGAAAAATAAAGGCGAATAAACACTTAGGTATTTGCTTAAGACACACAAAGAGCGTCTGTGGCCTAACACACTGATCGCTGAGGTTGTCTATGACAAGAAGCAGGGCCCCGGCTTCAAGGACAGGGACTGGTTTCCTTGTCTGCACTCTCATACTATTCAAACTTTTTACCGCATTCAAACATTTTTCCAACAGAGAAAATATTCCACCACAGTGCAGCATTAATAATTCTACTTATGTGTATCTTAGAAATACTTTTAAGAGACAATAAATTCAAAGTGATATTTGGAGAGTCTATCTCCCATTAATAGAAAAAATGTTTTAAAAACACATTAAGATCAGTCAAATGCAAGGGCTTCTAACCTGTAACTGGTGTTTCTTAATCTTGGGAGGCTGCCATAGGCCTTTATACTTCAGAATGTAAATCCCATTAAGAAACTAGTAGTTCAATAATACTGTTAAGAAACAGACCACAAGTAAACAATACCACTTTATCCCCATAATAGTATTAAGGGGCTGCCTATCTTTGGCACCACCTACTTGAATGGGAAAGGGTGTGTAAAACTCTGCCTCTTTCTAAGAAATGATCATTTCTTTCATTAAAAAAAAAAAAAATTCCTGGAAACAAATAGAAACATGGTCCACACCAGCACTAATGCTACTAAACTTTTATCTCATCCTAGTAACAAATACCAGCTGTAGATATTTTTAGGTAAAGACTTATCCAAAACTAGATACAGACTATATAGTAAACTGAGATAAAGTTCTATAAGTAACTACCCAGGGACAAAGAACTTGTTGCCTGCTCCACAAACCACTTGTTTCTCTATATCATCTCATGTGCTCTTTTCCCTCAGGAAGCTTTCGGATGATAATAGTAACTTATGATTTCTATAGATGCCAAAATTCACAAGCACTACCCCATACATCAGCCTCCATCTCCCACTCATGGTCTAAATGAAAGGCTGTGAGGCAGACTGTCCAGGTTACTTACTCGGTCATGAAGGAAGATAAGAGCCAGCAATATGTCATAGATCCCAGCACAGACCTCTGCAGAAGACAATGTTTCCAAAACCACTTCCAGAGGCTGCACTCGCTCAGTGACGAGATGAATGCCGTCTGCTTCCACAGTGCAAGATAAAAACCTTAGCAAGCACGGGTGACGGAGGGTCTTCAGGTGCTTTAAAAATACAAACAGAAAAGTCGGTAAAGTTAATGACTCCACGCTTTACCGTCTGAGCCACCAGGGAAGCCCAAGATTAATTATAGTCTCAAATATATTGTAATCAATTCAGAAATGTATACTTAAATTCAAGGTCTTCTCCAGTTTCTTACCTCCCCCACCTAACCCCCAAGTTTCAAAGGAGGCAAAGAAAAATCCATGACTTGTTCTGACAGTGTTTACTTTACCAGCATTTATATTACTCTATAGAGACTTTCATTTCCATGAGTGTAAGCCCCCAAGAGCCCAGATTTCCAATGATTATTGCTATAAATTCTGAACAAAGCACCGAAAACAACACCTGAGAACTCTGAAAAGTAAACAAGAGCATGTAGACTATGGACTGCAGTCACCCAGGGGGTGAGTTTCCTGGTTCGGGGGATGTCCCTTCTCACAGCTGTGCGCTGAGGGCAGGCCCCAGGTGCAGAGCAGTGCAGCAAAGGTGGCTAAAACACGAATGGAAACTCTGCCATCTTCGTGGCCAGGAGAACCAAAGCAAGTTTGAGTATGAGGAAGCTGTCCCAGAGGAGAGAGAGCCGAGGGAGGGAGAAGAAAAGGCCCCGGTTATCTGTATGCCCACACAGGTCTCAGACCAACCCTGGAACCAAACACGCACAGGACAGACCCAAATCAGCACAGCGAAGTTTTGGAAAATGAGCTAAGGTTTGAACTACCATGCACAGGAAGGGTGAGAGGAGAGTAGTTTTTTTTTAAAAAAAGGCGGGGGCGGGGGGGGGGGGGCTTGAACCCAGGGGAATTGACCATCTGCAAATGAAAAACATCAACATTCTTCAGAGAATTATAACAGAACCAAGAGTCTATGCAACAGGGCATTCAAAATGTCCAGGATACAATCCAAAAGCACTCAGAAGATAAAGAATCATGAAACTGTGAAAAAGCAGCTAACAAATACCAACCCCAAGACTGACCAGACACCAGATACTAGAAATTATCAGAAGGAATCTGAAGCAGCTATCACCACCATTCCCGCCTGGAGAGAGAAAGAAAAGAGTTATAAAATAAGTAGAAAAACAGAAGCTCTCGGAAGAGAAATGAATGTTACATAAAAGAACTAAATGGAAATTTTATAAATTAAAAATACTACAAATTAAAAAATACAATGGATGAACTTAATAACAGAATGATAATGACAGAGACAAGACTCAGTGAACTTAAAGTTGTTAACCAATTTAAAGAACAAAGAAGAAAAAAGAAAAGAAAAGGTCAGAGCTTCAGAAACCTTGGTAACAAAAACAAAAAGTTTAATGCACGTAACTGGAGTTCTAAAAAAAAAAAGAAGAAATAATTGGGACATAAAAAAATATAATGGTTGAAAACTCCCCAAATTTGGCCAAATACTTAAGTTTACAGATTTAAGAATGTCAGTGAACGCTAAATAAGATAAATCAGAGAAAACTACATCTAAACACATTATGATCAAATTGCTGAAAATCAAAGATCAATTTAAAAATCTTAGAAGTAGCTAGAGAAAAACAACACAGATGGAGAGATAAGAAACTGAATGATACTAATTTCTCATAAGAAAACAGAATCCGAAAGATAAAGGGAAACTATCTTTAAAGCAATGAAACAAAAAAAATCATCAAACCTGAATTCTGTACCTAGCAAAAATACCCTTCAGGAAAGAAGGCAAATTAAAAGCATTTTTGATCAAGAGAACGGAAAAGTTGTTGCTAGATGATCTGCTCTACAAAAATGCTAAAGAAAGTTCAAGCTGAAAAGGAAACACCAAAGGGAAACCTGGATCTTCAGGATTGCAAGAAGAGCATCCGAAATAGTAAATATCAGGTTAAAGCTGAAGGTTACATTTTTTCCCTCTTATTTAAAATATATATGACTATGTAGAGTAAGCACTGTAACACTTGCCTGGTAAGGTTTTCCATGTGTGCGATGTATATGCATGCCTGTGTGCCTGTGTGCACACGGTTTATATACGTGTAACATAAGGACAGCAGGGTTGGAGGCTGCAGACATCTATGTGATTCCAAGGCTTCTACCTTTTATGTGACTGTGGTACAATGCTAACCACAATGAGTGGTCAGTACTAACTAATCATAGTTAATAACCATAACTAATTAAAAGTTAGTCATGTATACTGAAGTCCTCGGTGTAACTATTTTTTAAAAAATAAATATATAGCCCCAATTCAAGATACATTAAAACAGAATACTAAAAGTATTAAAATAATTTACAAGAAGGGGGAACAGAAGAACAAAAATCAGAAGGGGATGAAAAGAAAACAAATGATAAATAATTACATTAAATGTTAAAAAACTAAACACTCCAATTAAGAGTGGATAAAAAAAGGAAGATCCAACTATATGCTGCCTATAGAAGACATACCTTAGACAAAAGACAGAGATAGGTAAATGAATAGAAAATAAATGAATTTGATGGAAAAGGATATCAGTAAGCAAAAGAA
Source organism: Oryx dammah (assembly GCF_014754425.2). Lineage (NCBI taxonomy): Eukaryota > Metazoa > Chordata > Mammalia > Artiodactyla > Bovidae > Oryx > Oryx dammah. Next base: position 42,999,544 of record NW_024070205.1, on the reverse strand, counting down.
GGCTGACATGGATATATTCCTATCAGACAAAATATACTTCAAGACAGAGTATGGCCAGAGATAAAATGGGACAATTACTTAAAGAATAAAAGGAATAATTCATTAAAAAGACATAACTAATTATAAACGTATATATGTATAAGAGCAGAAACTCGATACACATGAAGTAAAAACTGGGAAAATGAAAGGGAAAAACAGACAATTTCAAAATCATAGTATCAGAGTTGGAGATTTTAAAGCTCCTGTCTCAACAATCGACAGAAAAAAACAAAAAACAAAAAACAATAGAACTACCAGAAAATAAACTAAATAAAAACTTAGAAAACCTGAAAAATATCAACTACCTGAATAAAATTGAGATTTAGAAAACACTTTATCCAAATGCAGAATACAAATTCTTTATTTGATGATCAGTTTTCTAGTTAATGAAAAGAGAAAAGCTTTAAAGATAGCGTGCTGCGATTCATGGGGTCGCAGAGTCGGACACGACTGAGCGACTGAACTGAACTGAACTGAATATGATTAAGGGGATTAAATGTTTGATAAGTAAAAAAGGCAAAAAATAAGGAAGTAAGATCAACAAAATTAAAGTTTATTGTGGATCAGGGTACTAATCCATTCAAAACTGTTTTATGATCCAGCGCATTATTCAACCATCTTTAAAACTTTTCTCTTTTCATTAACTAATTAGGTGTCCCAAGTGGCTTCTTATTTGTTTAAATGAAGGAAGAAAGAATGGATTAAATCTTGCATGATTCTGAATAAGGCACTTAACTTAGCAAAAACCTTGTCACTCCTCTTTGGCATATGTAGTTATGCATAAAATTATGCATAAATTCACAGGAAAGGTTAGCAGTTAAGAATGAAATAGAAATACTTCTTGACTTAAACTTCTGCTGTTCCAAAGAACAGACGGAATGACAAGATGTCCTTGCTAAGTGTAACTAGGATATTTTCTCAATGAACATCAATTAAAGAGAAAAATGGTTTTGTTCTGGTGGAGAAAAGTGACTACTGTCGAATGAGAGTGATTTGAAACCATCTGTCGCAAAGTTACCAAGTATCGATCACGTCTCATTCACTCCACTAGGTAAGAGAATTCTGAGTAAGGACCTTTATATTATTAAATTTGAGTAGTAGTAGATATTTTGCCGATCCATGCCCACACACAGATGTTAAGTGTGCGGTATTCCTACTATTCAGCAATCAGTTATGACTCAGCCATTCAGAGAATTAATTCAAGCCTCAGGGGCTTGACTTTTCCTTACCATTCTACCTCGAACTTGCTACTTCACTTTGGAAATAACACAAAGTAGTTCTCAACTGTAGCTTAAATTCACTTGTTAAGTTTTTAGACAGGGAGAAAGCTTTACTGTCACTCTGCTAAAGAAATACAACAAAATAACAAGATGCCTAAACCAGTGAGCAAGAATCTTCAGGGAAAACTATTCTTCCTCCTACCCCTAAAATGCAAACTGGAGAAAAAGACAGAAGAGCGTTCTCTTTAAATGTTCACTGCCTGGAGGCAGGATCATAAACCAAGAATAAAATGTAGGAAGGTAAAGGGATAAAGAATTCTATGCTGGAAAGCATGCTTTTGGGTTCAGGAGATACTGAATAGGCAGGGGGAAATAACAGATCTGGAGCTCAGACAAGAGGTTTTGACAGCTATTTAGAGACAACAGGGTGAGAATGTGAAGTCTGAGAACAGTGGTGGGAACTGGCCAAGGGCCAGTGCCCCCTGCTGACCCTAACACCCTGAGGGAGGGATAACACTTCCCAAGTTCTTCTGAGCGGGTGGTGCTTGGGAGCCTTGTAAGAGAACCAGACTTTGATCATGAGGGGAAGGAAATCATTTTTTTTCAAAACTGAAAAGATACAGGGAAGTTGATTTACCAGAATGGTAAATAGCATAAAAAAGGCTGAGAGGCAGTGGAACAAAAAGAAAATGTCAGTATAAGGAAGAGCAATAAACCATTTCCCCAACAGAATTCAAGCTTCTTTAAGCACAGCAATCAGCCCTTCTATTTCTTTCTCATGCCCACACAATGTGGGTTCTCAAGTATGTTGACCAACAGCAGCGTGAACCCACCCTGGAATTAGAGCATGTCTCCTAAGGCACTACACAGAGCACCTACACAGCATCTAAATAGCTGTTCTGATGTGGCTGCTTGATAGAAAGACACTCAGGAACCATTCTTTGAGCCTGCACTCACCATGAGGCCCTAACTAAGCACTTACATCATATTATAGCAAACCATGGAGTAACCAAGTTACTTAGTTAGGACTTAGGATTTACCACCCCTTGCAGACTACAGGTTAGAAATGAATCATAATCCCAGTGAGAAAATTATACTGCTGTATCAACAGCTAATGAATTCAGGATAAAATGAGAAGGTGTGATGGACTTGAAGTACTTCTGATACTGTTTTGTGGCCAAAGGTTATACCTGCATTTCATCTTACTTCAGAGGTTAAACAGTGTGCTGAGACTGCTGTTTTTTATTTACAACATGGTTAGAAGAGTATAATCATTACCTCACAATGTTTGGCTAAGGAAACACTGTATATCTGCTTGAAATGGTAATCCTACCATTGACAGCTATTAGAAATGTCAGTGGTAGGATTAGGAACCTGATCTCTAGAGAAAGGAAGCAAGTTAACGATGGTACTTCAATATTTCAGTTATCTAGGAAACTAAGTTTCTAAAACCCATTGCAATGCCATTCGTTTCTCAAGTACTGTGACCTTCATCTAAACTCCTTATCATTTTTTTGCCATTTCAAATTTCTCAGATTCATGGTTCAGGTATTCAAAGCCACATGATAGCCCAAGGAACCTAAGGAACAAGTATGAGCTACCTGAGAAGAGTCATGGCTCAGAAGAGTATGTGTAGATACCAGGGGCAGAAAAAAATCTTCCTTCTCAAGTTTTGCAATTCCTACAGTGTGGAAGTCATCAAACACTGCATGAGCTTTGCTTCTTTCCTTTAAAACTTTTATGATTTGGATTGTTCAACTTCCATGCTACATACACCATAAAGATTAATATAATTTAAAAAATCTTATGGTCTTACAAATGATTATAAATTTCTAGTACTTCACTAGTAACAAAGAGCCAATTGTTATTTTTTAAAATGTGCAATCTTATTAGATGAAAATAACAGGAAGTATGTCAGATATTAACTGCACCTAAGCAAAAGACAGGGAGGCAAGGCATTGTATCTTTTGTAAAATCACAATAAAAAATTATCAATTCCCAGATGGGCTGGAGAAGAGACAAATGTGTGGTCTTACCAAAAGCACAATTACTTAGTGATACAACAGCCAGCCACACTTTTTATCAGAGCACATTAATGGAAAATGCATTCTGAGTAAAACATTTTCCTTAGGAACCATCTTACAACTGTTCATCTCAAGGCTAATCAGAGACATCAAATAATGAACTGGTGTGACAGACAAAATGCCTAAATTATATTCCTAACACTACATAATATAGCCCTTTATAATCATGATCAAGGTATAAACCATTTAAACAGATCTATGAAATACAGGAGTGGGTTGCCACTGCAGGGGAGAAGGCAATGGCACCCCACTCCAGTACTCTTGCCTGGAAAATCCCATGGGCAGAGGAGCCTGGTAGGCTGCAGTCCATGGGGTCGTGAAGAATCGGACACGACTGAGTGACTTCACTTTCACTTTTCACTTTCATGCATTGGAGAAGGAAATGGCAACCCACTCCAGGGTTCTTGCCTGGAGAATCCCAGGGATGGGGGAGCCTGGTGGGCTGCCGTCTATGGGGTCGCACAGAGTCAGACACGACTGAAGGGACTTAGCAGCAGCAGCATGAAATACAGGGTTCCCTGGTGGCTCAGACAATAAAGAATCTCCCTGCAGTTCTGGACACCCAGGTTTGATCCCTGAGTCAGGAAGATCCCCTGGAGAAATGGCAACCCACTCCAGTATTCTTGCCAGAAGAATTCCATGGACAGAGGAACCTGATGGGCTACAGTCCATCGGGTCACAAAGAGTCAAACATTGAGCAACTACACTTATGAAATATATATCAATGTTTCATTCTTGAGTACAAAGAGACTCAAGGTAATACAGATCATAACGTCTAAGAAAATAAAGATAATGAATCAATCTGAAAGGGCTTTCCTTTTTAGAACCTTCCTGAAGATAATCTGAATGCCTGAATACCCAAGGAAATGGCTAACTAGCCAAAGAAATATCAGCTAATATTTTCCTTTTCTCTAATCTGAAAAGATACTTAGGGCTATTTTCTTGAATTATATTCCAAGATAGTCATTTTTTCTAATGACAGCCCAGGATCCCCTGACAGCAGGTCAGCCAGCTCGCTAGCTCACTGGCGCCCTTCACAGGAACAGCAGTTAGGAGGCCTGAAGTGGGAGGAACTTCTTCATAATAATAAAACTGAAGCTGCTAGAGGTTAATGCTCTAGCGTCCCTCAGCAAGAAGTAGGGCCCAGGTCACAGTCTTTCTGGGGCATCCCATCCCACATTCCAGTTTCACATTCTTGCCGGGAGTACCACAATGCCTCAGCAAAGGAAAAAACAGCAGTTACAGTTCCTAAAATATATAATTTCCGGGTCCATCCCATCATCAGCACACCAATTAAAATGTTGTCCGTACTTACAGCATTTTTGCTAAGCTAGAATTAAGTTCCTTTATCTTCTGTGAGCCATGTAAAATCCCCTCCCAAACTCTCTCACTAAAAAAATACAATATGATGAGAAGAGCTATTACGCTGAGTTGCATAAAGGTTTTGACTTATCTATGGTATTTGACCTCGTGATGCAAGCTGGTGATGTTTCCATGAAGTAAGGACAACTGTATTTTCAAAGGCCGTGAATGAAAATATTACTATGACCTACCTCCTTGGAACTTTATTAATTTCATGATTTTTTAAAATAGAAAACAAGAAGACAGTAAAAAGTACTAGCTATTAGGTAGTCACCTATGAAGGTACCTTGGCAGCTTTATTAACCTTATCTTCGTTTTCTCTCTTATACACAAAAACTGACGCGAGTTTGCCATCTTGCAATACAGCGGGGTAAACAGCAAGTCCGGAGGGTAAGGTGAACGGCGGCTCCTTCAGGGCATAGCTCTTCAAAGCGCTGTTCTCTGAGCCCATCCCTTATTTGCTGAGACAGGGGTGCTGCAGCTCCTTCTCAAAGCCAAGCAGACCTGAAAGCAAACAGAGAACATTTCCAAACGCTGAGTGTCTGAGCTATGAGCCAGAGACAGCCAAGTAACCAGACCCAGGCACTCCGCTGTAGAAACTCCTACCACTGCCTACAATCCTCATCAACTAGGCCATTTGACAACAATAAAAGTCAAAGTTCAGCAAGTTACCTGCAAGGCTTGACAAAGAACAAGTAACAGCTCTAGAAAAAAACGCACTTAACTAAACAGACACATGCAGTTACTGTCGTTCCCAACCCCCAATGCACACACACAACTTCCACAGAGGAAAAGCGATCCAATACAGAATAAGGGCTCTCTGGCTCCCTAACCCACTTAGATCCAGTCTCACAGATTAAAGTGCTGCAAAACTTGATCATTCAAAAATGATAAACTTCTGGATGTCTAAAACAACTCACAATTATATGGAGAACGAGTCTGACAGAACGCGGTCCACTGGAGAAGGGCAAGCCACTTCAGTATTCTTGCCTTGAGAACCCCATGAACAGTATGAAAAGGCAAAATGATAGGATACCAAAAGAGGAACTCCCCAGGCCAGCAGGTGCCCAATATGCTACTGGAGATCAGAGGAGAAGTAACTCCAGAAAGAATGAAGGGATGGAGCCGAAGCAAAAACAATACCCAGTTGTGCATGTGACTGGTGATAGAAGCAAGATCCGAGGCTGTAAAGAGCAATATTGCATAGGAACCTGGAATGTCAGGTCCATGAATCCAGGCAAATTGGAAGTGGTCAAACAAGAGATGGCAAGGGTGAACGTCGACATTCTAGGAATCAGCGAACTAAAATGGACTGGAATGGGTGAATTTAACTCAGATGACCATTATATCTACTACTGCGGGCAGGAATCCCTCAGAAGAAATGGAGTAGCCATCATATTCAACAAAATAGTCCGAAATGCAGTACTTGGATGCAATCTCAAAAACGAGAGAATGATCTCTGTTCGTCTCCAAGGCAAACCATTCAACATCACAGTTATCCAAGTCTATGCCCCAACCAATAACGCTGAAGAAGCTGAAGTTGAACGGTTCTATGAAGACCTACAAGACCTTTTAGAACTAACACCCAAAAAAGATGTCCTTTTCATTATAGGGGACTGGAATGCAAAAGTAGGAAGTCAAGAAACACCTGGGGTAACAGGCAAATTTGGCTTGGAATGCAGAATGAAGCAGGGCAAAGACTAATAGAGTTCTGCCAAGAAAACACACTGGTCATAGCAAACACCCTCTTCCAACAACACAAGAGAAGACTCTACACATGGACATCACCAGATGGTCAACACCGAAATCAGATTGATTATATTCTATGCGGCCAAAGATGGAGAAGCTCTATACAGTCAACAAAAACAAGACCAGGAGCTGACTGTGGCTCAGATCATGAGTTCCTTATTGCCAAATTCAGACTTAAATTGAAGAAAGTAGGGAAAACCGCTAGACCATTCAGGTATGACCTAAATCAAATCCCTTATGATTATACAGTGGAAGTGAGAAATAGATTTAAGGGACTAGATCCGATAGATAGAGTGCCTGATGAACTATGGATGGAGGTTTGTGACATTGTACAGGAGACAGGGATCAAGACCATCCCCATGGAAAAGAAATGCAAAAAAGCAAAATGGCTGTCTGGGGAGGCCTTACAAATAGCTGTGAAAAGAAGAGAGGTAAAAAGCAAAGGAGAAAAGAAAGATATAAGCATCTGAATGCAGAGTTCCAAAGAATAGCAAGGAGAGATAAGAAAGCCTTCTTCAGCGATCAATGCAAAGAAATAGAGGAAAAGAACAGAATGGGAAAGACTAGAGATCTCTTCAAGAAAATTAGAGATACCAAGGGAACATTTCATGCAAAGATGGGCTCGATAAAGGACAGAAATGGTCTGGACCTAACAGAAGCAGAAGATATTAAGAAGAGGTGGCAAGAATACACGGAAGAACTGTACAAAAAAGATCTTCACGACCCAGATAATGATGATGATGTGATCACTAATCTAGAGCCAGACATCTTGGAATGTGAAGTCAAGTGGGCCTTAGAAAGCATCACTACGAACAAAGCTAGTGGAGATGATGGAATTCCAGTTGAGCTGTTTCAAATCTTGAAAGATGATGCTGCACTCAATATGCCAGCAAATTTGGAAAACTCAGCAGTGGCCACAGGACTGGAAAAGGTCAGTTTTCATGCCAATCCCAAAGAAAGGCAATGCCAAAGAATGCTCAAACTACCACACAATTAAACTCATCTCACATGCTAGTAAAGTAATGCTCAAAATTCTCCAAGCCAGGCTTCAGCAATATGTGAACCGTGAACTCCCTGATGTTCAAGCTGGTTTTAGAAAAGGCAGAGGAAGCAGAGATCAAATTGCCAACATCCGCTGGATCATCAAAAAAGCAAGAGAGTTCCAGAAACACATCTATTTCTGCTTTATTGACTACACCAAAGCCTTTGACTGTGTGGATCACAATGAACTGTGGAAAATTCTCAAAGAGATGAGAATACCAGACCACTTAACCTGCCTCTTGAGAAATCTGTATGCAGGTCAGGAAGCAACAGTTAGAACTGGACATGGAAGAACAGACTGGTTCCAAATAGGAAAAGGAGTACGTCAAAGCTGTATATTGTCACCCTGCTTATTTAACTTATATGCAGAGTACATCATGAGAAACGCTGGACTGGAAGAAACACAAGCTGGAATCAAGATTGCCGGGAGTAATATCAATAACCTCAGATATACAGATGATACACTTTCTCCTTATGGGAGAAAGTGAAGAGGAGCTAAAAAGTCTTTTGATGAAAGTCAAAAAGGAGAGTGAAAAAGTTGGCTTAAAGATCAACATTCAGAAAACGAAGATCATGGCATCTGGTCCCATCACTTCATGGGAACTAGATGGGGAAACAGTGGAAACAGTGTCAGACTTTATTTTGGGGGGCTCCAAGATCACTGCAGATGGTGATTGCAGCCATGAAATTAAAAGACGCTTACTCCTTGGAAGAAAAGTTATGACCAACCTAGACAGCATATTCAAAAGCAGAGACATTACTTTGCCGACTAAGGTCCGTCTAGTCGAGGCTATGGTTTTTCCTGTGGTCATGTATGGATGTGAGAGTTGGACTGTGAAGAAGGCTGAGCACCGAAGAATTGATGCTTTTGAGCTGTGGTGTTGGAGAAGACTCTTCAGAGTCCCTTGGACTGCAAGGAGATCCAACCAATCCATTGTGAAGATCAACCCTGGGATTTCTTTGGAAGGAATGATGCTAAAGCTGAAACTGCAGTACTTTGGCCACCTCATGCGAAGAGTTGACTCATTGGAAAAGACTCTGATGCTGGGAGGCATTGGGGGCAGGAGGAGAAGGGGACAACAGAGGATGAAATGGCTGGATGGCATCACGGACTCGATGGACATGCGTCTGAGCGAACTCTGGGAGATGGCGATGAACAGGGAGGCCTGGCGTGCTGCGATCCATGTGGTCGCAAAGAGTCAGACACGACTGAGCGACTGAACTGAACTGAACTGAACAAACTGGAAAATGTTTCTAAAAATGTTGAAAGACATGTTAACAAATGGAAAGCTTGTATAAATCAAGAAAACATAAAACACCAGCAGAATAATGGGAAGAGAAATAGATAACTCATTGAACACAAATGACAACAAATAAAAGAAAAAATACAATCCCATGACTGCTCTCCAAAGTATGCTAAAAAGGGGAAAAAGCAAAACTGTATAATCCCAAACATTAAAAAGACATGAGATTCTAGGAAATGCAAACTTTTCTTTAAGGACAGAAAACAGCTAAGTGGTTGCCTGGGGTGAGACGACTTAGAAGAACCATGGGAGAGGACAGGAATACGACGGGGCATAAGGACACTTTGGGGGGAATGGATATATTCAGTATACCTTGGTTATGATTATAGCGATGAGTGCTCTACTGCTATAGCTACGCACACACACACACACACGAAAGATGTGTTAAGTATTAACAGGTTTGTTGTGGATGTCAGATCATGGATGATTCACATACATGAATGTGAATGTATGTGAATTCACATTCTATGTTTGTCACAAACACAGACATATATTTGCCTGCACCTCCCAGTTGTTTCACAATAAGAGTATATCTTTCCAGGATACAAATGTTATAACCACTCGTATGGTTACAACAGACAATACACAGAGGTTCAGCAGTATTGGTGGAGTAGCAAAGGGCTTACTGTGCGCACAGGCACCTACTGTGACTGGGTTTACACTATGAAGGGAGCCACAGTCAGAAGGTTCCAACCAGAACTGCCAGGTCACATGATTTACCCATAAAGAGCCAAAAGCCTGAATATTTATGTGGAAATTTCCCTATTTTTTCAACATTGGCTCCAACATTTTTAAACCTGTATAGGCCAAACAACACATGTCTGAAAAGTTTACAGCAGTCAGTTTTTAGTTCTGGCTTTACCATAACTTAAAAAATACAAGATAAAAAGAGTTCTTACTAACTCTGGCAGCGTGGGAAGCAAGTTGTGAGCTCTAAGGAACAGCCAAAAATTCTAGGTGGATCTTTAAAAAATTTACTTTAAAATCTTCATCCTTTGGGTAAATATAAACCCAAGAATCATTATACATAGACCTTCTACTTGGGGTTTTTTTCCCCCACTTTGGTAAAGTTCCATTCAACACTTACTAGGTTATCAGAGTATGTAATACTGCTTAAAACCAAAGAATTTCAAAGGGCTACAGACCTACATATAAACCTGAATAAGGATTATAACATGTATAAGGGCTAAAGTTATGTAAAATTGACGTTTTTTTAAAACCCAAGAATGTTTCTGAGGATAAGAACTAAGCTGGCTTTGTAACAAATCCACTTAGCTCCTACCTACCAATGGAACTCCAATACTTTGGCCACCTCATGCGAAGAGTTGACTCATTGGAAAAGACCCTGATGCTGGGAGGGATTGGGGGCAGGAGGAGAAGGGGACGACAGAGGATGAGATGGCTGGATGGCATCACAGACTCGATGGACGCGAGTCTGAGTGGACTCCGGGAGTAGGTGATGGACAGGGAGGCCTGGCGTGCTGCGATTCATGGGGTCACAAAGAGTCGGACACGACTGAGCGACTGAACTGAACTGAAGAATGATAGAGGCAAAAAACAAACAAACCCCAAGCAAACAAAAAAATACCCCAAATGACAACAAGAAACAGTATTAAAAAGTATCTCAACAACAGCTGACCCTTTAAAATCACAGGAAATTAGGGGCACCCATACTCTCTTGGTCAAAAACCTGAGTATAACTTTACAGCTGACCCTCCGTATCTGCAGTCACACATCTGTGCATTCAACCAACAAAGGGGACCCAACCAACCACAGATCATGAAGTACTGCTCTAGGAAGATGTTAAAACTGAGTTTTATTTTGGTCCATGACCTAAAGAAATACCACCTGAAAATTTAAAGGAATGAACCCCTTCCTTGTGAGAACTCAAAAGGATGACATTTTATTAGTTTGAAAGCATGATTAATGTTGACAGCAGTCTACTGATACCACTCTGCAGTGCTTACACTAGCTGGATTACAGCCTACTTTCAATAAAAACTTCATTAGTTAGTTAGTGTTGATTGCTCAGTGGTGTCTCTCTGCCAGCCCATGGACTTAGCCCACCAAGTTCCTTTGTCCATAGAATTCTCCAGGCAGAATACTGGAGTGGGTTGCCATTTCCTTCTCCAAGGGATCTTCCCAATGCAGGGATGGAACCCGGTCTCCTGCACTGCAGGAAGATTCAATATGCTCTGAGCCACCAGGTAGGCCCTATTGAGAAATAAATATCAGGAGGGAAATAAAAAGATGCGCTGTTGACTGCAATTTGTATATGTCTTATAAGCAGTAATTCTTAATTTGTAGCTTCACAATTCTGTATCCTAAGAGGCACAAAAACTTGCTATAAACAATGCTTTAAAAATGACAATTCAGCTAAAAAGGACTTACTGAAATGTAATACTGGTAAACAAGAACACCTGGACTTCCAAAATGCTCTTTTTTGTTTTGAAGAGTAAAGGGGAAAGCAGCAAATCATTTAACTTTGAAATGAAAAAGTCACAAAAAGGCAGAAAAAGATATTCTAATATTATCATAGGTATTTTTCAGAATTTACCACCTGGTGGCTCCGCTGGTAAAGAACTCGCTTGCCAAAGCAGGAGACCAAGAGACACAGACTCCATCTCTGGGTCGGCAAGATCCCCTGGAGAAGATGTCAACCCATTTCCAAGCTCCAGTATTCTTCTCTGGAAAATTCCATGGTCAAAGGAGCTTGGTGGGCTAGTCGATGGGGTCGCAGAGTTGGACACGTTTGATCTCCCGCGCCCGCACACAGACACTAAAATAAAATATTGGGTAGTTTCTGACTTGTATAGCTATCATCGTCTTCTCTTTAAAATGTTGTTCACCTATCTTCCTTCATCCTTTTACTTCCTTGGGCAGCACATCAAGTTTCTAGGCCACCTGTGGGATTAAAAGTCCTTGTCTATGTTACTGGGCAACTCATACACTAAACTAAGAAATGAGTGTTCTTTAGGGAACTCGCTCTCCTTCTCAAGTAATTGGGATGATCATGATCTTAGCTCCCTCAGATTGGAAGTTCCAACGACAAGGTTTTACACTAAAGAGTTCAAAGGACATCTGGTATTGATGGGTATTTTGTTATCAGGTGATAATATTACTTGAGGCCCTTCGCTTTGATCTGTTTCACGTATACATTCCCTATAATGAACTCAGTCCAGCAATATATAATGAAGCCTTTGCGCACCGCAAGAACTAAGTGTGATTTCAGCTAAGGCACGGGATGTTTTGGGGGTATGCGCACAAGTCCTTAAAAACAACAGTAACAGGGATTCCAAAGTTCAGGACCCAACTGAGTATTCTTACGGTTTCCTATGTATGTTTCACCTTTATTCTAAACAAAATGCACTACCCAGAGACAGGAGCCAGCGGGGCCTCTGAGGCCCTGCATCGGTTTCCGATCGAGAATGAACGCAGCAGCCCAGGGCGGGCGCGAACCCAGGCTCCCGCGGCTCGGCCCCAAGCGCCCGGCACCTTCCCGCCCCGCCGCGCACATTCGCCCTTCCGGGGGCCAGCCCGGGAGCGGAGGCTGGAGGTCGGCGGGGATCTGACCGCGACTCCTCGGGGTCGCTTAGAGGCCGGGGCGGCATTCCGCTTCGCTGGCCGCTCACCTTCCACACCTGCCCGCGAGGCCGGGCTCAGCGACTCCCTTCCAGCGCCCCACCGGGCGGGGGTCGTCCGCGACGCCCAGATTGGCAGGGGGCCCGGCAGTGAGCACAGAGACTGCGCGGAGGCAGCAAGCAGCGATCAACCGGCGGCGGTGCCGCGCCGAGCTCGCCCCCGCGCGGGCCCCAAGCGCGGACCCGCGAGCGGGGCGCGCGCCCCCCGCCTCGCTGCCCGCCCGGGCCGGCCCCCTCCCCGGCGGCCCAGGCCCGCACTGACGCAGGACGCAGCTGGCGGCTCCCTGTTACCTGCGGGTGGGCGGTGGGGGAGGCGGCCAAGGGTCTTAGCTCCGGTCCCCTCTTCGCCCCGTGTTGACACCAACCACCCTCGCCTCCCCCGTGACGCTCTGGCCACTACACCCACAATCTTCTGAGTCTGGTCTCTCCGGCACCATAGAGACGGGTCCGGAAGCCGGAAAGAATGCCGGCCTTCAGCCCTCCAACGCCACCACGAGGGCTAGAGTACCCGGAACCGAGATAGAGCGGCCGCGCAGGTGTGTCTCAGGCCGGTGCCATCTTGAGTGTGGGCGCCAGTGCGGGCCCACGGCTCACTCTCTGCCCCTAGTCTCCTAGCTGGTCTGTGAAGATGTCTCTTCTCTTGGACTCTGACTTAAACGTGAAAGTCAGCCTTGATTTTAATTTTCAGCCTTTTAACTGCACGTCTTAACTGGATTTCCGCCCGAATCAAAAATGGCCGCTGGTGGCCTCTAACAAATAGAAAAGGGGCGGGACGGAGAAGAGGCATACTCTGGAAATTGGTGAGGACTTTTAGGAGAGTGACGTGGCTAACTTCGCAGCTCTGATTGGCTGTGCTGCTTGGGCCGAAGTCCTAAGAATCCCTGGCTAAAGCTGGCAGAGGTGGAAGTGATTATAGTTGAAGCCCTTTCAGATAGAGAATCTGAAGTTACGCTTAAATCAGCGGGGAGTGAAATTGGGATTATTAATAGTGTTTGTGGGTCCCTGGGTCAGGAAGATCCCTAGGAGAAGGAAACGGCAACCCACTCCAGTATTCTTGCCTGGAAAATCCGTGACCAATGGGATCGGATGGAATCGGACACGACTGGGCTTGCGCGCATACACACATTATTAATACTGATAGTTTCTACTTAATAGGATCTTGTGAAAATAAAGTGAGTAAACGTGATATTTTTAGAACTAGTTGACTCAAACCCAGTATATTTTCTCTATTATCTGACACATGATCTTAGTCATCGCTTCTATGTAATACTTTTACAACCTCACAGTTGACATAAATCAGTCAATCACCTAAAAGTTTTAAATTCTTTCTGGCTTATTACAGTTTGGATAAGGACCCTACGGTTACTTCACCAGATTAAGTGAGTGAAAGCAAATATCAAACCAAATTTTGTCCCTTGTTCAGAAATGAATATTTATTAGAAAGTAGGCACAGTTAGTATTTAATTGTCTTATTAGCTGGTTGAAAGTGTTGCTCTCCGTCCTAGGTCAGCACTGCCCTATAAAAATAGAATTTGAGCTACAAACGTAGTTTTAAGTTTTCCAGGAGCCACATCTGAAATAGTAAAAAGAGGGGCTTCCCTGGCAGTCCAGTGATTAAGGCTTTGACTTCCCACTTCAGGGGCATGGGTTACATAGCCAGAAGATTGTGATTTAAACATGCACCCAATATAAAAAATTATTAATGAGTTACTTTACATTTTTTGTACTGTCTTCAAAATCTGATATCTATCTTTTACAATTTAAACTAGCCATATATAAAAGCTCAAAATTCACATGTAGGTAGTGTGATCACACTGTTGGAAGGTGCAGTTGTAGTTAGGTTTGACCACCAGCTTGTACTGACAAGTTGAGAAACAGACCCACAGGGATGCAGAGGCAGGATTCTACTGTCAGCATCGGGCAACCAAAAATCTTGCAGACGAGTGGGAAAGCCAGAACCAACAGGGATGAAGCCTCAGATGGCATGTGCAAAGGTTGAGGACTAGAATTTTTAAACCCTGATTTATCAGGAATGGAGAGCATTCTTTTGAGATTTCATCTCTAGTATTCATCATGATAATTATTAAGCTGTTATCTTCTTCTGGTAAAAAGCCATTTCTGGCATTCACTATGATAATTCGCAAAATATCCAGTGTTATCAGAGATCAAGGTGACTAAACTATTTGTAGCTCCATCTCTGGAATGTGGCCTTTCTGGTATGATGCTAGCAAACTATTTCTGGAGTGTGGATTCATAGTTATTAGAATGCTAGCTGCTTCTAAGGCATAGCTTAAACCAAATAACCCACAAAGAATATTACACTGTCCTGAAGTAATTTAAAGTCAACCACAGATATTGTGCACCCATGTTGTAAGGAATATTGGCCTGCTTTGTAAACTGTAAACACTGCACAAATGTTATAGAACTTACAAGCTTATGTTACAGACTATGTGTATCCCATAGATATTTAAGACACATCTTTCTGAGCCATGAACTGTGCTAACCAGTGAGAAAAGAAGATAACAGTCATTACAGAAAAGTGTGTTCTTTGAGGGGGCCCAAATTAAACTTTTTAAGTGATTGAGGTGATGGTGCTAGGAATGTTACTTTTGTTTTTTGAAGTGCCTGCCCCACCACCAACAAATAAGTTTCAAACTACTGTGTGTGAAGCTGGGTATGAGCTAAATGATTCTATGCTTCCCTGGTTACTCTCTTGCTTTTCTGACAATTGCTCTTTGTTCATTTAGTTAGTCAACATATACTTTATAAGTGCTCACTATATGCCAACCTCTGCTCTAGAGACTGGGGAAACATCCTGGCAAATAAAACAAGATAAATTTCCTGTTTCTACAGACCTCTCATCCTGGAGGGGAGGTGTGGGGTGGGGGTGGGGATAAGGGGAGAGAGAGACAATAAGCATATAATTGAATAATGGTAAATCCTCTGAAAAAATGAAATAAGGTAATAATAATAGCAGCTAACATATGTTGAGTATTTACTGTTACTGTTTAGTGTTATTCATTGAAGCTGTACCTCAATCCTATTTTACCCATGGGGAACTTATGCACAGAGAGCTTAGGTAACTCGACCAAAGTCACACAGTGGTAACAGCAGAGAGTAGTTTGCCTACAGATTTCATTTTCTCAACCACCATGCCATACTGCCACCCTAATGTGATAGAGATTAACAGGTGGTGGCGGGGGGTTGGGGGGGGGGTTGGGGGCAGATACAGGACATGCCCTCCAAAGAGGACCTCTTTGTAAAGGTGATGCTTGATCTGAACACTGAATGACAATTATGTGAAGATTAGTGTGTAAACCATTCCTGGCACAGACACAGCAGTGGAAAAGTTCCCAAAGCAAGAGCTAAATTGAAGTGTTTAAGGAACAAGAAGAGGGCCAGTGTGGCTGGAGGGTTAGTAAGTAATGGGGAGAATGTTCATGAGGCCACTGGGGCTAGGGCTTGAGGGTCATGGGAAGGCATTTGGAAACCACTGAGGATTCTATGCAAGAAAGTAATGATCTAGTCTGCAGTTTTAAAAACACACTGGCAATTATGTGGAGAACCGATCATAAGGGAAAAGGGCAACAAAGAGACAGCATAGGCAACTTTAACAATAGTCTTATGTGGGGAGTAGTAGTGACTTGGGCACAAGGAACAGAGATGGAGTTAAGTGGTCAGAAATATATTATGCAATAGAGGGTTGTGGAATGAATGGTGTACCACCAGCCTCAACCACATCTAGATGTCGAAATCCTAAACCCTAGTTCATGGATTGAAGTCCTAACCCAAATGGGGATTGGGCCTTTGGCCAATAGTTTGGGTTAGATGAGGTTATGAGGGTGCAATCCTCATAATGGGATTAGTGCCTTTATAAGAAGAGACACCAGAGAGCTTACCCTCTCTCTCCGTCTCTGCCAGGACAGGGTGAGAGGCAATAGTCTGCAAGCCAGGAAGAGCGCTCTCACTAGAACTGTGCCTGTGGATGTAAATGTCTGGTGGTGAAGCCCCTGCACCTATGGTATTTTGTTTTGGTGGTGTAAGCCCACTAATACACAGAGTTAATGGTATCTGCTGGTAAGAGGAAGTGAAGTAAGGGGTCAAGGTTGCTGCCTTGGGGTTGGTTCTAGCAATTGGGTGCATGGTGAAACCATAACAAGTTCACAGAACCTGTTAGATATCCCAGTGGAACTGTGAAATCAGCTGATAAAGCTTTGAAGAGTCACTGGAAAGTTCCAGACAGGAGATAATAAAGTGGATGTCATGTTCTCATAGGTTGCAAATATCCTGATATATTGTATGATTCAGTTATACTTAACACATAAACAAAGAAAAAAGAAAGAATAAAACAGCTATAGCACAAGACAGTATCTGAACAAATGAATTTAGAGACTACTGCCTCTCTGTGTAAGATTCTTTCTCCACTATTCAGTGCTGTGCTGGTAAATGGTTAACAGCTTATAAAGTTTATTATATCAAAGATACATAGCACACAATTTACAAATGCAATAATAAAACACATAATATTCTTTATTGTAGATTCCACACAGCCAATCAATTCTCACAATATGCTTTCATTGATTTTTGCTGTACTCTTGTGTTCATGGTTAACCTATGGCTGCAGTTGGTGAATGAGTGTAGTTCTGATATGAATGGAGGTTGCTATTTTCATTTATAGTAACAGTTAAAATGCAAACAAAACAACAAAGACATGTTGGAACTTCACTCATTAATCAATGATATGAGTTATCTTCTGTGCTGAATCCAATATAGCTTTTAACAGTAAAATATTTTTTCAATTCTTATTGCTATCACAATGTAACATCTACAGTCAAGAGGGGCTTTTAAGTTTAATTTGTATTGTTATTAACATTCTTCATCACTTCATTAAGTCTAGACATTCAACAAAATGTTACACAAAGCCCTGATTTGCAGCATTTGCTGAATTCTGTAGTGTAAATACTCCCACCACGGTGAACTTCATGGTACCAATATGACATTACTGAGTGCAGAGTTGGGAAAAGATTTATTGTTTGTTGTTTGTTTTTTAGTCACTCGGTCCTTTCTGACCTGCGACGCCGTGGACTGTAGCACACCAGGCTTCCCCATCCATGGAACTTTACAGGCAAGAATACTGGAGTGGGTTGCTATTTGCTTCTCTGGTGATCTTCCCGACCCAGGGACTGAAACTGCCTCTCTTGTGTCTCCTGCATTGACAGGTGAATTCTTTACCATTGTGCCACCTAAGAAGCCCCCATAAAGATATAACAAATGTAAATAATCTCTGATCATGGATAATAATAATAGCTGGTGTCCAAACTCTCAATTCCAATCCAGCAAAACTGAGGACCAGACACTAGAGTCTAATATGCATGGTCACCTGTGGCCCCCTTCAGAGCTGCGTCTGGGAAATACGCAAGCCTTTCTCATGTCATGTCCTACAGTCGTCACTGTGCATTGTTTTCATAATCACAGTATCACTTTCTGACCAGAGCCCTTCTAGCTATTTCCCTATTTTGCTTCAAGGCTATTTTCAACTTCATCGTATATTTCCTTCCAATTTGGCAGGTTCCAAGAATTGATGCTTTTGAACTGTGGTGTTGGAGAAGACTCTTGAGAGTCCCTTGGACTGCAAGGAGATCCAACCAGTCCATTCTGAAGGAGATCAACCCTGGGTGTTCATTGAAAGGAATGATGCTAAAGCTGAAACCTCAATACTTTGGCCACCTCATTCGAAGAGTTGACTCACTGGAAAAGACTCTGATGCTGGGAGGGATTGGGGGCAAGAGGAGAAGGGGACGACAGAGGATGAGATGGCTGGATGGCATCACTGACTCGATGGACATGAGTTTGGGTGAGCTCCGGGAGTTGGTGATGGACAGGAAGGCCCGGCGTGCTGCGACTCATGCAGTCGCAAAGAGTCGGACATGACTGAGTGACTGAACTGAACTGAACTGAAAGTTAGCAGAGCTCGGTTTGAGTACACGTTTGCTGCTCACTGTCTGTAGTATTCTTGGGGAAATTCATTTTACTCAACCTCTGTGTTCTCAGCTGCAAAACAGAGATTAAAGTAGTACCTATCTGTGTCTGTGAGGGTCGGACTAGGTAAACCATATTGAGGGCTACCACATGCCAAACATTTCATTATTGTTACATCTTGTTACTGCTGTTCTGTGGCTGGTCCAGACCCCAGGGGGGCTGGCTTTATTCACCAAAGTTCTCATTGAACTCTCAGTTCAACCTTTGGGTCTGAACCCAAAGGTTCAAACCCTTTCACCTTTGAACCCTTGCTTTTCCATGGCCTTTGGGATGCAAAGCCCTAACCTCTGATTCATTTACCTGAGAGACCCCATCCTATCTTTTTAAAAAATTATATTTTAATGATCTCTTTCTCCTCTGCTGTAATATTGAGTTACACAAGGGAAATAATCTTTGCTTTGTTTATTGATCTAAACTTCATTGTAGGTTGTCAACAAGCATTTACAGATGAATGGTGAATGAAAGGGTGGAAAGTTAGACACTAGTCTGTTAACAGTCACTATTATTTTTTTCATGATATACCTGACTATTGTGTGCTGTATGTGATACACTGGGCTTCCCTGTTCATTCAGATGGTAAAGAATCTGCCTGTAATGCAGGAGACCAAGGTTTGATCCCTGGGTCAGGAAGATCCCCTGGAGAAGAAAATAGCAACCCACTCCACTATTCTTGCCTGGAGAATCCCATGGACAAAGGAGCCTGGTGGGCTATAATCAGACACGACTGAGTGAGTAACACTTTATGTGATTCACTAAGCATAGATTACTTTTGTAATTTTATTATTTTATTTTATTTTTTGATTGCAATTTCCTCCTTTTTATTAAATTATAAAACTGGCTGTCAATATACACATTTTTGGAAATGCATTTTTTCTGCTTTTGTGGAGCACATGATTTTAAACAGACAAAATATTTCTATATTAAACTTTTCAGTCTTCAAGCTATTTTGCACCGGTAGCCAAACTACCAAGTATAGATATTATAATATACAGTCAGAATTTATGGAAAATATTACAAAGACAAATGCCTTAAAAAGATGACAGTGCAGAGAAAACCATAGCTCTGAAACAGGTATAAAAATTTAGTCAAAATATTTTAGTCCATTATGGCTTTGCATAAAGCTTCAAAGGAAGAAAACTGAAGACACTTCTCATCAAAGGCACTTAAAGAATTGTAATAAAATACTTCTTTGAATTTAGTTTTGAGTCCGACAGTATTTTTTATCTATCTTTTTCACATTCTGTCCCTCACTGAAACAGTCTTGGAAGGCAGCTATTAATAAGGAAAAATAGTTATCATTTCTTAATATACATGTTAAAAATATGCAAACAGAATTAATACAGATTTTGGTCCATGGAAGCAAGTAACAGTATCAGACTGTAGTATTTCTCTTAATTCTGAGCCCAAAGCTCTCAATTCCCCAGACTCAGTCCCCTGGAGGCTCCCCAGGAGGTGCCCCACCATCGGCACAGCGCACTGAAACTGGAAAGAGCCATCCTCCCTGCTGGGTGGGAGTGCTGCTCCGAGGGAACGGCCGTGGAGCACACAGGAGTCAAAACTCGGGCATTATAATTCTGTGTCCCGGTATCGGGAAGGCTGGCTGTAATAACCACGCCTTGCATGTTATGACAGCTGCTGCCGGTATTCCTCCTCCTCAGCATCACTGCCATAGCTTCCTCTGGGATCCTGATAAAGTCTGGCAGGGCCTTTCTGTGGCTCAGGGGGCCTGGAACTTGGGTACTGGGGTGGGCCGGGATCCGGATTGTATGTTTTGATTGGAACTGCATAGATATCAGGATGCTTCTGAGCAATTTCAATGCTTGCATTCTGTGCTTCTTGGAGCTCTCGCATTCTCTGTAACTTTGCCTTGTGATCCAGCTTCTCAAATATTTTTACTTTGCCCAGGACAGACTTGGTAGCATTGTGCTGCTCCTCACTGCCCTCTCCCGTCTCCTCACCCTCTGGGGGAGGTGGAGGGCTTCAGTATAGGCCGTCCAAAAGTGGGTTTCACTGCAATAGGAGGAGGACAACCTTTGGTAGATGCCCTTGGAATTTTGTTACCAGCAGCAGCTGAGGGGTTTGACTTGTATTCATAAGATCTGGAGAAGTCAAAAGATTCTTCTCTGTTTTGGGTTTTGGCCTTGCTCTGGCTTGTATGCTGGGGGCGGGCTATTGTCCCTAAGTGGATCTCTGCTGGCAGCCCTCCTCATCTGAGCTCGTGGCTCTAGGCTGGGTTTCCTTATGCTCTCCTCATGCTGCACTGGCTCCGAGGAGCGGGTGATGGAAGACACCAGCGGCTCCTCAGCTGGCTCATCCAGCTCATTGTCAGTGTGGGCGCCTCCTTCACCGTCGGTGTCTTCAAAGTCACTGATGAGGCGGCTGTCGCAACTCAGATAGTCCGCGCCCGTGGCGGTTAAGTAGGACATGCGGTTTTCGGGATCATCATCCGTCCCTTCCATCTTTCCTTCGGAAACCCAGACTGCTTCTCCTTGCTGATGCTGAATCGTGTCTTTCAAGCTGCCAAACCAGCTGTCGTTGGCTGAAGTGAGGTTGATTGTAGCTGTGAAAAGATGTGCACAAGTTTTTTTAAGCTTGTTGGCTTGATCAAATAACTTCCGAGAACTTTTGTTAGATGATGGATTCAACCTCTGTCTCATAGTTTTGACACCTTGCCTAGAGTCTGGGTTGAAAAAGATCACAATCAGGAACCCCTGAGTATAGTTCAACAGGTCCACAGCCTTAGGAGTTACATCCAGGAGTGCGTGCTTGTCCTGTTCAATGATTTGTCTCACGGTATTTAACCACACCACCCCGGTGGATTTCTCAGATCCTGCGTCTCTTGGTTCCGTTTTAGCAGTTTGGAACAGGTCAGGCAAGTCATTTGCCAACTTCTCCAGGGCTATATCTGCTATGGGGCCGAATAAGACGACAGGTCTCTTGAAACCAGCTTCTCGAAGCAAAACCCTCTTGTAGGCCGGGAACTTGGTGCTGACTGTCACGGCAGCGATCAGGTCCTCCCGACTCTTCCATAGGTTCTTCTTCACACCTGATCTCGGGCCACGCATCCTCCAGAAGTCTGCCCTGTCCCCAGTGGTGTCTCTCTGGGCATTCTGAACGCTGGCCATTTGCTCCGCTCTGCTTTTGTTGGGGATTAAGCCTTTCTCCAGTTCATTTCCGATCCTCACGGCCAGCCTGTGGCCCAGTTTGCCATCGTAGAGTGTATCTACCACACGGAAGACCTCCCCTCTGGTGAAGGCCAGGCTCTGTGGAGTTTCCTTCTCACATTCAAAGTGGCTTCTTATAAAAAATGAATCCCCTCTGCCACAAGCCAGTATGTCTCTATACACATCAGCTCGGCTCTGAGCTAAAATGGTCACTGTTTCACCTTTGGGGGTTTCTAACAGGTAGAGAACAGCATCCTTCCGAATGAGGCCTCTGAAATCCTGGGTGTTCACCTTCAGAATCTGGTCCCCTTCTTGAAGACCTTCTTGCTCCGCAGAGGTACCCTCTTGAATGCTGGCCACAAATATCCCAACGTCATTGCCACCAGCCAGCTGGAGGCCCACACTGTCTCCCTTCTTGAACCTCACCATTTTGGTATTGGGGCCATATATTGCTAAATCTTCAGGACTTGGACGAAGAACAGCTCTTGGGGCTGGTTTTGGTGGAAGAACTGGGGTTTCCTCTTGGTATCTGGGTTCCTTGCTGGGCTCCATGCTGCCCGCAGCCACCATATCCCCAGTGGACTTCAAGGGAGCGGGTGTGGTGCCCATCCTGGACCGTCTGCCCTGCGTGTCCTCTCTCGAATTTGGTCTCTCCTTTAGCTTTTCATTTGAGGAATGGTAATCATAATCGGAATACTGCTGCCGTCTCTCCTCTGGAGAAAACGATCGGTTGGACTCTATTTCTGAGATATCTTCTATTTCTGAGTCACTGTCATTTAATGAGGGGATGTTGATGAGCGTCTGTTTGCTGTCCCTCAGCACCACGAGCTGGAGTTTCCCTCTTGACTTTTCTATCAGTTTTTGAGCATCCGTTAAAGACATGTTCTCAGTTACGGTTCCATTTATCTTGAGAATTATGTCTCCTTCATGCAGGTTGCCATCTTTAGTTGCTAGACCGGTTCTGGTCATTTCTTTTATGAAGATCTGACTCCCAAGCCGGAGACCGTATTCTTCATTTGCTTTGCTTTTCATCAGAAGGACCCCGATGGGCTTGTCTGAGTCCGGCCGCCCCCGGGGCTCTGGGCTGGGGCTGCGGCTGTGGGAGTGGGGGTGCTCACGGCTGCGGCTCTGGGATGCCCCATACCAGCCATCAGGCTGGGCCCTGTGGCCATACTCCCCCCCGGGGGTGTAGGCGCGATTGTAGACTGGTTCAATGTTCCGGCCACGGCTGCTCTCCCGGGCTCGCCTGTAATCATCGTGGTCCAGGCCCCGCTTGAGGCTGTGGCCACGGCTGCACTCCCGGGTTCGCCTGTAGTTACTTTTGTAATTTTAAAGATAACTTAATAAAGGAATAAGGAACTGAAATGTAAACTTAGATTGGAAGCTCTTGTAGTCTTACAGCTAATAAAAGTGCTCTGTGCTGTGCTTAGCCGCTCAGTCGAGTCTGACTCTTTCTGACCCCATGGATTGTAGCCTGCCGGGCTCCTCTGTCCATGGGGATTCTCCAGGAAAGAATACTGGAGTGGGTTACCATGCCCTCTTCCAGGAGATCTTCCCAACCCAGGGATCAAACCCGGCTTTCTCGCACTGCAGGCAGATTCTTTACCGTCTGAGGCACCGTGGAAGCCCAAGAATACTGGAGTGGGTAGCCTATCCCTTCTCCGGGGGTCTTCCAGACCCAGGAATCCAACACTTGCATTGCAGGTGGATTCTTTACTAGCTGAGCTGTGCTCATAGTTCTTTATTATGTGGTAACAATCTTGGCGTGTGAGAACCTGAAAGAGCAGCTGTGAAGCATTTGACAGGAAAGATGAAGGGATACAGCATGGGCACATTTCCTGACAAAGTGCTAAGTTATTGTTACATACTTAAGGTGAGAAATAGTAACGCATGATTTTCTGCTAGTTTCTCAGTTCTCTCCAAAGCTGTGTTTCTAGTTCAAGTTAAAAACTATTTGCTCTGTTACCTTAAAAAAAAAAAAGTCACCATTCCTCTCCATAGCACGCCATGAGTCCTCCCCTAAGAATCTCAGGGCTGCCTTGTCTCCTGAGTTATACCCCTCCTCCTTGCAAACATCCACCCCAATCTAAGTTCAAAATCAAGGAGGAAGAAGCAGGTTTGTTAGGACAAATAGCTTCCCTGGTGGCTCGGATGGTAAAGAATCTGCCTGTAATGCAGGGGACCTGGGTTTGATCCCTGGGTTGGGATGATGCCCTGAAGAAGGAAATGGCCACCCACTTCAGTATTCTTTCTTTCTTTTTTAATTGAAGGATAACTGCTTTACAGAATTTTGCTGCTTTCAGTCAAACATCAACATGAATTGGCCATAGGTGTACATATGTTCTCTCCCTCTTGAATCTCCCTCCTTACTGCATCTCTCTAGGTTGATACAGAGCCCTTGTTTGAGTTCCCTGAGACAGAACAGCAAATTCCCATTGGCTATCTGTTTTACATATGGTAATATAAGTTACTTCAGTATTCTTGCCTGGAGAAATCCATGGACAGAGGAGCCTGGCAGGCTACAGTCTATGGGGTTGCAAAGAGTTGGACACCACTGAGCAGGTAACACTTTCACAATCAATTAGGACAAAGGGATTCTGTGAAAAGTCTGTCCAATGGTCAGCAAACACTTTAATAAACAAATGATCCTAAAGATTTTAGATTTTGCAAGCTTTTGTCCTCACTATTGTTACTAAAGTTTATTAAAAAGCGTGTTTTCTTTTACTCCTGGCAGCTGTTCTCTCACCAATCCCTTGTATTCTTTCATCTACTTTTCTGTTCCAACTTCTACTTCTTTTTTTATTTACTTCTTTTTCCCACTGTATGGAGCAAATCAAGTCCATGAGGCATGAAGTCTTCAGACCAGGGACATTCTGGGCAGGAAAGACCACACCAGTGTGTTCAAACAAGTGGACAGGAAAGATGCCTGTGTCATAAGCGTGCAGGGAATGGTACCACTGCTACTTCCTATCATCTTGATAAGAGACAGGAGGCAAAGAGCAAGGGTTTATTTGCCTTTCTTACCTTCTCTAGAAAATAAGAAAGCAAGAAAATGCTAAAAGAATCAGGTAGGGATGTGCTGAAATCAGAGTAACCCTGAACCAAATAAACAGGTCATAACCGGAAATCAGATCAAGGAAGGGAAGTTAGGGAGTACAACAAAAATGTGATCACAGTAAGAGGGTTTGGGGAGAGATTAACCAAAACAGGACATGCCATAAGATTAAGCTCAGAACAAAAGCAGGGCTGAGGAGTGAGTCTGGTCAGGTCTCAGCACTGACTCACTGGTGCTCTTCTCCCCATCGTAGTAAACACATGTCTGCTCAAGTGGATGTGTGCACTTGGAAATTTACTTTTCATTCTGAGCATTTTATTGCTGCCCAAAGAGGGACTGGAATGATAAATGGATCAAGAAAACGGGTCTATCCATAGGATGGAATATTATTTGACCATAGAAAGGAATAAAGTACAGACTGTCTCTGACTTCTGGTGGTTTGACTTACAATTTTTCAGCTTCATGGTGGTGTTAGAGCAATATGCATTAAGCAGAAACTGTTACTTTGAATCTGAGCTTTTCCTGGACTAGTGATGTGTGGTGTAATACCCTGTCATGATGCTGAGCAATGACAGCAGCCACAGCTCTCCATCAGCCACACAACCATTCTGCACCCAGACAGCTATTCTTTTGCACTTTCAGTACACTATTCAATAAATTACATGATATATTCAACACTTTATGAAATAGGCTTTGTGTTAAATGATTTTGCCCAAAATTGTAGAGGAACTAAAGAGCCTCTTGCTAAGGGTGAAAGAAGAGAGTGAAAAAGCTGGCTTAAAACTCAACATTAAAAAAAAAACCAAGATCATGGCATCTGGTCCCATCACCTCATGGCAAATAGAAAGGGAAAAAGTGGAAGCAGTGACAGATTTTATTTTCTTGGGCTCCCTCCCAAATCACTGTGGATGGTGACTGCAACCGTGAAATTAAAAGACGCTTGCTCTTTGGAAGGAAAGCTCTGACAAATCTAGACAGCATATTAAAAAGAAGAGATATCACTTTGCCAACAAAAGTCCATGTAGTTAAAGCTATGATTTTTTCCAGTAGCCATGTACAGATGTGAGAGCTGGACCATAAAGAAGGCCAAGTGCTGAAGAACTGATGCTTTCAAATTGTGGTGCTGGAGAAGACTCAGTTATCAATAAAAAAACCCATGTAATGTGTGTGAACCTGAAGGACCATGGATATCATCTTCATCAAGTTGTTGTTCAGCATTTGTAACAAAAGTGAACTCTGAATTAACTGGTGCCTTGTGTCATATTCTATGCTACTAAAAGGCAAGTGTGAGCAAAATTAAGTGGGGTTAGTCATAAAGACAACATTAGGAATGTTAAAAAGCCAAACAAGTAGTCAGACTTAACTTCAATGAGATAAGATTGATAGGTTTCGCTTCTATTTCCAAAGTATTTCACTGCATTTCTGATTTGTGTGCAGGTTTGAGCTCCCTCTCCAAAAAACATGGGTCTCCTTTCCAAAATCACAGAATTAAGATGGATTCCTTCAGCCCAGGATTGGAAATCAATGAGCTGTGAAAGTTAAGATCACTGAGAAGTTTCAGCTCTTCCTTAACTTGCCCTCCTGGAGTCTAGACCTTAGTGGGCAGCTTCACATCCCATCTGGTACAAACAATAACATCCATGCTCTGTGAGGTTCAACCTCACAGTCATGCCCTAGCCCAGTGCTGATGACAGTGCAGCTCAAGCAGACTTGAGACACCGGTAAATTGTGGATAAGGAGGAAAAAGAGCTGACTTCCTGCTGTGGCTGCTGCTGCTGCTGCTAAGTCGCTTCAGTCGTGTCCGACTCTGTGCGACCCCATAGACGGCAGCCCACCAGGCTCCCCCGTCCCTGGGATTCTCCAGGCCAGAACACTGGAGTGGGTTGCCATTTCCTTCTCCAATGCAGGAAAGTGGAAAGTGAAAATTGAAAGTGAAGTCGCTCAGTCGTGTCCTACCCTCAGCGACCCCATGAACTGCAGCCTTCCCGGCTCCTCCATCCATGGGATTTTCCAGGCAAGCTGTCTTCCTAAGAGGTGTCTATTCTGCTCTGAAGTAGCGGTTACCAACATCTAGATTCCAGATTCACTTACTTCAGTTCCCCAAACCACCAACCCAGCAAGATTAAGATTCCTGGAACAGGAAACAGTAGTGGAAATAAAGTATGTGCTAAATATTTCTTCTCAGGGTGGGAGGTGGGAGGCAGGTTCAAGAGGGAGGGGACATGCACGTATCTATGGCTGATTAATGTTGACTTGTGATAGAAACCAACAGAATATTGTAAATTATCCTTTAATTAAAAATAAATAATAAAAAACCCAAAATACTTCTTCTCACAAGTTAATTAAGTGCAGGGTTTCTATATTGAGCTGTCACGAGGATCAAATACAAGTATTTCTTTTTACTGCAAAGTCCCATGTGTGGGAACTCTGGTCATCAAATATTTATTTCTAAATGGACTTGAGAGGTCAAGATTTGTAGGAACTGATAATTTTGCTGAGAAACAAATTAAAGTATTTGCTCTACAGAGTGACATGTTATTCTTCTCGATTATTCTTCATTTAGGTAGTAACTCATGAACTCACAGTCTTCCTGTACTTGTGTGGTGGTAGATGTGAAGAAAAAGTGAAAGTTTTAAAGAAGGCTTAGTACCTGTAATTTGAAACATTTGTATAGGCTTTAATACATATATTGTTCTGTATATAATTTACATCAATTATCAATTGCTATGTAACGAATCATCACAAATTTAGTAGCTTCAAACAGCAACTTTTTTTCTTTTTGCTCACAAATCTGTAAGGGTTTGGGCAGGGCTTGGCAGGGCAGATCATCTTGGTTCCTGTGGTGTCCTCTGTGGGGGTTTGAGGGTGGGGAGGGCTGGAATCTTCTGAAGGCTTATTTATATCTAGCTGTTAATCCTGCCTGTCTACAGGGACCTCAGGTGGGACCATCTCCATATGGCTGGGCCCCCTCACAGCATGGCAGCTAGTTCCCAGAAAACAAGGCAGAAGTGAAAGTATTTTTATGACTTGGTCTAGGATGTCATGTGGCATCATTTCGGCTTAACCCTATTGGTTGAAAATCTGGTTCAAGGAGAAGGGACGTGGACTCCATTACCAGATGGGAGGGGTGCCAGTATCACTCTGTGAGATGAGCAGGTTGGATGGGATCTGTTGGGGAGGTCATCACTGGAAAACACAATCAACTGTAGCAACCCAAAACTTAGAGGCTTGAAACAACATCAGTGTATCATTTTCAGGTTTTTGGTTGACTGGGTGGTCCTTCTTCTGGTCTCACTTATGTAACAGAATATTGGTGATCCTGGGATCACCCCAGGATTGGGGTCACCAGAGCTGAGAGAGACGGGATGTTTGGGCTTCTCTAAGTCTTTTCACAGCATGTCGGTCTCAGGGAGCATTCTACAAGGGCAAAGGTAGGAGCTATAAGCCTTCTTGAGGGGCAGACCCCAGAACTCACATATAATTTCTGCCACATTGAATTGGCCAGAGAGAGATACAAAGTGAGCCCAGATTCAAGAAGTGAAGAAACAGAGTCTGTCTCATGATGAGGAAAGCAGAAGAATACCACGGACATCTTTTTTCAACCAGTACACATGGCCTTATGGCCACAATTATTTATATTCTGTCCACATGCAGAATATACTCAATTCCCCCCCACCCCCACCACAAGTCATCTACCATTATGCCCTTAGGCTCTGGCTTGATGTGAAGGCCATCAAAATCATATTTGGGTGAGAACGAGGCTCCTGGGTGTGGGTTTCAGGTTCTCCTCTGTTACAGCCTCTTTTGGTTCGGAGATTTGTGAACTGAAAGAAGTTGCTTGACACCCCACCCTGCTACCCCCACTCAGCATGCAATGAGGAGACAAGGATGGGACAACCACAAAGGACAGTCCCAGGCCAAAAGGGGAGCTGTGGGAACTGCTGGTTTATGGCAAACCTGAAACCCTGCTGGGCATGTTTGCTCATTCCTTTCACTCTGGGGTCAGGGAATAGTTAAGGCCTAGCTTTGCTACTGCAGAATCTTCTCTATTCCATTCCCAGGTGTTAGTTCAGCTGATCTACAGAAACTTCAAACCCTACATAACACTCAGAAGAAGCAGTTTTCACAGACTTCTCTACTGGTCCCACAATTACACAAAGTCTAATTCCTGTAATAAATTCCATATGCTATATCACTCAGAGTGTCTCTGTTTTTCTGATCAAACTCTGAATGATATAAGACCAATTAAAAATAGCTGACTCCATCTGTCCCGGCATTTTTTTTAGTGGTATTACTCACTGTGGGCTTTGGATCTAGGATCTGAGATGATCCCTGTAAGGTTACAAAAAGAGCAGGGGCCAACAGTGGAATTTTGATGCAAGGAATTTCAGGGGACATAGACAAATTTATATCCTTAGAAAAACAACCAGTTTCTATCTAGTTGAACCTATGTGAGTTCAAAGACCTCATAGGTCTGCTGTCTATAGCCATAACAGTAAAGCTTCTAATTATACTTTCCATCAGTTAAAACTCTGAACAATCCAGAATGATGGCCTACATCCTGACCTGATTAAAATAAGGAAAGGGCTAAACTATTATACTGACAAGCAGGTGGCAAGACAAACATTGGTCCTCTCCTATTCTGAGCGATGGCTCTGTGCCCTGAGATCAAAGGTGGGGCTTCTGATAAAAAGCAGCAGCACCGGCAGCACTAACAGAGGAAACACAAAGACTACTTGTGGGTCAAGGAGAGCAACACCGCCGCAACCTGGAATTAGGTTAAATGCTGGGCTTCTTCCTTCCATCTGATGAGTCCCCTGTCAAAAGACTAAGCTAATCAGCACAATATGCTTAGCTCCAGGCCATCTCAGTGCAGGCAGCACAGGAAGCCAAGTGGCTGGTGAGCTGTAACTAATGGACGGACCATATAGTCAAGTAGAGGAAAACAAAATGGCTAGATAATTAATGACAAACCACTGTGGGAAAAGGAACTATCACAAGCAATGGTGTTATGGGTAGATACTCAGTTGTTAAGGAAGACGTTTCTACATCACACAGAGGGTGTAACCTGAACCCTTAACTGAGACAATAGGCGTTCTATCCATCACTGATTCTTTTCATGAAAGTGTTAGGAAGGTAGGTTTAGACAACATTCTGAGAAGCGGGCACTTACCCTTATAAGTAACTGACATACAAATTGGGATCTAAACTAGTGAAAGGTAATGAAATACACTCTAATTTGGTGTCCTAGTTTATCGGATAGTATGAACAGGTCCTAGGATTGTGTTCTTGGGGTTTCTCTAATGGCTCAGCAGTTAAGAATCCACCTGCAATGCAGGAGCTGCAGGTTTGATCCCTGGGTTGAGAAGATCTCCTGGATGGGGGGCATAGCAAATCTCATGGACAGAGGAGCCTGGAGGGCTAAAGTCCATAGGGTCATAAAGAGATGGACATGGCTGAAGTGACTTAGCACGCACACATGCAGGACTGTGTTCCTAGGATACCCTTTCCCAGGGAACAAGGTAGATGGATTCTATAGGGCTTCTGATCATAGTAACAACAGACAGTATTGATTCACTGCCTTACATTTGTGTTCAGGGACAATGACAATGTTTGTGACCAGTTGTGTAACCCAACCCCCATTTGTGATGACCATTAGGATGTTTGGTTTTCTGTGTACTGAGTTGTGTGTTTGCAGGTATTCAGGCTGGTCCTTTTTTGCTGTGGCTGCTTTAGGTGGAAGCAGAGTCCCTGATGCCTGAACTACATATAATAATTGTAGTAATACCAAAACATCAGCATCTGCGACATGTGCTGCAATAAACGATACTGATACAGGATCTACCAGCACGGGAATTTCATGCTCACAATATCACTACTCTTCATATAATTTGGACACAACCTGCAACTTAGGTGAATGGACATGCATATGGCCATTTAAAACACGCTCAGTGTGGGAATTCCTGCATGTTTACCATTCGTTGTTTGGTCGCTAAGTTGGGTCTGACTTTTGCAAACCCATGGACTGTAGCCCGCCAGGCTCCTTTATCCATGGGATTTTCCAGGCAAGAATACTGGAGTGGGTTGCCATTTCCTTCTCCAGGGGATTTTCCTAACCCAGGGATAGAACCTGCATCTTGTGCGTTTCTAGGTGGATTCTTTACCACTGAGCCATCTGGGAAGCTTGTATTTACCAATTGGTTTCCTGTGAATCAGCAATTATAAATTCTAGCTGTACATTATAATCACCCAGAGGAACTTTTAAACCATAATGATTCTTGGGATCCATTCCCAGAGATTATTAATTGGTTTGAGTTGGAGTTTGGGTACCTGCATTTTTAAAAAAACTCCTCAGGTAATTCTACTGAATGCATACTAGTATAAAATAGTACCCACCCTAGGAACTAATGTGATTGTTCTCAAGGTGTGGTCCTTGGTTCAGAGAAGCACCATCATCCTCTGGGGACTTGCTGGAGATGCAAAATTTGGGGCCCAATCTTAGACCTGCTCATCAGAAATCCTGGGATGTGGCCCAGAAATGTAGTCCAGGAAGTCCTCCAGGTGATTCTCATGTAAGCTAATGTTTGAGAGCCACTGAACTGGTGAAATTATTTGCTGGAGTTTAAGCAAGCATCATTTTACTTCTAATGGGTGAAACAATCATCTCGGGGATGAGCTGGGGCAGAACTCTGTAGTCTGACATGACTATTTGCTCTTTTTGAGAAGAAATTAATTATCCTAAGAAAATGCCTGATAAACTCCCAGGAAAATTAAGATTTCTTCTGGAGCGTCACATTGTTGTTCACTAACCTAATACTTCTTTTATCTCCCCCTCCTCCTTTTTCCTCCTCTTTTTCTTTCCTTTTTCTTCCCTTCCCTCCCGTCAATCACCCTCCTCCCTCCCTCTATGCCATAAGAGATTCATGGTAGGAGCTTCTAAGACTAAGACCAGGAAGAGAGGAAATGTTTTCCCCATAGTTACCTTTTTCAGTGTTCTTCATTCTTTTGTAGAGATCCATATTTCCTCTGGATCATTTAAAAATCCTTCTGCCTGAGAAACCAGGACATTCTTGCTACTAGAGTGCTGCATTTACCAGCCAAAGAATGCCAAAGGTTGCTGGCAAAACCAGAAGCTTATATATATTTATTCAATCTCCTTGTATACTTGACGATGAATATACAATTATAGATCAGCAGTTATTTTCTGTCAACTCATTGAAGATATTTTTCTACTGGCTATTTGCTTCCATAATTGTCAGCCTAATTATAGTATAGAATATCCTGCTGAGGTTTTATTTTTCCTCTTTGATATGCTGTAGTTTCATGCTGGTACACCTGTGTGTTTCCTGTCTTCAGATTTGGAGTTCTTCCTCATTGCTCTGACCTGAATGTTTGTTTGTGCAATTGCACAATTTATATGTTGAAACCTAACCCTCCAGGGGGGTTGATGTTAGGAGGTGGAGTCATTGGAAGGTGCTGAGGATAGGACATAAGGGTGGAACACTCATGAATGGAATTAGTGCTCTTTTTAAAAGAGTCTCTAGAGTCTCTTTCATCATGTAAAAATGACACAGTGAGTATGAAACAGGAAGTGGCCCTTATTAGCCACCACACCAAATCTGCCAACACCATGATCTTGGACTTCCTATGAGAAGGAAATGCTTGTTGATTATAACCCATACAGTCTGCAGTATGGTTTTAGTGGTTTAAACAGCCTAAGACACTCATTTTGAAGATATATTCATCTTTTATATTAGAAAATTATCTCAAGTATTGCCTTATCCCTTCTCTTCTTCTAGAACTTTCCACCTATATTTGTATCCCATAATTGCTTATATTTATATATCTTTATAACTCTGTGATGTATTCTGGCTAACTTAAAAAAAATCTAACTTTATTATCTTCCTCAGTTGTGTCTAACTTGTTTATAACTCATCTACTGAACTTGAAATATCAGTTTCTAGAACTTCTAGTTTTCCACTTGTATTTTATTTCTTGCTCATGTTTACATTACCCCTCTACTTCTTTAAATACTTTAACATAATAGAATATTCCATGAAAATTCCAACATCTGATGGGGGAAGGGTGCCTCATTTTATTGTTTCTGCTCTCTGACTGTGACTTGTTTCTTCCTGTGCTTTGTAATCTTTCCATGTGAGTTCATGTTCAGTCGATCTTATTCTGTGAGAATCTTGTGAAACCTGGGTTGAAGGTACATTCCTCAAGAGGAGAATTGTGCCTGTTTCTGCCATGTGCTCCAGAGTTTCCAATACTATACAGATAGTGTAAATTTGAACTCTAATTTCAAAGATATTCACACATGTTTGAATTTTCAAGGGAGATTTCTCTCTCTTCACAGATAGACTTTTTATTCTTCCCCATGAGATCTTTCTCACTTAAGAGTATCCATCTCCTTCACACACACAAAAAACTAAAACAAACAAAAACCAAATAAAAACAGAACCTAAAAAAGAAAAACCAAAACCAAAGAAATTGATTAAGTGTGGTATTTTTGGGTTCTAAATATCATTAAAACCAAACAACTCTATGGATCAGACTCCACTATCTTCTGCCACTTGATGTCAAAAGTCTAAGGGCAGTTAATTTTTTGGAAGATATTTTGTCTTTCTTTTCAGGATTCTCATGAAATTTTAATTCATTTTTGTCAAGAGCTTTTCCACCATATGTCAAAATAGATGTCAATCAGTTCAGTAGCTCAGTCGTGTCCAACTCTTTGCGAGCCCATGGACTGCAGCACTCCAGGCCTCCCTGTCCATCACCAACTCCCAGAGCTTGCTCAGACTCATGTCCATCAAGTTGGTGATGCCATCCAACCATCTTATCTTCTGTCATCCCCCTCTCCTCCTGCCTTCAATCTTTCCTAGCATCAGGATCTTTACCAGTGAGTCAGTTCTTGGCATCAGGGGTCCATTTTAAACAGTGGTTCACATATTGCAGGGGTAAAAATCCTTTTTAGCTGAAAAATATCATCTTTTATTATCTTTGGCTATTACTTCTGTACCTTAAAAAAAAAAAAAAAACTCTTTAATTGGAAAATGACCCAGCCAAATGTTTGATGCTCTGCTTTTTACTCTTCTACATTATTTTCTTACATATTATTTAATCTGTTATTTTCCTCTGTCATCTTAGAGAGTTTATCAAATTTTCCTTCCCCATTGCTGATTTTTTTCAGTATTATTAAAAATTCTATTCTTTAATGTAGTTCTATTTCAAGTTTTTATCCCAAATAGTAGGGAGGTTCTGGTATACTCCAAAGAAAACATATACTGAAGTTTAATGTTATCTCTTCAATTTAGTAGGCTGTCATGTATCTGGCTAAAGTGTGTATGTGGGATTTTAGATGTCTGAGGAGACGGCAGTATTTTCCAAACTTTCATTGAGGCAGCAACGAAGACCCAAAAGAATACAACTCACCTCACTGAAAATGTCAATGTATCTTCAATGATAGAATTTTGGAAAATTTGTCAATAAACAGGACAAACTGGCTGGATCTGGAAAAAATTATTCAGGTACTACTTGGCAAAAAGTAGGAAGATCAATCTGTATTTCTCTCTTATTCATGGCTTCATGACCTAAAACATGTGAGGTCCTTAAAACCTTGAAGACCAGGCAGCTTGTAAAAAATCTTGTAACAAGAACAAAGACTTTGAGGCCTTCAACTGGGTTGAAGAAAAGGCATTCTCTTTTCTGTGAGACCTTCTGACAATCTTGCTCTGAGTGCTAAGGTTTCTTGGCATGTTCCTGGTGGCATGGAGCAAGCCCTGCCACATGAAGCTAAGTGGGAGCCTAGTGACTGTAAGGTCTGATCACAGCTACAGCTAGTGACAGAAGCACGTTATTTTGTGTGATGTACCTCACAACCATTTCTGAAGTCTCTGTGAAGTCACAGTAGGACACGTGGCTTTAGTTCTACTGTGCTGTGCAGATTCAAGCAATAGGTGTGTTTCATATATGGACGGGGCAAACAAAGGGTGGAGCGGTTGTCCTCCCCAGATCCTGAGCGAATGTGATGGTGGCTCTTCCATGGAGAGGGCAGCTGTGATGTCAGGAAGATGACCAAGCTAGACGAAGCGGTGTGGACACAAGAGGAGTAAACAGAACACAGGGAACCTGTTCTTGGCCCCATGTGAGGAAGCACTTTAGGGAACTCAGAAAGCGCAGAAAACTCTTGAGGAGAAATAATTCCCAGCTATAAACCATGGCTTGAAGCCATGATAATTTAGTTCTTAAAGTAAATGTGACTTTTAATTTGTAGTCAAAATCTGGTAAGGCCAGGATATCTGGCTTACATATAAAAGGTATTTCTAAAAGTGCCCAAGGCAAAAAACTTTTGTTTTCTTAAGTATGTAAGAATGTTAGATAGTCTTCCTTATTCCTTTAGTCAAAGTTTCCTTCATAAATAATGCAAAGGTAAATTAGTCCAGGCCTGAGTGGAAAGATCACAATTTCTAAATTTGTAAATTTCTAAAATAAAAATTACAAAAATATATACAGGGAGAATGAACATGTGTGTGTAAATGCTGGAGCCCACCCTCGAAGTGTTATGAGCTGTTGTGAATATTCTTCCTAAATCAGTTTATAATAGTATGAAGGAAGTTAAGTTATAGAATGTTTGCTTTATCTCTCTAATAATATCACTTCTTATTTGTATTTATACTTTGTACATACGACAAATAATAAGGCACGATACTTAGTATTAAAGTTATTGCATTGGAAGCAAGTTATGTCACAGATAAATACATAAGTTTGGGAAAGTCATTTAATTTCTCTTGGCATGGTTTTTCCAACTGAAAGGAGTTTGATAGGGTTGTTTCTAAGGCCCTTTCCAGTTTTACTATCCTATAGTTAAAACAGAAACCAAGACAAATAAATACATGTTTTTATAAACACAAAAAATGAATAAATATCAATTATGTTGTGAGTTCAAAGACACAAATCATGTCTTAGATTCATTTATTCCCTAAGATGCTCCTGAGGAGCATCATATACTTTCTTATATGTAGCAAGTGGTAAGAAAATATCTGTTGACTATATTTAAGTTTATATGTGATTGGTTTCACAAATAAGTAGATGGACTGAATTATTTCAAAGGCTCTTTCCAGTTCTACTAATTTATGCTTAAAATATGAATCAAGTCCAATAAATAGTCTACTGACCAGTGAGATTTTAAATTCTTGTCTTTGATCTACGAATTCACTTCAAAGCCTCATATAATTTCTTCCACAGCAGGTGCTCAAGAAAATATCTGTATATTGTATTTATTTTATTTGCTCTGTTTTTAAAGTAAGTTTTTGCATATTATAACATGAATGAGTTATTTTCACAACTCATTATTATATCTATTTCTACCTATCTCATAAAAACAAGTGAACGAAGGGGAAATGGGTATCTAAGTGAGCAAATTATTTTGTTCTTTAGTTTTTGTCAATGAGACTTATTAGTTTTTCCATACTTTAGACTTCATGAATAATAAAATTAAAAAACCCAATACTAACCTAGTTTCATGTATACTAATATATGTTCTAGGTTTTCTATATTAAAATCAGAAAGACAAAATTAATTTGAATTAACTGCTGAAGAAACTCTACTCACAATGTAATTATGGTATATGTTCCACCATTAATCAAAAAATCACAGTTAATAATTCTGGGAAGCAACCTTTCAGGCGCATGGCATGAAATAAAAAAGGTGATATTCTTTTTATAAATTTTAAAGGTAGCACTGTCACGTGAAATACTCAAGAGTTTACAAGGGGGAAAAAAGGGGCAGGAAAAAAATAAAATTTATATGCACTCTATATAAGCATGTAACTCCTAATGAAACTCATTAAACAGAAACACATGATTTTTGCCAATTCATTTGTACTTTATGTTTCTTTTTAATAGAAATTAAGTTAGTCAATTAATGTACATAATGCAGTGTTTGTTTTCCAGTCTAGGTGCTTTTCAGCATTCACTTTTGAATCTCATGGTAAATGCTACTCAGCATCGAGATGTGGTTTGATGAGTGAACAGGGTCAAGCATCAACTGTACTTAACACAGGACAGAAGGGGTTCAAGTTAACCTGCAGCTAACAACAGGGAAAATTAAAAAGAGACACAGACCTGCAAATAGTATCAACATGCATTATTAGGCCAAGATTCAAAGTTAACCCAACCCACACAGCTGCCCTCTCAACTGAGAGCACACAAGGAGAGGGGTGACTTCATCGAGATCCACAGCCATAGTAGTGAGGTTCATCAGGGCGGAATCCATAAGCCGTGGCAGGGCGCCCAAGAATGCCGACAGACTGGCCAAAGCCATCCACTCCAAGGCTAAAAAGAGAAAGAGGGATACTCAGTTATATGCTTCATCCCAATGCAGGTCAAGTAAGAGGCCTGGAGATTTACACCTCCGAAATTCCCTCTAGCAGCAAAATAACGTACGTGGCTGGCTATTATTAACTTTTTTTCTTTTTTAAATTAGTAGCCATAAAAATATGTTTATTAATAACTATTTAATTCTAATAACATGTTAAAAATGTTGAAAATCTCTGTCACTAGACATCATCAGCGCAAAGAGAAAGATCAGAAAAGTTTTAATAAATTACATTCACACATGGCTTATATGCCAGAATATGAAAACATTTTATATGTTAGCAATTATCAGTAATAGAATACATTGCTAGGAAATGATAAAATTAAAACTAGTAGAATTTTGCTATTTATAATATGATCTCTATTCCATAGGACTAATCCACTATTAGTAAGGGCATGCAATTGAGTTTTAGCAGTAATCTCTCACTCAGAGCCAAATCATACTACAAGACTATGACTAAAGAAGATAAGGAATTTTTAAAAATTTGGAAGTTAGCCAGATTTGATATGCAAATTCTTCTTCTGACTCTTCAATGCAAAAAAATGACTAAATAGTGAATGTTTTGAGTTATAGCAAGCTGATTGTAACAGTAGATTGAAGTTACAAATGTAGATTGAAACATGGATAAACTATTACTTAAAAATCATTTTTTTATCTAATAATAAATTTAGAAGAAAAAGCACTTTTAAAGAGTCAGAGAATTATTAAACACTTAGCAAAATGACAAGATACTTATTTTGCCAGGCAAATATGGCAGCTCTAACATGCTCATGCATAGCTCATGCAGTGAATGCTAGTGAGCTTATTTCCAATCAAAAGAAATTATTTATAATGCAGAAATGTAAGCTTTGAAAAATAAATATATTTAAATGATTTAAGATTGTTTGAGATTATGCTAAATGGAAAGACACTTTCCCCTTTATCAGCAAAATCTCAACGATTAAAAAATATATTCATATAGGCAGTAACTTCCTCTTACAACATGAGATTAAGTTAAAACACTTTAGAAGTAACTATTAAAATGTTAAGGTTTTAAATAATTTGTGTGCATGTGTTGGATTAGGACTAAATACTAAAAATAAAGGGCATATGTTAATAATTTATGTGAATCTACCTTTCAGGGGAATGGGATTTCTGAAATACAAGGTTTACGTTAAAATCTGTAATGAAAGATCCTGGACAGATCAAACTTTTGGGCTCCTTCTATATAAAAAATTGGGTCTGTTATTTCTAAAAGCTGTTTGAAAGTTTTAAGTCTGAATTTTATTTTGAAATGCCACAATGTAAGTATGCCCTTACCACTTTGGTCCCATGAAAAAAAAAGATTAAATTTTCTGATAAAGGGAAACTATTACCCTACAGGTAGCTTTAAAGATGTTTTAGAAATTAATGGGAGTCCATGACTAGACACATCTGTATCAGTTTAAAAACAGGAAAAGTTGGCCATTGAAAAATTTTCTCTTGAAGCACTAAGGCTAACAAATACTCATGTAACTAAACAACTCTCAATTATATAAAGGATGACGAGATAGCCTGTGGATTTTAGCTCCTTTCCTTTTTCATCTTTCAGCTACTCCCTCCTTACATTTTAAAGCATCTCTTCTGAAGCTAAATAGCAGGAGACTTAGGTAAAACTCGATTTAATTTTGTTTTTATCAGTCTAGCAGCTGTGGTGAGACTACTTTCAAGAACTTGGAAACAAGAGGCATATGATTGATCAGTGAATATATATGCAAAAGTGCCTTCAAAACAGAACATCTCACAACAGAACAATATGACCGCAATTCTATCTAAAACGTGATGATGATACTGAGAAGAGAGTCTGTCAGCCATGTTGGCACAGAATAAGCTCTTCAGAGGCAACGCTGTAGTAGAACCAACCCAAGCAACTCCTTGGGGTGACTTATAACATCATCAGGACTACATGACCACTTTCTCAGGCTTGTCCTCATTGAGGAAGGGGCCTTAACAAAGGTTCTGAGCCTGAAGTTATTATATATTCAAACTGCAAAACTATTTTTTATTTCTATGATCCATAAGCAAACGTCTAATTACTGTTTTGTCATATGACCTGCCAAAAAGACATTAAGTTTATCTGCTTGATAGTTATACTTTCATTGTAAATTGACAAATGGATATTGTTTTTTGTCATATGTTAGTCACATTTTTCGATAAGAATTATGTATCCCCATGTCAGTGAAAGTAAGACCAAACCTTGAACATCAGAGTTTGAATTTCCAAGCCTGCAGGTTTACTGTGATAAACTTCTATTTATGCACTCAACCCAGTGACAACATACAAGCCGATTTTTTTGAAGTTCCAAGAATTTGAAATCAACTCATAAAATGAGTTTTTCCAAAATTATCCATCATGTATCACAGATCAAATTGCTGTTTAAAGAATATTTGAAACATTGTAACCAGTTTGGGTGATACTCTCACATTAAGTCCTACATTATTTTGTATTATGAAAGATCAATCATATCTCTACAATTAATACCTTCTAAATAAAATTCACTCTGAAACAGAATAGTTTGATTCTTTAGTCACTTATTTGGTTCTAAAATAGTGGGGAAGTTAGACTTCTGGGGATGCTAAAACCTGGAGATAGATATTCTTTTGGGACATGTGGACACTTTATTTTCTCCCTTGGCTTAAAGATGTAGCGTTGTTAATACTGAATCTGGTTCAAAACCAGGAGAGCCTAATATAAGTTTTCTGAAAAGAAGCAGATAGATTATATAAATTCTGCTGGAAAGGGATAGACACATGAAAATAAAAGGAAGTGTCACAGCAAAAACTGGCTTTTCATAATCCACTAAGACTTAAGAGTACATAGTATCAAAGCCACTTGCATGCTGTCACCAGGGCCCTTGCGAACCAAGAGAAACTATTGTGATATGCCGTACCTGCTCTTGCCCTGTATGACCAACCTACTTCAGACAAGAGTTCGTGTATTTGGCTGTTTATATTGGAATTTAATCCAACACTTGCATGTGTGTTTCTGTACATAGGTATTCTCTTCCTGGTACTCCTAACCTATATAAAAAAGCTGTGTGTTTCTTTAGATTAGAATACGCCACTACTAGACCACATTTTCTTTACAAGACTAATTATGTGGTGTCATTTAACCTTTACCCTCAACATCCAGATATCATATTTTAGGCCTCTCAATTAGAAAAATACCAAAATGCAAATATTGTTTCTTGAAAATATATAATTCTAAAGAGAATGGCTACTGTTTGCTGTGGAAAGACACCTAGGAAAGGTAAGGCCCCCTCTAATCCATTTGCTATTAAGTTTCAAGTCCCAAGAACAATGATTTTGGGGTACTTAGAAAAATAGTAAGTTCTTCCTAAGTAAAAACATATACTTAAAGTTCAAATTAAAACCACACCTAGGTTTTATTTTTAAACAATCATTTAGAGATCTAATTAGCATTCAGCAAGCAAAAGACTAAATTTCCTGTAATATTTACAAGGCTTCAGAATAAATTTTCAACAGCATTCATAGAATTCTAAACTTGAGCTGATTCAGAGAGGGAGGGAGAAAAGAAATCCAGCTATGACAAGTGATGCTCCACATGCAGCGCATGGCAAGGGCAATGGCGGCCAGCGGGAGTCCTAGGCACTCCGAGGCGCTGCCGAGACTTCTGTGCCAGAGAAGACGGCATTCCTGTAGAAACAGAAAAATCACCTACCTCTGGCTGTTTGTAGGCTTAATTAGTGCGTATTTGTAAAGCACTTTGAAATCCTTGGGTGAAAAGTGCTGCATAAGTGAAAAGTATTATCATTATTTTATTAATGTTAGATAAAAGCAATGCAAGTTTTTTCTTCTTTGAAATTTCCATGTCAGCAAAACGAATGCAAAGCAAATAATGAATATGTTAGTGGATACTGCAGGAAAAAAAAAAGGATACACTCAAGTTCTCTTTTCATAGACGCATAGTATCTTTGACTTGCAAACATTCTTAGAAATAATCTATTCTACCCTTTCATTCACAACACCCTTGACAGGGTCTATACAGTTCCTGTCATAACACCTCCATCAAACTACACTGTCAAGGCAGTTAGCCCCTTTCTATAGACACATCAAACTTTAGAAAGTTCTTTATGACAGTGAGCTGAAATCTGGTTCTATTGGTCCTAGAATTACCTTCTCAAACCACACAAGAAGTCTAATTATTCTTTAATATGACTACTTCACAACTCTCATTTAATCAATCCTCATGACATGATCTCTAAAATCATTTGCTTTCTAAAGCATTTTGATTTTTTTTTCAGTATTTATCTTAAAATAAGCTGAAAAGAAGGCAGTACTTATGTGGTCTGAAACCAGCATAGAACATAAAAATGAGATCCTGTCTCTGAGTGTTTGCTAATATAGGCCCAAACTGTGTTGATCTTGAACAAAAATTTTAAGGTGTCATTACCATAATATGGCTTACGTTGACTGTGTATGTTACAACTGTGTGTAATATACACATGGACACACATGAAACTGATAACTTAAAACTACCATGTTTAATTTCATGTTTTTAGCTTGGGTCTGTCTTTGGGGATTCTGTTCTTCCTATGATAAAATCTTTTATGACAATACATTTACAAGTAGGAAAGTGATATATTAATTATCTATCTTTGTGATCCATAAGATAATACTGAAGGCTGGAGTTCTTTTGGGATTGTCAAGTGAAAGGATTTAGCATTTTTTGGAGGAAACAGCTCCAGGATATTATAACACTGTATAAAATAATTTAGTAATAGTCTTCTAGAACAGGTCATTCTTTTTATTAATTACTCCAGTATACTGAACATAGAACCGAAATCAGTATGTTTATCTTTCTAAGTAGACTGTAAATTTATCATCAGATAAATTTATAATTTCAGCTTAAGTATGAGTTGTCATGGGAAGTTTATGTCTATATCCTTTGTACATCCATCCATTCAAATAGTACCTAAGTTTCTATAATGTGCTAAATATAGTGTTGAGAGTCAATGTTAAAAACAAAGGATGTGGTGCTTGGAAGGCAGTAAAATAAACAAGACATGGTCCCTGACCATGGATTGGCGGCAACTAACACAGAAACAAAATCTGAAAATATGCTGTGTTACCCTAGTACATTTATAAATTACTACAGAGGAGAATAGGATCAAATATTTAATATAATGTGAGAGTATACTAAAGGTTGTATAAATTGTTACAGGAGAATCTCAAGAACTAGAAAGGCTTTATAGAAAACACTTTACCTTTTAATGTATCTGTCACTTCCTGACATAGTGATTTGTTTTTGTCTTTATTTCCTATTAGAATGTAAGCACCATGAATGGTAAGAACTATCTTATCCATTGCTCTCCCACTAGCATTTAATATTGTGTCTGACATGGAATGGGATTTCAAAAAGCATTTGATTGCATGAATGGATGAATCTTAAAGGAAAAGCAGGATTTCACAAGTGGAAAGAGAGAATTCCTGGTAATGTGACAGCCTGAGCAAGAGAAAAGGCTGAAGAAGAGCAAACGATTTGTTATGGTTAAAGTCTTAAGTTTGCAATGGAAGCAGTAGCAGGAGATAAAAGGTAGAAAGAGGGAATTTTAAGACTGGATTTTGAAAGCTCTTCATATGCCACATGCATGTGTTCAAGCTAAGTCACTTTAGTTGTGTCTGACTCTTTGTGACCCTATGGATTATAGCCCGCCAGGTTCCTCTGTCCATGGGATTTTCCCAGCAAGAATACCAGAGTGGGTTGCCATGCCTTCCTCCAGGGGATCTTCCCAACTCAGGGACTGGACCTGCGTCTCTTAATCTCCATATTGGCAGGCGTGTTCTTTACCACCAGCACCACCTGTGAAGCCCTCATATGCCACACTAAGAATCAAATACTTCCGGAGAATTGTCAGTGGTTTTTAAGAAGTGAAACAACTTACTTCTGTGTTTTAGAAAGATAACTGGGGTGACAAGCAGTTGAGAAGCAACAGTACGGGGAACATTTAAGAGAATATTAAGGCTGTCTATATGTGAAGTACCGCAAGTCTGTAGAGGCAATGGCAGAACTATGATCAGATACACTACATTTCATGACAAAAAGGTATCTTTTCTCTTTTGAAATGGATTTTTAAGAGATACCTTTACTATTTGTTAACTGAGAATGAAGAGAAAAAATTTCAAAAATGGCCAAAAGTTTGAAGCTATAGTTAACTGGAATGAAACATTTTCCCTTTAACATGGGGAATATGTTTCATCAAATAACTAACAGGCTGTAGTACTCCATGTATTAATAGAAGAAATCAGATTGTAGAAGCAGTTTGTCTTTTTATTGAATAGGAAGATTATTCTGTTATTCTGGCAGAGAGAAACATATTTTTTTCTGGAAATTCATACACATAGCAACAAGAGAAGTGTGGCTTGAATGAGATAATGCCTATAAAACTATACCTAACACTTGTATTTGTTGCTGTTGTTGTTCAGTCGTTAAGCCATGTTCAACTCTTGAGACCCAATAAACTGTAGCCCGCCAGGCTTCTCTGTCCATGGGAATTCTCAGGCAAGAATACTAGAGTGGGTTGCCATTTCCTTCTCCAGGGGATCTTCCCGACCCAGGGATCAAACTTACGTCTCCTGTATTGGCAAGTGGATTCTTTACCACTGAGCCACCTTTGAATACAATACAAATGAGCCACATTTATATGCATTATAAATAATGATGCATTATTTAATCAAAATCTAAGTGTGTGCAATTTACAGATCTACCACTAGATGGAGAGCTTGCTTTATCACTGAGTACCATTTTTACAAAGTTTGAAAGCAAGCTTTATCAAACTTAAGCTTCTCAGCATATTTAACATTGACAGAATGTGGTTTCCATTGTTTTTTCATATAATTTATATCTTCAGTTTATATATTTTATATAATTTAGTTAAGCAGTTGAGTTAAATAGGAATCTCTTATCATTCATTTACAAAGTTTTGTGAATGAGGCCTATGAAAAGAACAGAAGATGCTGATTGTCCCAGACACTGAAAAATGTACTGCCTTTATAATGTTAAAGTACTACTGTCACAGGAAAGCTTCTAAAATTATCATTTAACTTGTCAATAACACTTTGTTTCTATAAGTGTATATAGAGTAGATAGATCTTTTAGGTTGCTTAAAGGTGTTACTTTTTGCTTTTGGCTTGAGCCTTTGTATCACTGAAAAAATGAGTAGAGTGAAGCAGTCTTTTAATGAGTTTCACCAATACGTACCATTTAGCTGACACTTTCCATTTAGTTTTCTTTTAATCTTTTATATGTATGATTGTCACTTATTCCCTTATTCTGATAAAATTAAATGGCTAGAGAATCTTAAAAAATCATATTTTTCATGAAATCAAACTAAGCAATATTTTCCTCAAAATTAAGGGTAAATGATAGTAGGAGTGGGAGGTTGTATTTAATGTATAAATTTGGAACTTACTAAAAATTGTTTTTGGAAAAGACACCTATCAGTTCTAAGGGGAAAATACCACCTCAGGGACAAATCCTTTCAATTTAGTTACTCTACTGAGATGCTTCAGATAAGAACCAATTTGTACTAATGATAGAGAAAGCATGTGTAAAATAGTCATTGATTCATTTCAAATGGAAAGAAGTTCCATTTCATGGACACTCTTCTAATATCATTCAATTTACACTTATTATACATCTTAATATGTTATTTAACCC
This sequence comes from Oryx dammah, assembly GCF_014754425.2. NCBI lineage: Eukaryota > Metazoa > Chordata > Mammalia > Artiodactyla > Bovidae > Oryx > Oryx dammah. The sequence continues at coordinate 42,954,772 of NW_024070205.1, read as the reverse complement.
ATCTACAAAGCCTAGTTTAATTATATTTTTCATGTGGAGATATTACAGTTGATACTTTTTTCATATTATATTATCTGGCCCTTTTTATTTTTAAAAAACTCTTACAATCTCATTTAGATTCTTATATTAACTCTAGTTCTTGGGTATCCTAGGTCTTTTGCCATTGCTTCCGACATTTCTTCATGACAGTCTCTTTCTTCATGAGCTTCATAATTTTTTACTGTGTTCAACTTTAGGTTTTTTTGTTGTTTCTTGCCTGTCTGCTAGCTGTTGAGTTTGGGAATACTTCTACTGAGAGGTTCCAGATTTATCATACACCAAGGTCCTGGGATTTCACTGTCCTGAAACCATTTGAAAGATAATTTCTTGACTTGGGATTTCCTGAACTAGATGTATAGTATAAATTCTGACCCCACATTTTTGCATGGAGCAAGTGTATGATTCCTCTCTCTCATGAGTGACTATCTTCCCTATCTAAGTCCCTATCTAGGGTCTGAGGGCAGAAGACAAGTTTTAGTTACTTTTCTGGGCTGGTGAATTAAAATCATCTAGTCCTCTTTTCAACTGAAGAGAAAAAGGCAGCTCTTTGAAATTCCAGGCTCTATGCAGGGAATTTAGAATTTCGTTTTATCTTTCTATACCATGTAAGCTATACCTAGTTCAATATTCTTGTGGTAGTTATCTTTTGTGTGTGTGTCATGTAGCGTTATATTCTACCTTTTCTATATCTATATAGGAAGGGGTACCCAAGTCAGGTCAGTTTACCATCTTGCTGGAGTCCCTTCTACTTTATTCTTATTAATCTGCTTTGCACATCAAAGGAAAGAATGTATAAGTCCTATATTTCTGTGACTCAAAACTGGCTTTCTTGAACAGAACAATGACTTGAAAGAAATGACTGGAGCTGACAGAATATATTTTCTTTTCTCTTATCTGTAGCAGTGTTGTAGCGCTCTAATAGGTGCCTCATAGAAGTTGTCAGATGTGACTGTGATGCTGGAGTTAATTCTTACTGAAACCTGTAATGGTCTCAAAATTTCTATAGCAATCTTTTAATAAAAGTATACCATCTTGTAATCTTTAACTTGAATTTCTTCAAGTACAGGACAGGACTTCTTGAAATTAGCAGTTCTATAATATCAAGCAATGCCTCAGTTCACACTACCAAATGTTAAGGGAACTTGCTGAGCTGCTTAAGTAACCCCTAGGTCAATAAACTGAGTCATTAGCACCTCTTTTAAAGAATTGTTTATCTGTTACTGGTTCAACATTTATATAATCTGTCATAATACTTTGGTTTTTTTAAGGTACAAAAATTACTGCTGTAGGCTTAAAGTAGAGAGTTTAAGTAGCGATGTTTTCACAGTGATAGTTTGACCATACTGTCTGGTACGGAGTGAGTTAAAGCCTGAACACCACAGCTAATTACTATATAATGCTAACCTTAGTTGCTGGTTCATTTTGAGACTCTTTAAAATATGAACTGTGTATTTTACCCCTATGCACTCTCTTAATGATTTGTTTTTTTAGACTGAAATCACTTCCAGCCATCAGTTAGGCTCTTGGTCTCTACATATGCACTTCTCTAAGCACAAATATTTCTTTTTCCTATTGGTCTGCCAGCTCTGTCAGAGCAAATTTCACTTTAAACTAAATGCTATGATACTTAAAACCTCTTGGATTACTCAGGCTGCTAGTGTGATCTATGACCTTCCAAGAATGACAGCTGAACTTTCCAATTTGCTTATACTGCTTGGGGAACTAAAAGCACATGCCAAGGAGAAAAATGTTTCTGATGTTGAACAGAGAGGAGAGTTCTTGTTGGAGGTGGGAGCAAGAGACTATTAAGTACTGAAAAATACTAATAAGAAATGAAAAGAAACTAAACACGCTGTAAAGTCTAAGAGCTCGAGCGTAATTCAAAAGTTAATGCTGGCATTAAAAACTTTTTAGTCCAGTTAAAATATGAATAATGACATTCAGTTATGAAATTTAAACACCAACCAGAATCTTAGGAAGATAATGCACTATCAAAATGAACAAGTTCAAGAGATGGAACCAAAATGATCACAAATACCATACCTAATGGGCTATATCAACTCCCCATCATTCTTTATAAAATGCACAGAAACCTGACATCTAGATATAATCGAAGAGGTAAGGTAATATCATATCTAATATTCATGCTACCCATACTGACATATCAGTCTCCTCTAAATTAAAAATTAATGTTATGCTTCTGGTAAAATCTGGTCTCCAAAGTCCTTAAATAAATTATTAATACAGTTTGGGAATATTTTTATATAGTTTTGAAACTTTTAACTTTCTTTTACTACCTTTCATAAGAGGTACAAACACGTTAGTTGTAAAAAAAAAAAACTTAAAAATCTTATCAAATATATGTTAACATAAAGTTTCTAATTTATGCCCTACGCTATTTAATTATTTGTCTCAGTAATTTTTAGGCTTCAGTTCAGTTCAGTTCAGTCGCTCAGTCGTGTCCGACTCTTTGCAACTCCATGAACTGCAGCACACCAGCACTCCCTGTCCATTACCAACTCCTGGAGTTCACTCAGACTCATGTCCATCGAGTAAGTGATGTCATCCAGCCATCTCATCCTCTGTCGTCCTCTTTTCCTCCTGACCCCAATCCCTCCCAGCACCAGAGTCTTTTCCAATGAGTCAACTCTTCGCATGAGGTGGCCAAAGTACTGGAGCTTCAGCTTTAGCATCATTCCCTCCAAAGAACACCCAGGGCTGATCACCTTCAGAATGGACTGGCTGGATCTCCCTGCAGTCCAAGGGACTCTCAGGAGTCTTCTCCAACACCACAGTTCAAAAGCATCAATTCTTCAGCACTCAGCTTTCTTCACAATTCGACTCTCACATCCATACATGACTACTGGAAAAACCATAGCCTTGACTAGACGGACCTTTGTTGGCAAAGTAATGTCTCTGCTTTTGAATATGCTATCTAGGTTGGTCATAACTTTTCTTCCAAGGAGTAAGCGTCTTTTCATATCATGGCTACAGTCACCACTGCAGTGAGTTTGGAGCCCCCCAAAATAAAGTCTGACACTGTTTCCCCATCTATTTCCCATGAAGTGATGGGACCAGATGCTATGATCTTCGTTTTCTGAATGTTGAGCTTTAAGCCAACGTTTTCACTCTCCTCTTTCACTTTCATCCAGAGGCTTTTTAGTTCCTCTTCACTTTCTGCCATAAGGGTGGTGTCATCTGCATATCTGAGGTTATTGATATTTCTCCCAGCAATCTTGATTCCAGCTTGTGCTTCTTCTAGCCCAGCATTTTTCATGATATACTCTGCATAGAAGTTAAATAAGCAGGGTGACAGTATACAGCCTTGACGTACTCCCTTTCCTATTTGGAACCAGTCTGTTGTTCCATGTCCAGTTCTAACTGTTGCTTCCTGACCTGCATATAGGTTTCTCAAGAGGCAGGTCAGGTGGTCTGGTATTCCCATCTCTTTCAGAATTTTCCACAGTTGATTGTGATCCACACAGTCAAAGGCTTTGGCATAGTCAATAAAGCAGAAATAGATGTTTTTCTGGAACTCTCTTGCTTTTTTGATGATCCAGCGGATGTTGGCAATTTGACCTCTGCTTCCTCTGCCTTTTCTAAAACCAGCTTGAACATCTGGAAGTTCACGGTTCACGTATTGCTGAAGCCTGGTTTGGAGAATTTTGAGCATTACTTTACTAGCATGTGAGATGAGTGCAATTGTGCAGTAGTTTGAGCCTTCTTTGGCATTGCCTTTCTTTGGGATTGGAATGAAAACTGACTTTTCCAGTCCTGTGGCCACTGCTGAGTTTTCCAAATTTGCTGGCATATTGAGTGCAGCACTTTCACAGCATCATCTTTCAGGATCTGAAATAGCTCAACTGGAATGCCATCACCTCCACTAGCTTTGTTCGTAGTGATGCTTTCTAAGGCCCACTTGACTTCACATTCCAGGATGTCTGGCTCTAGGTGAGTGATCATACCATCACGATTATCTTGGTCGTGAAGATCTTTTTTGTACAGTTCTTCTGTGTATTCTTGCCACCTCTTCTTAATATCTTCTGCTTCTGTTAGGTCCATACCATATCTGTCCTTTATCAAGCCCATTTTTGCATGAAATGTTCCCTTGGTATCTCTAATTTTCTTGAAGAGATCTCTAGTCTTTCCCATTCTGTTGTTTTCCTCTATTTCTTTGGATTTTTAGGCTTAGCAGCCCTCAAATTACTTTTGGCTAATAAAAATCAAGTGGTGATTGATAAAGACCTTTTTTCATAGCTAAATCAAACTAAGTAATATTTTTATAAAATTGAGGGCACAAATATGGATACTAGAAACTATAAACAAATTAAAAGTACATGTTTTTAACGATTCTAAATGAGTTTATAATATCAAATATACAACAAGCATTTCCTAACATTATTATGACATTGTTTTTTAATAAGATTTATTCTTTAAATTCTATAGTGCTTTACAATTTTCAAATTTCACACATATGATTTCCCATGATCCAATAAAAACACCTTTGCCCCCATCTATATCTTGCCCCTCCCCTCCCCCTTCCCTCTGGTAACCACTAGTCTGTTCTCTATATCTGTGAGTCTGCGTTTTTGTTTTATTCACTAGTGTGCTGTATATTTTAGATTCTGCATAGAAGTGACATCATACAGTATTTACTTCTTTGTCTGACTTATTTCACTTAGCATAATTAAAACATATATTGGGCAGTGATATATAGGTATTTTCAGCCACTAACTCAGTAGTTTCAGTAATCCATACAGGTCAGATAAATATTCAATAGTTATATAGTGCCTTCTAGAGCACTTAGGATCTCAGAACATTACATAATACACCAATATTGCATTTAGCACTAGAAGAACAGGTACTAAAGTAAATCTCTACTCAAATTTATAAACCTCTTGGTTCCCGAGAATGCATTTACTATATTATAGGTCTGTACAAAAGAAGGTAAATTCATTTTCTACTTATGTCTAAGGCTAATTTTCGGTTGTCAAGATACAACCTGATTGAAGCCATCCTGGTCAACCAGGTTGCAGTCTTGTGATGATGAAACAAGGTATTTCTAATATTTTCTTCATAGGATGGGGCTAAGCACCTTTTGCAAGAACTGACAAACAAATTCAGTGCAGACTGGAATGCAGAAGTATACGATTCTAAAGATTACTTTTCTGACTTGTGTCCCCTTACTATATTTTAAATTGAAGTTATTATTTTCAAAGCAACATAAGGAAACACACTTTTTTTCTTTAATCACTGATGTAAATGGCATTTTTCCCTTGTGATTATGTTTACAAATTCAGCAAAACAAACTTAAGTATGAGCTTATCAACAACTCCTGCATTTTATTAAAGTTAGTGGGGTGTGATGACCTCAAAACGAGAATATCTGGATATGATTTCTGTCTCTACTGATATAACTTGTTTTGGTCTGTATCTGTAACTTTCTTTGTCATGACTTTTTTTGTGTGTGTGGTAAAATAAGAATAATGGCTATCCCTTTTAACATCTCTCTGCCTTGAGATTACTGTATTTCCAAGTCTCTTACAAGAACAGTACAAAGACTCTTATAGCATGTATTTGGTGTTGTTATTGTTATGACATATGAAAATGATAGAGCCTTCCCTAAAAATACTTAAGAAATTCTGGCTCCTGCCATATAATCCAGACTGTTAAGAGATACTCTATCATACTTGGCATGCTTCTTACACATGCTTTCTGTTTGCCTTTACAGAGCTCTTACATAATTCATAAAGATTTATGCCAACACATAGGCAACTAATTGTTGTTGCACTAAAATAATGCCATGGCCAATCATATCGTTCTTTACCATAGTGAGACTGGACTGCTTATATAAATAAAATTATTCAATCAAAATCCTTCAGATGCTATGTCAAGATTGAGGCAAATGATACAGCACCTTTAGGGATGAATAATATGGGGAAAGTCTCTTTACACGCTTTTTCAACTTATTTTATATTCTGGGAGTTTATTTTGAAAGTAGTAAATCAAGGATAAAGTTTTTAGTTATTCCACACAAATCATCACTTCCCACATTGCATAAGTTCCTGTACTTAGGTTTACTGCTACAGTGCTGGCTTTTCTTTGAAAAGGGCACAGGGTTATAAAAGTGTTTAGGGTGGGTATTTTCATTCTGTGATGTTCGCTGTCTTGGGATTGTGCCAACATGACAATATGGGATATATAAGCAAAGCTGGGCAACTATGAGGAGAATTCTTCAGAGAGATGGAAATGTACCATACATTTCTGAGATCACAGGCAGTACAGGGTTTTAACTAGTGTTTCCAACGGGCACATAGGTATATCTATATTAGTTATTTCAAGTATAAAGGACAAGGAAAGATTAAAAACTGATTAAAAATGATGGTGCCCACCTGCTGATGGAAAATACTATTTCCTTGCCCCAGATTTTAGAAGAGAAAGGCAAGATGCAACTGTAGGATACTGACATAGTTTCTGCTTTCCCTTAGTATATACATGGAATGAGTTGAGCTATAATCACCCAATATTTATAAAGCCCTTAAAATCCAGAAATCTTAAAAAAATAAAACATTTTGAGACTTTTAAGAATTCCTGCCTTTTACTACCTCAAAAGAGATCTCAGCATGGAGTTTAAGCACCCATGTGAATACAGCTTTATGGGGTTTCTTGTATCAGTTTAAGTTATAGTTGTAATTTAAAATTTTACTTGCCTAACTATGATCATAGAAGCCTCCTCCCATCCTTTCACATTTGAGGGGCTCTAAATTAGCCACTTGAAATTGTCCACACAAATCTGGATCCCTTTTTAAGACTGCTTTGCCTTTTAAGTTCTGACAGGCCAATAAAGAGGTGCTTTGTTTTTGGCTGGAAAAACCTGAAATGGAAAGAATTTCTGAAAAAGTGGGATGTATCAACTTTAGATAAAGCTAAACAAAAAAGACTGGCTTAAAAATATATTAAAGTATGTTATATTATTTGATACAGAATGCAGACTTATGTTCACAAATGAGATGATATTCAGAAAATCATTAACTATGCTCCTCTCTATATATCTATTCAAAAGACTATTTAAAACCTTTAATTTTGACTATAGGCACAAGAAAGTATTTGTTGATTATGCCTCTCTAGTCTGAAATATGTAGCTTTTATGTAAAAACCAACATAGACATACATAGATTTTTATGTTCACCAATAATTAACTTTAATGATAAAAGTATAAAGTTTAGAAAAATACTAATCATTCTTTTCAAATACAAAAACAAAGCATCATTTGATAATAGATTCTATAGCAGAGTGTCACATTTGTCTCTCTGAAGTAGATCTGAGTTATATTTAGTTGGCAGAGCCACTGAATACTTAATCAGATTACCAAGTGATTTGGGCTACCACTGAAAAACTTCATATTGGCCTAAAATTCCTACAAGTAAATGAAGGGGGTGATAGAGGATGAGATGGCTGGATGGCATCACTGACTCAATGGACATGAGTTTGAACAAACTCTGAGAGCTAGTGAAGGACAGGGAAACCTGGTGTGCTGTAGTACATGGGTTTGCAGAATTGGACATGACTTAGAGACTGAACAACAATAAAATCTACAGGATTATAGCTCATAGTTAATCCCCTGAATTCCAGAGTTCCCTTCCATAACCCTCAATGGAGGCTTACTGCCTTTTTTTAAAAATGAGAAAATCTAATGCATTTTAACAAATCTAAAACTCTTTCACTTAAAATTTTTCAGAATTCATCAACAGCTATGATAACAGCATTAAAAAAAGTTCAAAGACTAAACTGTTTTATCTCTCATTTCCTTGGGAATATCTACCTACCTATACGTACCTCCTTCCTTCCCTATCTACCTTACTATGTAAAATGAAAGCTTTCTACTGAGTAAACCTTTGCTCATGAGATGGGAGACATCAGAATGTAACATTTACATCAAGCTCTTTGACACAATGTCTCTTCAAATCTCACTATTCAGATTATGTTTTGTAGGACACTGACATGTTTCTTTTTCTTCCAAGGAGTAAGCGTCTTTTAATTTCATGGCTCCAATCACCATCTGCAGTGATTTTGGAGCCCAAAAAAATAAAGTCTGACACTGTTTCCCCATCTATTTCCCATGAAGTGATGGGACCAGATGCCATGATCTTCGTTTTCTGAATGTTGAGCTTTAAGCCAACTTTTTCACTCTCCTCTTTCACTTTCATCAAGAGGCTTTTTAGCTCCTCTTCACTTTCTCCCATAAGGGTGGTGTTATCTGCATATCTGAGGTTATTGATATTTCTCCTGGTAATCTTGATTCCAGCTTGTGCTTCTTCTAGCCCAGCGTTTCTCATGATGTACTCTGCATATAAGTTAAATAAGCAGGGTGACAATATACAACCTTGACGTACTTCTTTTCCTATTTGGAACCAGTTGGTTGTTCCATGTCCAGTTCTAACTGTTGCTTCCTGACCTGCATATAGGTTTCTCAAGAGGCAGGTCAGGTGGTCTGGTATTCCCATCTCTTTCAGAATTTTTCACAGTTTATTGTGATCCACACAGTCAAAGGCTTTGGCATAGTCAATAAAGCAGAAATAGATGTTTTTCTGGAACTCTCTTGCTTTTTTGATGATCCAGCGGATGTTGGCAATTTGACCTCTGCTTCCTCTGCCTTTTCTAAAACCAGCTTGAACATCTGGAAGTTCACGGTTCACATATTGCTGAAGCCTGGCCTGGAGAATTTTGAGCATTACTTTACTAGTGTGTGAGATGAGTGCAATTGTGTGGTAGTTTGAGCATTCTTTGGAAGAAAAGCTATGACCAACCTAGAGAGCATATTCAAAAGCAGAGACATTACTTTGCCAACAAAGGTCCGTCTAGTCAAGGCTATGGTTTTTCCAGTAGTCATGTATGGATGTGAGAGTTGGACTGTGAAGAAAGCTGAGTGCCGAAGAATTGATGCTTTTGAACTGTGGTGTTGGAGAAGACTCCTGAGAGTCCCTTGGACTGCAAGGAGATCCAACCAGTCCATTCTGAAGGAGATCAGCCCTGGGTGTTCTTTGGAAGGAATGATGCTAAAGCTGAAACTCCAGTACTTTGGCCACCTCATGCAAAGAGTTGACTCATTGGAAAAGACTTTGACGCTGGGAGGGATTGGGGGCAGGAGGAAAAGAGGATGGCAGAGGATGAGATGGCTGGATGGCATCACCAACTCGATGGACGTGAGTCTGAATGAATTCCGGGAGATGGTGATGGACAGGGAGGCCTGGCGTGCTGCAATTCATAGGGTTGCAAAGAGTCGGACATGACTGAGCTACTGAACTGACTGACTGACATGTTTCTAAAGAGGCAGTCTACTACATAGGTACAAAAAGCTGTTGTCTGAATCAGTCCCTCCAAAGTGCTTACTGTTATAATGAAGTAACTGAATTCTAGTGAATCACCAGACCATTAAGGAGCAGTATTATTAAACAGCCTATATAAAACTCAGGAGGTTGTATTTTAATAATAATGTGATTCTTTGCCAAATATTGCACTGCTGAGTTTAAAATGCAAAAATATTAATCTGTTTACTTATTTGTCTAAGAAAATTCATCACAATATCTTTAAAAACTATTTTTATTTTTTCTGGTTTTGAAATATTATTGACATATAATATTGTCATTAGATTATCTTCTTTTTTCTTCTGGAAGAAAATGTTAAAGTTATAATCTTTTGTAACAGAAGTTAACAAATATCATGCTCTTAAAAAAGTGTCTAAGATATTATGGCATTCTTCTCTAATGATTAATTGGTTTTGTCTAAAGATTAAGGACAAGTAAAAAATGTTTAAGACATTTATGTCACTGGGACACACACACACATTTAATCAAGGTGTGAGAACAATATAAAAGTTGGCAGGAACATGTAGAAGACCACTGATACATAAAAACTGACACTGTACTTAGTATTAATTATTTAATTATTTTTCTAAGCCTGATAATACTATTACCTTTAAAAATCTTTTTAAAGAGTGAAATAAAGAATAATAAATAGGCTACTTTAAGTCATTTCAAAAAACTATATTTTAACCCTGAACTATATATATCCTTCTCAATGGGAAAATGATTATTTCTTATTGATTTCTATCCTTTGAGCCCATCCAAGTGTTTCTAAATTAAAAAGGTTACTGAATAAAATAAATTTTAAATGTTAAAAATAAAACATTAAATGTACATTCTTACTTCAATTGTATTTTTATTTAATACTCTATAAAGTTATCTTCATTCATCATCACAGAAGCTTTAAGTAAAAATTAAAAGTATCTTTTGGAAATAAAATAATCTCCAATAGTATATAATCTGTACTTCTGATAAACTGATTATCAACAGGTCAACTAGTTAAGACCCAATAATAAGAAAGTAACAAGATCAAAAACCTTTTATTAATTTTGTATATGTGGTAAAATTTGTTTCTATAAAACATAGGCTTTTTGACAGTGAAAACTAATATAAAACTTGTAATATTGGGACATTACAAGTTTCTTTTGACAATAAATACAAGTTTCTTTTGACAATAATTTTTTTAAAGCAAGAGAAAGCTTACATTCAGTATAGATGGTACTTTTCAGTATAGGTATATTCAACTGGATATGTGGTAGTGTAACACATGTGCACTAAGATATTCTTAACTCAATCATAACAATCAAGGCAATCACCTTTATATATACAAATTACTGCAATTAAAAAGGCAGTTTTTTATGTTATGTAAGTTACTAAAAATTTTCCTATTTAGCTTAGGCTCCTACCAACAACTTTAGAAGACCTCAAGCACATAATACTATATATACATCTTGATTATATATTTAATAAATACTACACATTGTGCATTTGAAATGATCTGATTTACATTTTAAAAAGATCACAATGGTTAGTCTGGGAAAAAAATGGATTGCAAGAGAAGGTAAATATGGAAGCAGGGAGGTCAGGAGGCTATTCTGAATGGTTCAGGTGACAGATGATGGTGGTGTGGACTAGGGTACTAATGGTGGATATGGAAAGAAAAAGCCAAGTTTGAGACAGTTTAGTAATGAAAACAACAGGACTTGCAGATGATTTGCACTGGAGATAGTGGTAATAGTGAAGAAAAGGGAGGAACCAGGGGAAACTCCAAAGTTTATGGTTTGAACTTTGGTTGATGGTGACATTTGCTTAAGTGGAAGATTAGAGCAGGCACCTATTTGCATGTGGGAAACCAAAAGTTAAGTCTCATGATTTTACTAAACATTCAATTGGGTATGTTAAATACAAGAATAAAGCTGGTGCTCAGAGGAGAGGTATCAGATAAAAATACAAGCCTTTAGATAGTATTAACATTTAATGAAATGGGATCTGGATGAAATCCTCTATCTAGGTCGTGGGTGCAGTTAAGAGAAGAGGGCTCCCCAAAATGATAGGGATAGAGAACAGGGTCGAAGTTCTACAGTAACCAGCATTTAATGGTGAAAAGGAAGTGGCATATCCAGCAGAGAACACTGGGAAGGAATGGGGAAGATCCTAGAAAGAAAGTTAAATGGGGTGCTTTGAAAGTTGAAAAAGGGCCAGTTTCAAAAAGTAGGGCCTGGACATGTGTGTCAAACACTGCGGAGAGTTAAAGAGGAGAAAGGTCCATGGATTTGGCAATTTGAAACTTACGAGTGTTCTGGACAAAACTGGAGAAACAGAAGAGTGAATGAGTCTTTTGAGATGTACCGTATGAAGGTGAATGAGTCTTTTGAGATGTACCGTATGAAGAGAAATGAGAAATGGGTAGAGGCTGGAACGTGATGTTGGGGCAAAGAGTTTAACTTTGGAGATTCCACACTGAGTTTATATGCAGACAGGAATGATTTAGTAGAAGGGAGAAGAATGATGACATGAAAGAAGACCTCAGGAAGGCAAGAAGGGATGGGGTTCCAAGTGAAATGAACCAACTGCACTTTGAATAAAAAGGCACTTTCTTCACTGTAATAGAAGGAAGAGAGTGACATGGAGTAAAAGTAAGAATAGACACCTGGAGGTAAGGAGATAACCTTGGGCAAGCTGCTTAACTCAATAAGCTTTGGTTTTCCTAATGTCTCCTTCTCTGAGTTGTTGTGAAGATCAAATTAGAGAAGGGATATAACAATAGCAATTAGCATACTGTCTGGCACTCAGTAAATAAATTTCAATAAATGCCACATTATCATTAATCAGCATATTTCAAATTATAGACAGATTTGAAACAACTTTAGAGAATAACATTTTAAATAATAGAATAAAGACTAAGTCAGTATGGCATTGAAGCCTGCATGTTTCTGTTCCATTCTAGCAATTTCATTTAAAATTGGACTGGATGGTTTATGTTATAGAAATGAACTTTTTGGAGCAGTTTCACTCATTTAAGATTTTTCTTTCATTTTTTAAAGACCAACAAAAACTTAAAAAAATTGTTTTGTGCAGGAATTTTCTGTGAACTTTCATGTCCAGAATTTTGAATGTGTTATGGACTGTCTGATGCAGATTTAAAAGTAGTAGAAAAACAAAGAAGTAAACTACTTAACAGCCCCCAATACCCTCAAATACAGAGTCTAAAAATTCTGCTTTAGTTTCCATCATTTTTTTCCCACATGCAAACTTGCATGTTATAGTCTAACTACACGTAGATAGGCTTATTTGGAAACACTAATTCTAAAAGCACAAGCTACAGTTTTAAAGTTCAACATTTCTACATTATACCAAATATCTTCTGAAAAGACAAGGGTACTGCTATACATCCCTTTCTCTTAAAATTTTCATGCCATTCTTTTTTCTTACCCTTCTCCTCTTATTGGGGTAACTAACAGGCACTTTATCCAAAGTGGGTCCTCTGTTTTATCAGAAGATCTGACTCTACTTCCCCAATTTAGAATCTTATTCTGTGCTTCAACATAGTTTTCAGTTGTTGTTTTTATGACAGTTATATAAATCAATGAACTGGTATCACACACTGCTGATGAAAATAGAAATAATTTATTTTGTGAAAACAAACAGCTATAACAGAAACTGACTTCACTGGTGAGAAACCAGAAGCAGATTTCTTTTACATATTTTATATTTCATATTTATGTATAATGTGATCTATGTAAACATATAATATTAATAAAATATATTTATCAATGCCCATCATCTAAACTGGCATTCTAAAAGTGAATTTCTTGACAGAGATAAGTTCCAGCTACCGACCAGAAAATAAGTCAGTAATAAAGATAATAGGTTTAAGTGAAAAATAAATTTAGCAACATATATTAACTGAATCAAATGATTAATGCTTCAACTGGGGGGTTTCATTGTAGCAAAAAATAAATGTGACATTATTGTACTTCACTATGAAGATGTATATGTTTAACAATGTATAAGATTCAGCTTGCTTAAATGTGATTTTGAATTTCCACTTATTTATTCAACAGATATTTATAGCATTTCCAGTATTTTTAAGGACCCATATAGTAAGATGGTTTGGTGGATACTTAAAATGATGTAAGAATAGCTCTTACAATGTAGAGGTCAAGTTTTTTGAAATCCTTTAAATACTATGAAATCTCTGAAGTCAAAAGTGAAAATAATGTTCTGACTTATTAAATAAACTAATTAAGTGCAAACTTATGTTGAAACTGAATATACAACATAACCCAAGAAATAAAAAACTAGCTTCTTTATCTGAGAAGGAGAGGTTTGTGCTTTCAAGAGCATTAAACTAGACCTAATTTGAACACTGATGGTAGTACATGCGCATGTGCAGTCACTCCCTCACCCTGCCCCCCCTCACATGCACACCTTTCTCCTCTCAGCTTATTAACATTCTAAATCTTTCTCCCAGCTTTAGCCTTGCAACCACTTACTTGATAAAATAGGTCATTTAGAAAGGAAGAACGACCAATAAAATGAATTACAAAGACAACAAGATTAAACTGATTGCTTTGTTTTCATACTGTAGCTGAAATCTGCAAATATGCAGTTGGCTGTGTTTTGGCATTTAACAGCATGCGATCAGTAAGGAGGAGGAAATTTTATTCTCATTAACGGTTGCAGATTTACTGCAGTGAAAAAGGGCTATGTAACCCGAGATGTGACAGTACAGAAAGATCAAAGCCTTGGACTGGAAACCAAATAAACCCTCTGGCTACTTCCTGCAAGGAAAATTCACTTTGGCAATGTAAAACAGAGCCCAGTTAAAAACTACTCTCAGTTTTATGAGCTGTCATAGCAGCTCAAGTGGTTTGGACCGGTTGAGTTTAGAACATTATATTTCCTTGTTTTTGTCTTAGATACTTCTGTAAGCAGTTTTACAGACTTTAAAACACACACACACACAATAACAAATAAACAAAAAAGGAAACTCTTTTCTTTTGGTTGAAACTGAGAAGGTAACCACTAAACTTATTAAAACAGGCAGGTCTTCATTTGTACATTCCTTTCTCATTTACTACAGTTTAATATTTTGCCATTAGATTTATTTGGCAATATACATTTAGTTTAATAATTCATCTGTAATCTGTACAATCCCTATTCAAAATAAGTGCAAATCAGTTTACAGAACCCATATGGCTCATATCTGAGGGGTGAGCTATTTGTAATAGCACATCTGGAAGGTCTACGGGCAATATGGAGAATATGGGAATTAATTAACTTTACACTAAAAAACCTATTGGCTCTAGGTTTCATCTATTTTAAAAAATTATTTGAGAAAAAAAAAACATTTGGTTCACGTTTCTAATACAGGGGCTTTCAAAACAATTAATCATAAATACTTTAAATCACATTGTTAAATCAATCAAAACACAGACGGGCTAGACAAATCGACCCCTAAGTTTAGGAGTAAGCTCAGATTCACTGGATCCAGACTTAAGGGAAATAAAAGATGACATGCTCTATTTTCCTTTCTCTTTTATTTTTCTGGAGGGGTGGTAGTGCTTATCAACCAAATTGCTTATAATTTTAAAATTCTCATTAGACTATGAATAAGCAAGTCTTTATAATTGTAATGTGTATCCTATTATCTTAAAAAAACTCAATTTTTTTAAAAAAATTAAAGCATTTTATTGGTCAAATTTATCATAAAAGCAGTCATCCATGCTTAAGGACTTTCTCCTTTCTTTTTAAATTTATAACTCATTTCTGTATATCTGTACAGCCAACAAAAATGCTACCAATACCTATAAAAATGAATGAACTTTAACACTGGATAATCACACTTAAATGGTGGTGATATAATTAAGTTCCTAGTCACGACTGGATGAACTCCCATGTCATTTCTTCTGGTACAAAACTACACGGTAATTGATGTGTTAACATTTTTATAGGATCTAGTCATATTCAGATTACTTATTAAATTTATAGACTCAATTATACTGAAATTCTTCTCCTAAATGAAAGTCCCAATAAAGAGACAACAAATTTGGTTTTCTTTGGGAGGATCTTTGGATTTACACACAGCTATTATGCCTGCCTCCAAAACCCAAGCTCAGATCACCAGACTGAAAATTAACACGAATTTGATGAGAGCAGTTCTGCAGCCAACTTCTCTTGCTTCTAAATTTCCAAAGGAAAGCAAATCACTTAAAATATTTTTTTCAAGTCAGTATAATTTTTCTAGGATAAAATATCTTCCCAGGTTTCCAGTATTTTAAGCCTTGATTTTTGGCTTGAATTTCTATATTTCAGTAAAGTTTACAATTTGCTAATGCTGATGTGTGATAATCTAATAAAATCTGGCCTTAAAAGTTATAGGCCCAATTTACTAATAAAATGTAATTCAATTTTCCTTGGGAAATGCAAATCATTAGTATCCAAGCAGTAGAACTGAATTGAATTCCTTTGCCTTTTTTAAGATTAAAAAGAAGTTTTTTCTATTAAAAAGGCTTAACAAAGAAGTCAACTAAGACTAATATATAAGGATTCACTTATAGGCATAGTACAGTAGCATCATGTATATAAACATTTACATTGGTTAATTAGCTAAATAAAAGATTTGCTGGAGACATTAATCCTTGTAGACTGAGATTATCCCACTCATTTCATCCTCATTTTTTGTTCAACTGGATTAATCTGTGGAGAACTTAATGAACTACTTAACACAGTTTAATGGTAGTGAACTAGTTACTTGACATGTTAATAAATTTTAGCAATTTGTCTCCAAGCAATCTAAACACCAGTTTTCAGTAAACCATATACAGTGTATTAATGCAAAATAAGTAAACAATATACTGTATTATATAACAAAATCTACATATCTTACTCTGAATTTTAATAACATTTACTCTAAGCTTTCTAAAGCATAGTTCACTGTTAGACTAACATATCTGCTTGCCATTTGGAGGCAGTAATGGTGTAATACTAAGAATGCTGGCTCTTACCAAGCTTAAAGGCCTCACTATATTACCTAACTGCTTTTCGGCTAGTGCCTTAAAAATCTCTGAGCCTTAATTTCTACATTTGTTAAAACAGGGCCAATACTACTTTGCCCTACATACCTTACACACTGTTGATGATCAAATGAGACACATGATGAAATAAATGTTAGCTTTGTTGTCATTTAGTTTAGTTGCTAAGCCGTATCCAACTCTTTTTGCAACCTCATGGACTGTAGCCCACCAGGCTTCTCTGTCCATGGGATTTCTTAGACAAGAATCCTGGAGTTGCCACTTCTGTCTCCAGGGGAGCCTCCTGACCCAGGGATTGAGGTGGATTCCTACCACTGAGCCACCAGGGAAGCCCAAATGTTAACTACATGCAAGTTATTAGTCTTTGTATAATAAGATTTAGACAAAAAAGTACCTTAAATTTTATTCTTTGAAATTCTTAGAAGGCTCCTAAGACATTCCATCTTCTGAGATAAAAAAAGTAAACAACTGGCATAATTGTTGACAGTATTTAGAGAGAAAAAAACGTAATGCGATTTAATGTAAGGACTGTGTTAGAGCCAGAGTCGCACACTTAAGACACCGTTTGCTTGCACTGGTTTGCTTCTCTCATCAGAACTGTCACGTAGCTATTGCCACTCGGTCTCCTGTTTTCACATCCCACTAATTAAACCATTTCATTTCCTTAGATGGAATCTTACCTATCACAGAGTGTTATTTCCTATAAATAGTTTTATTCATTTCAAGAAACTTTACCATGCATTTCTGATTGGTTAATAAAGATGGGAAGAACTTAAAATCATTTCTACTGGTTATACTTAGCTATAGCAATTATTACTGAGCCTGAAATAACATGTTTATATATGCTAACATGTTATATATATATGTTAATGTCATTTGGACAACTGAATATAATTATAATAAAAATTTGCACAGATTTGGATATGTTTAGATCAAATCATACACCCTGAAAAGGAGTAACTTTTAAAAGTAAACAGGATATTGTCTTATTACCCAAGATCATGGTTTAGATTCTGCTGTATATGTTTTAATCATGATTTAACAAAATCCCATTTAAGCTGAAAAGCAATTCTTGCAAATATCCCAACTTCAATACAGCTACGATCAAGTATTAGAAAACTTCACAAAAATAACATTTATTCCACTATTAGGTAAGTGGATCTCACTACACTCAATGAATCTATTTTCTTTGACACACAATTATTTACTCAGTCTTTATCTCTGATTATTTCCTGAGGATAAATTCTTAGAAAAGAAATTACAGAGTTAGGGAATTTTAGGCTTCTGTTCTCTGTTACCAAATATAGTTCACTGAGGTTTTGTCCATTTAAATGCCCACAAGAGGTGTATCACAGAACCTCTTTGCTCCCATGTGTGGACATTAGCATTAAAAATTATTTTGCAACTGATAGGTGAAAATGGAAAGTGGCTGCTTTATTTGTATTCACCATGACTGGA
Organism: Oryx dammah; assembly: GCF_014754425.2. Taxonomy (NCBI): domain Eukaryota; kingdom Metazoa; phylum Chordata; class Mammalia; order Artiodactyla; family Bovidae; genus Oryx; species Oryx dammah. Next base: position 42,936,877 of record NW_024070205.1, on the reverse strand, counting down.
AAAATGACTAACGTTAGAAGTTTTTTTAAAGACTTCATGAAGCATGTTCTCCTCTGAGAAAAAGTTTATAGGGAAAGAAATTAGGAACAAAAAAGTTACATACTTAATAAAGCAGTGATTTTAATGATTATCTTTAAAAGATTTAATAAGTATTTCATAATAATTCATTTAGTTCTTAAAATGCTGTGGAGCAAATGGTTGGTCTCAATATCTATCAAAGAAAATGTTTCTATGAGGTTCTTTTCATTTCTTTTGATCCTTCCATATAATTTCTATACTCCTGCCACAGTAATGAAGGTCACTAAAACTTATACTAGGAGAACAAATGGAAGAATTTGGCTTATCAATTAAAACTTTATAGAGGACTTATCAAATAAGGGATTTTATAAGCATATTTAATTTTATCTCAATATATGATAATTTCTCAATTGCCAAATTAAGGGCTGTAATATAGATAATAATTTATCTTTTGAATAACTGCTTTAACATAATATCCTAATATGTAATTCAAGGAATAATGCAAAGGGCAGTAAATATTAATACTACACAATGCCTTTTAGATAGGGAATACTGAATTTTAAGGTTGCTTTTCTCAAGTGAAATAACTGAGTTAAATAGTTGAGTATAATGAAGGTGACCTTATAGCTAAAGAATAAGTCAAAATTTTACATATAGAGTTTCATATGAAGGAAAAATTATACATTTAACAGTTTTGATAAAAGTTTTCTACTTACATATTAAGAAAATAATGTGTTAGTCCTATCTAGTACTTTTTAAAATTGTACAACTGACTAACATTTAAAATTGTGCAAATGACTAACATTTCAACAATGATTTAATGTTTTAAAGAAAATAAATTAGAGAAAACAGAATAAAATATATACATGTGAAACATCTATATATTGAACAGGAAAGTTAATGGCCAAGTATTTTAAGAAAGAGGAAAAAAGAGGCAGGCACACACAGAGAAAATGAAAGTGTGAGAATCAGATGGCTCAGATAATTCTCACATCTAGTTCATCTCTGACTTTAGTGAAACCATCAGTAAGTGACATCATTGTGCCAACCACAAAGAAGAAACCCAGGCCCTCTGAAAAATATTTTTCAAAGCCCCAAGGAAATCCAAGCAGTCCCTGAAACTTTTTTCCAGTTTATGAAAATTGGACTCCTATAAAAGAAAAATGGACCATTTTTACTGCAACAAAAACTGATTTGTAAAAGCTGGAAACAGTTTAAAAATTCTCAACATGAGGTTCTTGTTAGTCTTGAAAAGTAAGAGTTATAATAAAAAAAAAGGTTCAAAAATATGGTACAGATACATTGTATATAACGGGGGAAAAAAGCCAGTCATACTCTTATTATTTTTAATTAGCTTCAATAGCAAGTTCCAATTTACTTTCTAATACCAGTTCAGGTTTTGGGAACGCAAGATTTACATCTGACCCTCTGGGAATGGCAACCCAATAGCTAATGCCTTGGAGCCCTAATATATTTTGCATTACCCCCTAAATGTTGGGAAATTCTGGTGGCAAGAGGTTCAAACTGATAGTGACACACGTCTAAAACATGGGATTCGCTAACTGCCAGTATGTATTTTATTAAACACCCAGTCCCTCTTGTAGAATAGGATGGATGAACTTAACAATTTTCACTGGTGTCCAATTAAACTGCCTTGCAATATTACACAGATGTAGACATTCATATTAAGAAGGGCACCCTGACTTGGATTTTAAGAAACATACAATTTGAACTGTTTAAAGCATTCTCTAAATTTGACTCAGTTTCCCCATTTTAACAGATTTGTCACATTATGAAATGTGGTCATTTTAGAAAGAAAGAATTTTTTTCTGAACAATTAAAAAAACCTCTTATACAAATTAGAAATTTATTCTTTACTTTGCAGAAATCTGGGATCATATACTTCACCTGAACCCACTGAAACTGATATGTTAAAAACCCACAAAGACTGAAAAGTCACGAGTACTGGCTGAATAGCATGCCACTTGGCACTGTCATACTCTTTCATGTTCTCAAATCATTAAAAATATTTGTAATTATAAACATTCACATTTTATATATTATTTTAAAAATTATTACTATTTCAATTAATTTGACATTGCTCATTAATCAAAAACATATGATGAACAGGGAATGAATTTTTAAGTCATGTGGACAATTTTCCTCATTTAAAGGAAAAAATACCTCTCTAAATAGATAACATCTCCTGTTCTTAAAATCAGCTTTTTCAATATTTAAAATTTAATCGACATTTTTCTTTCATAATTAACCCAAATTCTTCATGTTGTTCATTAAGTCTGTTTATCCTCATTTCAACAGTAGAGATGAAGAATAAGAGTTCAACATCTTCTGTTTACATTTTTTTTAAAATCCCACTTTGCTTAAAATCAATTAAAATGAAATATTTCAAAAATATTATTTTAAGTCAATGATACTTGATCTAATAGGTTTTATATTTACCTATTGGATCTCAGAAACCTAAAGGTAGCCATTAGTTTAAAATTTCACATCTGGGACATTATGCATCAAAATTATCATGCCAAAATATGTGAATAATTGTGGAGCAATTTAAAATAAAATATTTGTAGAATTAAACTAAGTCAGACTAAATCCACAGTTACTACAAAGAACAAAATAGGAATCCCATTAGAAGACAATCCTAACCAACCAAAAATAATTGCATAACAGTAAATGATTCTACAGAGGATCAATAAAACTATGTAGCAAAGAACAACTATGAGTTTTTGGCTATATTCTAAGCTTTCTTTGTATCTCTGTTGATAAAATTTAGAGTCTCTTTATTTGATCTGTTACCTACAAAAAATAACTAAGGAAATTCACTGTAAATTATTTCTTCTGGAAATACAAAAAGAAAATGATACAGTTACTATATTTAAGGCCTGAAAAATTAAAAAAGACAAGAGATGAAAGACTTAACTTTCTCAGGGCAAGTTCTTTTTAAAGGGCAAACAATCTCAATTTAAAATGATTATAATAAATAAGTATACCATTTTTTAATTTGAAAAAATATATAGTCTACATGAAGTTTTATTAACAAATCCTTTAAACCAACGTTACCATCACATGTCTTTTATAATGTGAAAGAAGCTACTTATGTTTTTTTAATGTTGAAAAAGAACTAAAGGTACAAAAGTAAGAGAATTTTCCCAAAGTCTTTTTATAAAAAGAAACTTGTTAACAGAACTGAGGAATGAAATTCTGAAATCTTTGGACACAGTACAAAACTTAGTGAGTGTAGCCATCTCTCAAAACATACAATAAGGTTCTTAAAAATCACATAACTATACAAAACATTAGATCTTTCTCAAGTAAGTAATGCATGGTTAGTTTGCCTTTTTTAAGCTGGAAGTATATGCAGGAGACACAAAAGCAATGTTTTGTCCATAGTGAAACACAAATGGCAGAAAAATTAATCTTAAGTGCTATCAGCAAAAATCTTCAATATAAACACTGGGATTATATAGCAAAATAATTTCCTTTTCAAATTATGTTTCAGAAAACATTTGTACAGTGAACTGTCATACAATGAAATATATTAGTTATAATAATTAAATAGAATCTCTAATTATAACTAATACAGATAGAGACATCAGAAGTAGTCAAAAGCCATATGCTTTCTGGTATTTAATCATGTTTAATTTTTTTTCCCTAAGGCAAGTAGTTTCTTACCATGACAATCCAGTACACCGATGAAACAATTTCTAAAGTATTATTATTTATTTAAAGTTCACTAATGGCTACTGAACTACACATAAGGATATTGCATTTCATAAAATACTCCTGTATTTTCCACTATGCTTTTAAATTTTGTCATGACCATCAGTGAATTGTGAAACCAATATAGTGGGTCACAATCTGCATTTCAAAAATAGAATAGACTAAAACAGAACATATCATTGTGAATTACATGCAGTAAGAGTAACTGCTATTTTAAGAATTTTACTACTGAATCAAAATGGCTAATATAAAGTGATGATTCAAGAGTTATAACACATTGGTCACAACTGTATTAAAAAATTTTTTTTAATTTAATTTTTTAACTTTTTTTTAACACCAAAAACATTTTGCATTGGGGTATAGCCAACTGACAATGTTGTGATAGTTTCAGGTGAACATGCAACTGTATTCTTAAGCACACAACTGTATTCTTATTCTCCAAACAGAAATATTTGTTAATAAAATATGTAATTTTAGAAGAGAAAATTAAATCAATAATTTAAAGAAAAAAATAGTCTTAAGGGTAAAAAGACTACACCTATTCTTTGGACCATTTTAATGTGAAATTGCAATAGTCATCCTAAATTAAAGCATTATACCTTAGTAATGATACGAAGGGAAAACTATTATTTATACTTTCTGGCAAGATTTTAAAAATCTATGAGATCAGTAATGAAGCAGAATATATGTTGGGGCAAACTTTATTATAATTGTACAACAGTGCTGGCATGTCAGGATTTTTCCTTAAATATTTTATTTGAATGCCATGCAAGGAGGAAAAGTCCTTAATTTAATCAGCACATCAACTTTTTAAAAACAGTGGTATCTGAGTAATTGTTAAAATACATGTATTGTGTTCTTATTTTATATTTTATTGTATTTGGAAAACATCAAATAACCTGCATCATTAATTTGTCAAAAGTACTGCCGATTTCAATAGACAGCCTATATTTTCCAAACTGAGGGAAAAAAAATATATTTTTTTCTTAGAACTGTGATATCTTCATTTTTTTACATAGAAAAATGTGACTTTGTAAGTTAATTTAAAATCAAACAAGCATGTTCTTGAAAATATTCAGGATTTGTTTACTCTTTAATGGAAAAAGAAAAACGGGAAGTGATGAGAGAATTTTAGCTTTTTAAAATCAAGGGAAACACCATATACTAGATTTTTCTTGGAAGACTGTTTACCTGCCAGCAAATGAATGCTGCCCAACTACATCTCCATTTTGAAGGTGATAATCATTGAAGAAATCTGGACTCATGGCTCCTTCAGAGGCAACTAATCCATCTAGAAAGAAAATAGTAACTAATGAAACATCTTTGTAGGGAATAAAAAGGAAACTATTCTATTAAGTAACACAACAGAAAATAACCTCTATATTTAATCCAGAAGAAAAATGTTAGCATGATGTTCAGTTCTCTCTGAGAGTATGAATGAAGAGCATACATAAGTGTTCTGCACATTTATTAAGCATCTACTATGTTGCAGTGGCTTCCCTGGTGGCTCAGTAGGTGAAGAGTCTGCCTTCAATGCAGGACACTCAGGTGCAATCTTAGATAGGGAAGATCCCCTTGAGAAAGAAATGGCAACCCACCCCAGCATTCTTGCCTAGAAATTCCATGGACAGAGGAGTGTGGCAAGCCACAGTCCATGGGGTTGCAAAGAGTCAGACACGACTGAGTGACTAACCCTACCTATGTTGCAGTCCTATTTTATTACACAGATGAATAAGACACAGTCTCTGCCTTCAAGGAGCTTATAGTTTTGTGTAAAGACAACAAAAGATAGGGGGTGAGAAAGGATAGAGAGGAACAATAAGCCTTTCAGGCTAAGAAAGAGAATGAGTAAGGAAATAGAACAGACATTAAATAGCATGGTTTTGGTAAAGAGCAACACTCTAATATATTCCACATTTTATATCCGGGCAGCTTCATTTGTGTAGCATGATTATATATTTCAAGCAAGTGAATTTTTATATAAGCAATGCTTCACACAGACACACACACTTTGGTTAGAAACCCTTGTAAATATATTTTACATTAACTGTGTTTTTACAAAGTATACTGAATATAATTTAAAAACTTCTTGATAACACAATCTTCATTATAAACATCAACCATTATATAGTAATGCCCTAGGTTATTAGATATATTGGACTATCTATACTAAATGGTTATACTACCATGCTTTTTGAGTATTTATTAATTTGCTTATAAAGTGTTCCTTTTCCTAAACCTAAGAATTTATTATTACTTCTTGCTGATTTTAGATACTGCTTTCCCATTTGCGCCAATCTAAGAATTCAGATAACCTATTTTTGATAGAATTATGAATAAGTTTGGCTTCCCGGTGGCTCAGAGGTTAAAGCGTCTGCCTGCAATGCAGGAGACCTGGGTTCGATCCCTGAGTCGGGAAGTTCCCCTGGAGAAGGAAATGGCAACCCACTCCAGTATTCTTGCCTGGAGAATCCCAAGGACGGAGGAGCCTGGTGGGCCCCAGTTTACAGGGTCACAAAGAGTTGGACACGACTGAGTGACTTCACTCTCACTCACTCTCACTCTCTATGAATAAGTTAAGAATAAGAAGAATCTGAGGGAAAAAAATTTCAGTAATGGCTTCAGGGCTGTCTATATGGCTCTTGTAATTACTAGTTGAAAAGCTCTGAGACTTTCTAAAGTTTAAAGTATTCCAAGTTGGCAAGTGACCTCTAGGTAAATGTTGGCTAGGTTGTATCCACAACATTGTTTATAAATTTGGCACATAGTAAGCAAGCTATTTAGTAATGAGATGATCATTTTATACTTATCATGCAATAATACTTTGCTAGGTCCTGTGGAAAAAATTACAATACACAATTTCTGAAAGGAGTTTTATGTTAAGTGAAATATAAAATAGGCACTTAAGATGCAATTAAATAATATATTTTATTAATAAATGATTATATAACAGGAAGGGATTTATGTGCCAAATGAGTGCTGGAGGTGAAAAAGCTATAGCTGGATTACTGTGTTCTGCAGAGGTTAGAAAGTCCCAGTTGGAAGGGAGGGAGGAAGAGGTGTAAGTGATTTGAGTATCAATAGATAGTTGGGAACTAATGATAAAATCTGTTTAAGAGTAAGGGTATTAGAAATCAAGTATATGGTAAAATTAATAGAGCTTGCAAATGAATAAGTAAAATAATTTGTATTTCCATAACACTATCCATTTGCTATATGGATATACAGGCTTCCCTTGGGGCTGAGCTGGTGAACAGTCCGCCTGCAATGCAGGAGACCTGGGTTTGATCCCTGGATTGAGAGATCCCCTGGAGAAGGGAAAGGCCACCCACTCCAGTATTCTGGCCTGGAGAATTCCATGGACTATATAGTCCACGGGGTCACAAAGAGTCAGACATGACTGAGTGACTTTCACTATTTGCTGTATACCATATATTAAAGACTTGTATTGGTATTTAGTTGTCGAATTGCTAATCATACCTTTGGTATTTACCTTATTACTTTAAATACTTAAAGGAAGCTTAAAAGCTGAAAATTCTATAAACCAAAAGACCAGCTAAACACAAAAAAGTTACAAAAACAAAATTATGGGAATGCCAAGACACCACAGATTGAAAGTTAAGCAGCTAAAAAAATTATTTTTTATCCATCTAAGACTTTGTTAAGGTCTGGCTAAAATTAAGGTTAATACTGCAAAAATCAACAAGTTTCTCTGTTAAATTAAAACCAAATAATTACAGATCAAGTTTTATGAAATCTGCCAATTTTAGAGGAACAAAGCAAAGTGAAATGCCAAAATAAAATGTATACCACACGTTGAAAATGAATACAAAGATATTCAGCATGCCAGAGAATAAAAGATTCTAACACTCAGAAATATAACACTCAGATAAAAATATAACCAAGTAAAAATATCCAAATTATACTTTAAAAGTTTATATTACATGAAACATGGTCTAGTGAGGTGAAGCAGATAAGGAAGAAACTAAATTAAAAACTACTGTTAAATTCTCAACATCTTCATTTTGATTCAGAGTTCTCATTGTCTTCAAAGGGAAAAATGAGTAAAAAGGATAAATGGAATACAGGAAGCTACAAACAGGGATTTCATCAAACAGAGATGATACTAAAAAAAGAAACTGAGTTTAAAGATTCAGCCAGAAATTTTGTAAACCCAGAATATAGCTACTTTAAGAAATTTTATAGGCCTAGAATATAATAAGTTTAGTAATAAAATAAGCCTGATACTATATGAATAAAAACGGGTAAATTTATACTTCTGAACTTAATTGCTAATAATCCTAAGACACTGCAGTTCATTCAATAAACTATACCTTGTACACTGCCCTTTAATGACTTGACAAAATTTAGATAACTCTAATGTATGAGTAATCATTCTTCATTAGAATGAAGTTAAATGATATCTTAAATCTTCAATACAAGCAGTTTAACTTCTTCGGAACTATCTGTTTCTCAGTATTCTGTATCTAAAATTAATAATTCTTTTATAGAAATACTAGAAAGGAATTATGCATTGTTGATTGCAATCGTATTCAAATAAATTCAGGAGTATTCTTCCCAGGCTTCTATTTTACCTCACTGGTTCAAAGATAGCAGCAAGGAATCAAAGACTTTCAATGTGATGTTTAAACAGCCAGAGAACAAAGAGAAGACAGATGACATATACCAAACATTTTGTAAACTGTAGAGCATTATACACATTAAGGTTATTAAATTATTTGAAACCTTTTAGAGCAGTTATGTAACACACCTTTTTTGAGGTGCTCTAAGTAATGACGATCTACTTCTGCTTCACTGACTACACTAAAGCCTTTGACTGTGGATGACAACAAACTGTGGAAAATTCTTCAAGAGATGGGAATACTAGTCTGCCTTTCCTGCCTCCTGTGAAACCTGAATGCAGGTCAAGAAGGAAGAGTTAGAACCAGACATGGAACAATGGACTACTTCCAACTTGGGAAAGGAATATGTCAAGGCTGTATATTGCCACCCTGCTTATTTAACTTAAATGCAGAGTACATCATGAGAAATGCCGGGCTGTTTGAAGCACAAGCTGGAATCAAGATTGCTGGGAGAAACATCAATAACCTCAGATATGCAGATGACACCACCCTTATGGCAGAAAGCGAAGAGGAACTAAAGAGCCTCTTGATGAAAGTGAAAGAGGAGAGTGGAAATCTGGTTTAAAACTCAACATTAAAAAAATGAAGATCATGGCATCTGGTCCCATCACTTCATGGAAAATAGATGGGGAAACAATGGAAACAGTGACAGACGTTATTTTCTTGGGCTCCAAAATCACTGCAGATGGTGACTGAAGCCACGAAATTAAAAGATGCTTGCTCCGTGGAAAAAAAGCTATGACAAGCCTACACAGTGTATTAAAAAGCAGATCAACAAAGGTCCATCTAGTCAAAGCTATGGTTTTTCCAGTAGTCATGTATGTGAGAGTTGGACCATAAAGAAAGCTGAGCACTGAAGAATTGATGCTTTTGAACTGTGGTGTTACAGAAGACTCTTGAGAATCCCTTGGACTGCAAAAAGATCAACCAGCCCATCCCGGGGTCGCAAAGAGTTGGACAAGACTGAGTGACTGAACAACAACAACAAAATACTGATGATAATATGGTTATGAGTAAAATGGGGATATGTACTAGAATAAAAATGAAATCAAAGCAAATTTATTGCCAGTATAGGTGATTTGTCAACTTTGTCATTTCTGAAACTCAATTTAAAAAGGCTAACAAACACATGAAAAGATGCTCAACATCACTCTATCAGAGAAATGCAAATCAAGACCACAATGAGGTACCATTTTATACCAGTCAGAATGGCTGCGATCCAAAAGTCTACAAGCAATAAATGCTTGAGAGGGTGTGGAGAAAGGGGAACCCTCTTACACTGTTGGTGGGAATGAAAACTAGTACAGCCACTATGGAGAACAGTGTGGAGATTCCTTAAAAAACTGGAAATAGAACTGCCTTATGACCCAGCAATCCCATTGCTGGGCATACACACTGAGGAAATCAGAACTGAAAGAGACACATGTACCCCAATGTTCATTGCAGCACTGTTTATAATAGCCAGGACATGGAAACAACCTAGATGTCCATCAGCAGATGAATGGATAAGAAAGCTGTGGTACATATACACAATGGAGTATTACTCAGCCATTAAAAAGAATACATTTGAATCAGTTCTAATGAGGTGGATGAAATTGGAGCCGATTATACAGACTGAAGTAAGCCAGAAAGAAAAACACCAATACAGTATACTAACACATATATATGGAATTTAGAAAGATGGTAACGATAACCCTGTATGCAAGACAGCAAAAGAGACACAGATGTATAAAACAGTCTTTTGGACTCTGCGGGAGAGGGAGAGGGTGGGATGATTTTGGGAGAATGGCATTGAAACATGTATAATATCATATAAGAAATGAATCACCAGTCTAGGTTTGATGCAGGATACAGGATGCTTGTGGCTGGTGCACTGGGATGACCCAGAGAGATGGTATAGGGAGGGAGGTGGGAGGGGGATTCAGGATTGGGAACACATGTACACCCGTGGCAGATTCATGTTGATGTATGGCAAAACCAATACAGTATTGTAAATTAAAATAAAGTAAAAAAAAAAGTGGCTTACACATATTGCGTATAAAAATAAAAACTACAAAAACTCTGTATCTTTTTATATACTGTTACTGAAATACATTTATTTCTAAAAGTCAAATGAAAACACAATATTAAGGTCTTTGGCGAACTAGTTAAAAGTGAAATGACTGTGTGGGAGAACATGGATATCAACAGTGGAGAAAGTGACAGAAAGAAATGACTAAAATAGATAAATCATAACTTATTTGGCCACACTTGATAAGATATATCACATAAATATACAGGTAAATGAAAATTACAGTTTTACAATGATTCTGAGACAGAAACTAACCATTTTAAGGTTCATATTCTATAATATAGTTATATACTAAATGCTAAGAAGATTCACTACAATTAATAAAGAAGAACAGCAAAAAAGTAAAAAGTCATTTAGAAATGTGCTATAATCCATGGAGTCGCCAAGAGTTGGACATGACTTAGTGACTGAACAACAATGAAAATAGCAATACAGCTTTACAGATTATAATATACTTCCTCTGTGGGTAAAGGTTTAAAGCAAACAGCAGCAATTTCATAACAGAAAAGGAATTATTAACTACAACCACAATTATTTTAGACTAAGAAAAAAAATAATGTAACTATAAAGATATGCAGATGACACCACCCTTATGGCAGAAAGTGAAGAGGAACTAAAAAGCCTCTTGATGAAAGTGGAAGAGGAGAGTGAAAACACTGGCTTAAAGCTCAACATTCAGAAAACGAAGATCATGGCATCTGGTCCCATCACTTCATGGGAAATAGATGGGGAAACAGTGGAAACAGTGTCAGACTTTATTTTTTTGGGCTCCAAAATCACTGCAGATGGTGACTGCAGCCATGAAATTAAAAGACGCTTACTCCTTGGAAGAAAAGTTATGACCAACCTAGATAGTATATTCAAAAGCAGAGACATTACTTTGCCGACTAAGGTCCAGCTAGTCAAGGCTATTGTTTCCTGTGGTCATGTATGGATGTGAGAGTTGGACTGTGAAGAAGGCTGAGCACTGAAGAATTGATGCTTTTGAACTGTGGTGTTGGAGAAGACTCTTGAGAGTCTCTTGGACTGCAAGGAGATCCAACCAGTCCATTCTGAAGGAAATCAACCCTGGGATTTCTTTGGAAGGAATGATGCTAAAGCTGAAGCTCCAGTACTTTGGCCACCTCATGCAAAGAGTTGACTCACTGGAAAAGACTCTGATGCTGGGAGGGACTGGGGGCAGGAGAAGAAGGGGACGGCCGAGGATGAGATGGCTGGATGGCATCACGGACTCGATGGATGTGAGTCTGAGTGAACTCCGGGAGTTGGTGATGGACAGGGAGGCCTGGCGTGCTGCGATTCATGTGGTCGCAAAGAGTCGGACACGACTGAGCGACTGAACTGAACTGAACTATAAAGAGAGTTTAAATATATTCCTATTTCATATAACAAAATGAAAATCCATTTTTAATTAACCTCCAATTAAATAAATTTATATTAAAAAAATAAAAAAGAAATAAACAATGAAAAAAATAGCAAGAAAGAAACAGATACGTTTTGACATTTAACTGTTGGAAAATACAGAAGGCAATACTAATGACCAGGAAATTGCTGTTCAGTTGCTCAGTCGTGTCTGACTTTTTGCGACCCCATTGACTGAGCATGCCAGGCTTCCCTGTCCTTCACCATCTCCCGGAGCTAGCTTAAACTCATGTCCATTGAGTTGGTGATGCCATCCAATCATCTCATCCTCTGTCGTCCCTTTCTCCTCCTGCCTTTAATCTTTCCCAGCATCAGGGTGTTTTCTAATGAGTTAGTTCTTCGCATCAGTATTGGAGCTTCAGCTTCAGCATCAGTCCTTCTAATGAATATTCGGGATTGATTTCCTTTAGGATTGATTGGTTGGATCTCCTTGCAGTCCAAGGGACTCTCAAGAGTCTTCTCCAATGCCACAGTTCAAAAGCATCAATTCTTCAGCGCTCAGCCTTCTTTATGGTCGAACTCTCACATCCATACATGACTACTGGGAAAACCATAGCTTTGACAAGATGGGCCTTTTTTGCAAAGTAATATCTCTGCTTTTTAATATGCTGTCTAGGTTTGTTATAGCTTTTTTTCCCCAAGGAGCAAGAGTCTTAATTTCAGGGCTTGTAGTCACCATCTGCAGTGATTTTGGAGCCCAGGAAAATAAAATCTGTCACTGTTTCCATTGTTTACCCTTCTATTTGCCATGAAGTGATGGGACCAGATGCCATGATCTTTGTTTTCTGAATGTTGAGTATTAAGCCAGCTTTTTCACTCTCCTCTTTCACCTTCATCAAGAGGCTCTTTAGTTCCTCTTCACTTTCTGTCATAAGGGTGGTGTCATCTGCATCTGAAGTTATTGACCAGGAAGTAGCAAATACTATTTCATTCTTTAATAAAAGATAAGCCCAGGGTATCACTGGCCATTTAGCTTAACTTCTGTGGTTGAAAAACTTCTAAAGTTGCCTTTATCAGAAGCAGCCCTAAGTTTCATGGAGACTCAAAGACTTAAATAAGATGGCTCAAGCATCTAAATAAATCTGTAGTGTTATAAATTTCTGATGTTTCTGAAGATATAACTGTACATAATAAAAGACAAGAGACTACCACTATCTGGATTTCCATGACACATATCAAGAATACCACAGAGATTTTTTTAGTTGATGAACTATTTATGAAAAATAAAGTAGATAAAGAGTACAGATGGCTTGATATGAGAACTATATCAATGTAATCCCTGCTGTCAAGTGTCTACCATATTCAAGCTACCGGTATAAAAAAACAACCACCACGAGGCTATCTAATGATAACATTTCACTCCTCAAATGCTTCAATTTATTTTTCCATTAGCTGTGGCTGTTTCTAAATTTAGATATATAAAAAGATGTACAATTTAGATTTCTCACAAAGCTTAAATTGTACATTTTAATTGTATCTCACAGAAAAATGTTATGATTTTCATTTTAAGAGGTTAATTTAAATGAATTGATTTTGGAAAAATGGAATAATTTTTTAGAAATCTGTTCAGAAGCTAATTGTATTGAAACAACAAAGTTAAATACTGAGGTGGTTAAAAGCTTTATTCGTTTTTAGAAACTGTTCATTGATTCACACTGAAAAGTAGCTATCAATTTTCAAAGCAAGAAACCTGATTCTAAGAAATTCTGATTTCTATTATCAAAAAATTCATATCACATATATTTTACATGATTTTACTTCATGACGATCTCACTAGGTAAGGAACAGCTGCTTGCCATTACTGAACTAAGAAATTCTGGTTAGTTGAAATTAATGATCGACTCCATCTGGGCTGAAACACAAAGCAGATTTCATAACTACTGTTAAGTTCAGGTAGGAAGAAATCCATTTAATTTTGAAAGTAAAGTACCAACTTTCCAGGACTGAAGTACCTTAAATCAAATATAAAAATAATTGAGCCTTATGAGCAATATGCAGAGCATACAATTATGAAAACATATGAATGACTACATAGTAGGAAAAAAAAGTGAGCTATTTATTCAGATACAATTACTTTCAATGCCTTTTATTTCCAACCTACTACAGATCTTAGAAATCCTTTCCTTCATCTCTTCAACTAAATGAGTTCAATAAAGTAATTAATATTGGCAATAGTACAACACATTAGAAGGCAGAATATGCAACAACTTAGGCTCTAAGTACAGAATCCCTAGACAAAGGAAGGATGGCACAATCAACAAGGGTATAATAAATGTAAGATTCATGTAAAAATCAAATTTTACCTTGAAAATACTAGCAGAGTGTAGAATGAAAAAAACTGTTGTTATAACCTGTCTAAACCTTCCGAATCAGAGAATCAAATAGGGGTTACTATTTCAAAACTAAAGCAAGTGAAAGTCACTCAGTCATATCCGACTCTTTTTGACCTCATGGACTATATATACAGTCCATGAAATTTTCTAGGCTAGAATATTGGAGTGGGTAGCCTTTCTGTTCTTTAGGGGATCTTCCCAACTCAGGGATCAAACCCACGTCTCCTGCATTGAGGCAGATTCTTTACCAGCTGAGCCACAAGGGAAGTCCAAGGACACTGGAGTGGGTAGCCTATCCTTTCTCCAGTGGATCATCTTGACCCAGGAATTGGACTGGGGTCTCCTGCATTGCAAGCAGATTCTTTACCAACTGAGCTATGAGGAAAGCCCCAACTAAAGCAAAACCATGGCAAAATGAGACTGTTAAAATTAAACACACTGGAAAACAAAACATAAATTAGTAAACTATATATTTAAATAAATACAGAACAGAGAAAAATACCACATTTTCAAACAGTAGTAAATCTTGAAGATGTCATTTTAAGTTATACATTCTAGAAAGTAATAAATTAAGAGTAATTTTCCTTGTTTTAATTTTCCTTGTTACAGCCTTTTTAATGGCGATCACATCAAAGACTACCTTGGAAAAAGATAATGATGAGTTAATAGGTTTGCTTGGTGTGTACTGATGTTATGTCTAAAATCATTAGCAGAAGACCATTTACATACTAAAAGAAGTGCTTATAAACCTTGGGAATGAGAAAGGTGGCAGACAAAAAACCCTTATAGCATACATTAAAAGTATTTATTTTTGTCTTGGTTATCATCTTACCTGAGCTGTAGAAAAGGTCAGGTCTCTCAAGAATATCTCCTTCATGGATGTATGGCTCAATTCGATCATCACCATACAAGTACTGCTCACTCTCATCCATCTGACGACTTTCTACCATCTCCAGCCACTGAGAGTTATGCCAGCGAAACTTCTCACTCTGAATTTTCTTGGCCCATTCTTCATCATATTCCTATTGTAAACAAATAGTCAATTATTTTTTATAAGTTTATGAAGGAATTTCTTTGATACTCAGCAGTAATTTTATCTTACAAGAAGATAATTTGAGGGGGCTTTTGTTTCAGTTAGAGGAAATATTAAAATTACCTTTTTGGAATAATGTATACAATAATCAATAGAAATCAATTTATTACATATATTAAAGACATCTCTGTTTGGATTACCAATTGCTACTGCCGATGGCAAAAACTAGAAAAGCTCAAATTTCACAAATTCTTTATCTAAGTATTACTAGAATTTATGTAAGCAGCCTGACTTAAACTTCCAAATAGTTCTGTGACTAGAATTATGTGCCACTAATGACAGGTGGTTAAGCATTAAAATTATATCTTTTGCTATATCTTTTTGTTTAGATAACATTTTCACTAGCCAAAAAAAAAAGCAACATTAAAGTATTTCTTCTAAAAACTGAAATGGTTTACTACAAAAAAACAAATAGAATTTAATTCAATTCTGTTTCAACAACAGAAATAATAATGTCT
Organism: Oryx dammah; assembly: GCF_014754425.2. Taxonomy (NCBI): domain Eukaryota; kingdom Metazoa; phylum Chordata; class Mammalia; order Artiodactyla; family Bovidae; genus Oryx; species Oryx dammah. The sequence continues at coordinate 42,921,101 of NW_024070205.1, read as the reverse complement.
TATTTGGTCATAATTATTTCTTTAAATACCTCCTGTTTGGCAATGAACTCTTGGGGAGCAAGATTGTGGCGTATTCACTGTATCTGTAACATCTGTTCACAGAGAACTTCATTGGTGGGTGTTTTTGAAGGACAAGTAGACAAGTTATAAATATTAGAAAAGCTACAGCTGAACCTATCTAGCTTCACCGGCTGTGGCTACTTCTGACAAGTATATTCACTTAAAAATCACTGGACAGTACCATGGATTACTTGGAAAAAAGACTTCTAGTATTTCTTGTCATTCTAATCACAGGTTCCTTAGTATTAAATTCCTCTGTCATATTTTTAACACTTTTGTTTATACTTTTTTTTTTTTTAAGTTGGAAAGGTACCAGGCAATACTATTGTCCTCCAGTAGTTGAAATGATTACAATAAACTTTAAATGCGAGCAATTTTCATCTAAAGCTAAGTAGGGCTCAAGTCAAAAACTGTCATCACAGAATAAATTTCTGGGATGTAAAATAAGTCTGAAAATTTATAATAAATGTAATTACTATTATAAAAATTTTTCTTGTTAAATTTGAAATTTCACATTATTGGTATATCTCTTAGCAGTGTCAGCTGTCATGCTGTGTGTTCTATAGTGCACAACTCTGAAACTTGTACCCCCACAGATCAACATTCTGAAATCCCTAGCCTCAGCTATCTTTTGTTTCTATCCTCAATGAATCTAGCTTAGTAATCATGGCAAAGTCATAGTTTCTTTATGTCTCAGAGTCTATAATTTATAGATACTAATCATGTGGTATGGTATAACACAAGAAACATTGGATAAGAACCCAGGTCTTATCCTGGGTTCTCCTTCTAGGTTTGATACTAGCGTAAGTATGCAACTTTCTAAAAGTATTTCAGTATCTTTTGGTCTCAGATTCTTTAATTATAAATCAAATCTAATATTTATTCAAATGTTCTTTAAATAAAAACCTATGATTAACACCATTACTTCATAAAGCTGTCGAAATAACTATCCCTCTGCCAAATTGAAGAATAGCAGCAATATATAGAGTTCATCTTTTAAAAATTACATAGCAATTCTAAATGAAGATACAGTATCAGAAATTTAAGAAATTGAACATGTATCAATTAAAACCAATTCCCTTTAACCCCTCTCCCCCAAATCTCTACTTTCCTCTTACACTACTACCTCTTCATCATCAGAAAATAACTCTGGGAGCTCAGATGCTCAAAAACAGCCAAGAAATGTCATCCAAATTTATCAAGCTATTGTGGAAATACTCTAGAAATATAGTTCTTTTTCTTCATTTTTGAAATGCTTCTTTTCACAAGGAGTGCACCCTAACATCCTTGCTATGGAACTTTAGTTTGTCTTGTATTTAAAGGTAAACATGCCTTATCTTTTATTTTCTTCTCTTCTCAAGTCATGACATTATTATCTTAAGCACCAGTTTTCAAAAACTCTATAAGTATCATTAAAGACTTATGGTTTGATTTTAGGTGGAATGTGCCATCCTTTTTGAAGTCCTATATCATTTTGTTTACCACTTAACCACTGAAATGTTATGAGGCCCTAACCAGCCTATTATCAGAGCCTGTTCACTATCAGGAAAACTCTTTGTCACTGGCTTCCGTCACACCTTGTATCTGATTAACACACTATAGGGTAACATAGAACTACATAGATCTGCTTTGTGTTCTAATGTAACTGATGGAAAACAGATTTCTCTTTCTCCTTTAATGTGGCAGCCCCCTAATTGAGAATGTAATATGGTTTATTTAATACAATTCTTCATACTAAATTAAAGCAGATCTAGGGTAATTAAGTTGCTCATTAAGGTTACGGTATTAGCTGCTAAAAAGATGCCTTTTATATGTTAGAAAATACTTCTTCCCAATAATATGTATACACAGATATAAACATAATTAAACACACATACATAATAGAGTTGTTGATTTTTTTATGCACATACTACCTACTTCTCAGTAGTACTGTCCCAAAAGTTGCCCTTTAGTCTTGACTATGGCATTTTCTAACCAGACCTCAAAGTAAAATTATCTCTTCAACCTCTGTTTAAAGCACTGAGGAGGCTTATCTGTGTAATATCACTTCAAATATTATGCCCAAAAGTAAAAGATATAACTAAAGGAAATTTATTTAAGTGAGAAACCATAACTTTTCTCTCATACTATATTTTTTTTAAATCTAACTGCTGACAATTAAAAAAACCAATAAAGTAACATGCATAATACTGGCAGGGACTACACACACACACACACACACACACACACATGCATGCATGTGTATGTGTGTACGTGTGTGTGTTTGTGTGTGTGTGTGTATGAGGAGGACATGTCAATCCACTCTAGTATTCTTGCCCGGAGAGTCCCATGGACAGAGGAGCATGGCAGGCTACAGTCCACAGGGTTGCACAAGAGTTGGACATGACTGAAGTAACTTGGTATGTATGCATGCACACACACACACATGTATGTATATATACACACACACACATGCAAATTCTAACTAGGAAAAGCCATAAATTTCTGCAATATAAAAAAGAACTCCAAAAGAAGACTAAACACTAAACCCAACTGGGTTTATCTTACAAAGTCCAATTTGATTGTATGGAATTGAGAATACACAACAAACTCACAAATCTGATAAATGAAAATTTGTGAAGACTGTTAAAGAAACAGGAATGAACTCCACCTGCACTGGAAAGAACATTTTAGAAGTTTCTGACAACTCATTCGAAAATCCCTGCTCTGTGCCCATCACCAACCTGCAAGCTAACTTAAAGTAACTACTTTCTATTCATTTTACCAAGTCCTATCCATTCCATGCCTTTGAAATCTCCTGAAATAACCTGAGTTTTAAAGCTAACCCTACGAAAATTTCTCTATAGCTTTCCTTTTCAAGATGTTGTATGACATTTTTAGAAGTGGTCTTCCTTGCTGGAAGTTTATTAATAAACCCACCTTTCCTGTCTGACACATACTTACCCTGGTAATTTTTGTGGAGACTCTAACAAACAATAGATGTCTTAGAAGTTAATGCAAGTATACATTAGTTTACCTCCTTTCAATATGCTAGTCTTATTAGATATAATTGTTTCTATCCTAGAATGAAGAAGGCAACCTTGTTTTCCTAGTTTGAAATAATTCCAGATTATTACAATACACAATTTGCCAGTGGTCAAAATTAAGAGTTATTAAAAGTAAAAGGCTGCCATTCAAAATCCCAGTGACACAAACCTCTGTTAGTATCAAACCACATGTAGCCTGTGGCTGGCTGGAAAGACAACAGACATCAGTCTTACTAGAGAATCTAGGCTCATTCCCTTTTCCATAAACAACCTGTAGATACAATTTGCCATTAGTACAGAGTATCTATTGATAGGGCCATGTGGTAGTACTGCTCCTAAAAGGTCAGTTCATGTCTAGACAACAGTAGCCTGGTATCCAGATTGTAAATTTTTATATTCTAGAGACTTCATGTTGCCTTTAATTTTCAGTGTCAACTTTAGTGTTTGGAACATAGCATGTGCTTACTAAACATGTATTAGATGGTTGACAACCCAGTAATGTCAGGGGAGGAAATCATTTATTAATTGGGGAGGAATTTGAGGTTCTCAAATACTTCATACAAAGCTGAAGGAATACTGAGGTATAACAATCTAATTGGGTTTTCAGAAGCTCTCTATGTATAGAGGATTCTGTTCTTCCCTTGATAATTCCCAAGGCTTGGAAGAGAAAAGACAATCATCAATTGCTGCATGATTGCCTTGGAAGATGAGAAAGCTAGGTTTCTCTCTCCTTGCTTCCCTTTTCCTTTCTGCAACTACCCCAATTCCCTGCCTCCCAAAGCTACATGTAAGGCCTAGTCAGACCTGTGACAATTTGCTGACGAGACCACAGAGACTGCATCACCAATCACGTAGTCCTCTATGTTAGAGAGTACTATGAACATATATCTGTTTCAATTCACTAATTGGCCCTAAATACTGTATATTAAACACTTTACCACTAGTGTAAAATAACATTTGCATTACTTGGGGGACAAACACTTTACTGCAGATGGCATATTTCCCTAAGGCTTGCATAGCATCTAATTTTTCTTAGTATTATTTCATGATGTTTGTCTTGAGTGCAAGAAGTTTGTTTTCTTAAAGATAAATTGCCTTAAGCTACAAATATTCCCACTCTATTTTATTTTTTATTATTATAGACTACAGCTATGCTGAACTTACTCAAGAATCAAAATCTATAGATAAAAACATCTTAAGAGATCATCTTCTTCCATTCTAGGCAGGTTTCTAACAAACAATTTTAGAAAGTTGGTTATTTAGCTGTTTTTAATGTTAATTGGACAAGACTTCATATTATCCCTTGTCAGTCTATTCCCAGTGTTTCATCATCTTTGCTGTGTCTAATCAAAGTTTCTCCTGTTTCAAATTAAGCCCATTCTCTCTTGTTTTACTCTTTAAAAAGATTTGGGACAAGCAAATAGCACTCTGAGTTGTGATCAGTAATTGAGTTTAAGCTCAAAAATCCAAAGAATAGCAGCAACGTCCCAAGTGAACCTGAGAAACTTTTCCTGATGCATTAAAATGGCCCACTCCTCAAATTTCTCCCAAATAAGGAGGCCTAGCAAGCCAGGAAACCTTTGGTCTGAGGTTAGCTGATAAACTGAGTCCAAATTCAACTTATTCAACACAGATTCAGAACATGGGTAACTGAACACATGAAGCACTTCTACACTAGCATAGGTAGTTTCCTATTTTTTTACACTGTACTAATCAAGATCTTTCAGTAACTGCACTATTCAGTTAACTTCTTTGACATGAAGTCTTAAAATGCCAAATTCAGCCATTCGGCAAGACAATCCTAAAGTAAACTACAAATACAACTATGCCTGGCCAAAACATATATTCCAAATAACTTTGCATACTTAAAATCCAAACTGTGAACAGATTATCTTCCCATATCATTTTAACAGTCAAAATGAACAGAAAATACTATAAATGATTAACTGTACAGGTGGCCCAGATGGTAAAGAATCTGCCTGCAAAGCAGGAGACAGGGTTCAATCACTAGGTCAGCAAGATTGCCTAGAGAAGGAACTAGCAACCCACTCCAGTATTCTTGCCTGAAGAATTCCATGGATAGAGGAGCCTGGCAGGCTAGATCACAAAGAGTGATCACGGGATCACAGAGAGTCGGACACAACTGAATGACTTTCATTTTCACTAAGGAAAGCAAACACTGATTCAGATTTTTAATCTATATATAAACATCACAACTAGGATTGAATTTTGGATTAGTTTGAACAAAACATATCAAGTGGCCATCATATGGTAGATGCTTCATATATATTTTCTCTAATCTCTTTAATCTTCAGAAGTATCAATGTAAACTAGATCTTCAAAAAGTTAAATAAATTGCCCGAGATTATTCAGCAGGTGAGAGAACTAGAATCAGTTGTATTCTAAATGCAATACTCTATAGGGTCAAGCTGCCACCTCATAAAGGTCAAAGGTTTAATCTAAGACCAGAACCCCTACTCAACGGAGGAGAAAAATGTTTCAAGAAGTTGCTCCTGCTGGTGCAGTTCTCTATTGACAAGCTAAAATTGAGCCAGGGCCTCGGATTCTATAGGTGTATAGTACAGAAAGGTAAAGAAACATTTTTCGAACAGAATATGGGAAGTTTCCAAAGTCTGGTGTCCATCTACCTGCTGTATTGGACTTCTCTTCTAAGAAACTCAGCTATAACTATGACTCAGTTGGTGCAGTAGCACAGGATAGGACTTCCAGATCACACTAATGATTAAAATGTGAATATCTTTATTTTTTTAAATTTAATTTAATTGGGGGCTAATTACTTTACAATATTGTATTGGTTTTGCCATACATCAACATGAATCTGCCATGGGTATACACGTGTTCCCAATCCTGAACTCCCCTCCCACTTCCCTCCCCATACCATCCTTCTGGGTCATCCCAGTGCACCAGCCCCAAGCATTTTGTAACCTGCATCGAACCTAGACCAGTGATTCGTCTCTTATATGATATTATACATGTTTCAATGCCATTCTCCCAAAAATGTGAATATCTTTAAATGGTCTCAGTTTAACAACTTTGATATTTTTGAATAACGTTTTAGAGTTTTAAGTTTTCCAAAGTATGAAATGAAACAATCTAAAATTGCTTGGCAGCATATCAAACACACTTATAAGTCTGATGTAGAGAGATTAGGTAAACCTTCAGATTACTTGTTCAAATTTGTTTTATACTAACTCACGTGATCAGATAGCATTTTAGGGAACTATATATATATCGGTAGCTGATATATCACCAGTTTCATTTCACTGATTCTTCTCAGATGTCCTCTTATTCACAAGAGTTTTTATGAATGTAATAATCTAAAATAATTTTCTTTGTGAGTTTACATTTTAACTCTGACCAAAATTTGCAAGTCCTTGCAGGATCAACAAAGTAAAATGAAGACTGAAAATGTTCATCAGATTTCAAAACATGAAGGTCCAGATGACTTTCATAAGCACCATTTCAATGGAGTAATGGATGCAGAGGAAGAACTGGTAGAAAAGAGAAAGGAGAAGGTAGGAAAGATGGGGAAATGAAAAAATAGAGGAAGTAATATTTAGAGATTTTTTCAAAATGTGGATTCTAGAGAGAAAGAGAGAGCTAGGACAGGAGATGCAGGGTGGGGAAAACTCCTACTTAAGATCAGAGAATTGAGCCCAGAGCTTAGAAATACTGGGAATGAAAACTTTATTTTATAAGAAACATATTCATATTTTACAATAAATATTTTTATAAGACTAAGCTGGTCTTTTGGAACTATCACTAACTTACATTCTTAGCCAAACCTACCTAATACAAACATCTAAATGTATTTTTACTTTCCATCAATTCTTCTCAAAATAAGGTAATTTTAAAAGTATGATAAAGGCGATTCATAACAGACTGACATCTCTCTTCTTTTTGCTTAAGGTAAGATAATCAGATATAGAATTTTAGGAAGTTTCTTACTGTTACACTATATACTTTATATACAACAATGACATTAGTGATCTCCTAGAAAATAGTACAAGAACCATGAAACTGTTCATAAACCCTGTGACCAGTGGCTTATGTGCTAAAACATCTTGGTTAAACAATGGTTAAATACATAAAGCTTCCTTATTTTAATTTATATATCAAAGCTAAAATGTCAATGTACTGATTTAGTTTTAAACCAGTAAAGATATACTGGTCAAATCCAAAAATCAGGTGATACCATATAAACATGAAATTTCTGAACTAAAATGTAGGAGACTGACCAGAAAGTACCTGTTGATTATCTGATTTTGTAATGAAATCACTAGCAGAAATGCCAACCTAGAGGATTTCAAGGGCCTTATTATTATTCTTTATAAACTTCTATTCTGATCCTTTTAAGGGGCTTCCTTGGTAGCTCAGCTGATAGAATCCACCAGCAATGCAGGAGATCCCAGTTTGATTCCTGGGTTGGGAAGATCTGCTGGAGAAGGGATAGGCTACCCACTTTGGTATTCTTGGACTTCCCTGGTGGCTCAGCTGATACTTTTGAAACACTTAAGTTAAAAATGACTGAGTAGGTTATATACAAGAAATTTTTTACAGGGTCAGCCAAAATAAATAGTGTAAATAGAGTCCAAAGAAGGAACGAGATTGCCCATGTGTGTATGTCACAAGCAAAAAAAATATTCAAAGAAAGGTAGCATCTAGCACATCCCAGGTACAAAGGTCAAGTCCAGGTGGAAGGGCAGCACAAAGTCGAAGAAGTCTCAAAGTGAGCAAGTTTCCAATGCAGGACTCAGATTATCCCTCTGATCAAATTCTTAACGGTCACATATACTTTTAAAATTTCTAAAGTCAGGAAAAACATTAAAATTGGGGGTGTTTCATCATTCCAAACTGTTCTAACAGTTAGAATCAGACATGGCACAACGAACTGGTTCCAAATTGGGAAAGGAGTATAGCTGTATATTGTCATCTTGCTTATTGAACTTATATGCAAAGTACACCATGCGAAATGCCAGACTGGATAAAGCACAAGCTGGAATCAAGGTTGCAGGGAGAAATATCAATAACCTCAGATATGCAGATGACACCACCTTTATGGCAGAACGTAAAGAGGAACTAAAGAGCCTCTTGATGAAAGTGAAAGAGAAGAGTGAAAAAGCTGGCTTAAAATTCAACTTTCAAAAAACTAAGATCATGTCCTCCAGTCCCATCACTTCATGGCAAACAGATGGGGAAACAATGGAAATAGTGACAGATTTTATTTTTCTGGGTTCCAAAATCACTGCAGATGGTGACTGAAGCCACGAAATTAAAAGATTCTTGCTCCTTGGGAAAAAAGCTATGACAAACCTAGACAGCATATTAAAAAGCAGAGACATTACCGACAAAGGTTTGTATAGTCAAAGCTATGATTTTTCCAGTAGTCATGTATGGATATAAGAGTTGGGACCATAAAGAAAGCTGAGCACCAAAGAATTGACACTTTTGAACCGTGGTGTTGGAGAAGACTCTTGAGAGTCCCTTGGACCAAGGAGATCAAACCAGTCCATCCTAAAGGAAGTCAGTCCTGAATATTCATTGGAAGGACTGATGCTGAAGCTCCAATACTTTGGCCACCTGATGCAAAGAACTGACTCATTGGAAAAGACCCCAATGCTGGGAAACACTGAAGGCAGGAGGAGAAAGGAACAACAGAGGATGAGATGGTTGGATGGCATCACCAACTGGATGGACATGAGTTTGAGCAAGCTCTGGGAGTTGGTGATTGACAGGGAAGCCTGGCGTGCTGCAGTCCATGGGGTCACAAAGAGTCAGACATGACTGAGAAACTGAAGTGAACTAACATCATTCCAAAACAACTTGTAAAACAAGTCAATGTATACAACAAAATTTATCAAAGACTTAAAAAATAGTTATGAGATTCTATTTTATTAAAAAAATTTAATGACCAAACTGTAAAGTTGATGGTGCTGAGTTTTGGCAAGACTGTCATCAACCCCCCTGCTTCTCTGCAATAATTTTTCTGAAAAACAAGTGATTCTGAGATGACATGCAGACCAAATATAAAACTTTGAATATGTATAAAATCTCTTTAAGTAAGCAACCCCTGCTCAAAAGTAGAAAGCCAAAGGTTTTAATAATGTTTAAACAATGAATTTAATGTGCAGAAGACCTAAATAGACATTTCTCTAAAGAAGACAAACAGATAGCCAATGGGCAAATGAAAAGATCCTCAACATCACTAATTATCAGAGAAATGCAAATCAAAACTACAATGAAGCACCACCTCACCCCAGTCAGAATACTATCATTAAAAAAAATCTACAAATAACAAACGCTGGAGAGGGTGTGGAGAAAAGGGAATTCTCCTACACTGTTAGTGGGAATGTAAATTGGTGTAGTCACTATGGAGAACAGTATGAAGGTTTCTCAAAAAAGTAAAAATTGAGCTGCCGTATGATCCAGCTATTCCACACCTGGGCATATATCTGGACAAAACTATTATTCAAAAGGATACATGCACCCCATATTCATAACAGCACTATTTACAATAGCCAAGACATGGAAATAACCTATCCATCCATTGATAGATGAATGGATAAAGATGTGGTACAAATATACACTGAAATACTGCTGCTACTGCTGCTGGGTTGTTCAGTTGTGTCTGATTCTTTGTGACACTATGGACTGTAGCTTGCTAGGCTCCTCTGTTCATGGGGATTCTTCAGGCAAGAATACTGGAGTGGGTTGCCATGCCCTCCTCCAGGGGATCTTCTGACCCAGGGATTGAACCCGCATCTCTTATATCTCCTGCACTGGAAGGTGGGTTCTTTACCACTAGCACCACCTGGGAAGCCCCCAAAGGAATACTACTCAACCATAAAAAATAAAATGTAATAAATAAAGCTATTTGCAGCAACATGGATGGACTGAGATAATCACACTAAGTGAAGTGAGTAAAAAACAGAGAGACAAATATCATGACATAACTTATTTGTGGAATCTAAACTATGACACAAATCAACGTATCTACAAAACAGTAATAGACTCACAGACATAGAGAACAGACTTGTGGTTGTCAAAGGGTAGAGGGGCGGGAGAGGGATAAAGTGGGAGTTTGGGGTTAGCAGATGCAAACTAGTATACATCGAATGGATAAACAACAAGGTCCTACTATATAGCACAGGGAACTATATTCAGTATCTTATGATAAAACATAATGGAAAAGAATATAAAAAAGAATGCATGTATATATATCACTTTGCTGTACAGTAGAAATTAATGCAACACTGTAAATCAACCATATTGAAATTAAAAAGTGAATTTAGTATCACTTCATTTTCTGAGCTTTACCAAAATACAAACTTGTGCTAGCTGTACCCTGAATGCAAAGTTCTAAACAGGTGTACAATGGCTCTTTCATTCCATAAAATAAATACTATTATAATTTTGGTAGGAAGAAAAATTACTTACCGCTATAATATCTAATGTATTATCACAGACTTTTCGGATTTCATTATTTTTATCATGCATCAGATCTATGAGATATGCTGGAGCCTCTATATAAAAAGTGGTTAAAGATACAAACTGATATTGAGGTTGTTCAATCATGTTAGAGAATTCTGCATTTCTCCAAATTCAAATGTTAATCTGAAATCTAACTTTAAATTTTAAAATACAATCATTAATACAAGGTGACCAAAAAATCTAATGTTTCATTTATTTGAAAAACAGGGATGATAAAGGAAAAAAATGAGATAAAAATGGGCAAGAAAATGAGCCAGTAAATCTTAAAATGTATAAGGTCATACTTTTGAAAACATGAAAATTATGAAAGTAACTAAAGAAGAAGCTCTAGAGCTGCAAGACTGTAAAACTTTCTTGATTGATTTGACCCTCCTAAAAGGTAAGAAAAATTAATTTCAAACAGAAACTCACATACAAAGTATTTCACACAATAAAGGAAAAGAATCACTGCCAATCAAGTCAAGAACAACAAAAAATCACATATATGGATATGGTTATTATAAGGAAGAGAGAACATAAGATAATTTCATATAATTTCATAGTATTTTAAAAAAAGAAAAGAATTTAAGAAAATAATACACACACACACACACATATATGAAAGAATAATAGGAATCAGAATTAGAAAACTCAGAGAAGTAATTCAGGAAATAACTAAAAATCATTTCAGATATATTAAAACTAAGTTTATAGTAATACAAGAATAAATAAAAGCAACAGATAAACTCTAAGTTAAATAGAAGGCAAAAAAGAAGAAAATTTGTAAAATTTAAAAAGATGAAAAAGATTAGAAAATGACAGATATTAAAGGTAGGCAAAGAGGATCCGACATAATAGGAATTCTAAAGACAATCATGAACAAAACAAATACTATAAACTACAACTCAAGAAAACTTTCCTAAAATTAGAATAGAGACAAAGTACAAACACTATATTTGCATACTTAGAAAAACCAAGCAAGGGTGATGAATACCAACTCAAATTCTAATAAAACTATAGTGGCTTAAAAAACAAAACAAAACCCAGAAACATGCTTTGGTTTTCCTGGCAGAAAGATCAAGTCACTTATAAGGGAAAGTAAAGTAAACTGTCATTAGACTTTTTGAAAGATAATTAGTAGACTATAGACTTCTCATTGGCAGCAATTAAAGGTAGAAAAATACCTTCAAACTGATGAGGGAAATAATGGGCAATCTAGAAATTTCATATTCTGCCAAATTATATTTAAAGAGGACAAACTAGTTATTTTCAGATACAGATGCATTCTATTACTATAGATGTTCACTAAGCAGTATAAGAAAATGTAATCAATTAAGGAAGAAAATCAATGTAGAGAAACAGAGGAACTGAATTCAGGAAAAAATAGTAAATGATGAAATAAATGCATTAACATACCATGCATGTGTGCTAAGTAGCTTCAGTCGTGTTCCACTCTTTGCAACCCTATGAACTGTAGCCTGCCAGGATTCTCTGTCCATGTGATTCTCCAGGCAAGAATACTGGAGTGGGTTTAACATACCATAAATCCTAAATAAACACTGGCTTTTACAAAGCAATAATCTCAATAATTAATTTTGAAATGTTATAAAAAGAAATCGAATGTATAAACAATAGTATAGGAAAAGGGAAGGATAAATAAAGGAAACTCAAATCCAGACAGAAGCCTCAATGAATCTAGAAGAGGCAGTAGAGAAAGTTAGAATTCCCAATACCTAGAAATGCATCTTTTCTGAATATGCAAAGTGTCATTACGTATGATGAACACCGAAAGGATACGTGTTTCCTTGATTATGACATCTCTTGTGGCTTGATGGAAAACCATTTGGTAGAAGACATAAATTATCTGACAAACAAATTCATCATCTTCTTGTTGAGCTAAAAGGCAACAGAAAGCTTCAAATAAAAATACTAAGTTATATACAAAACTGAAAAACATTGAGGGGAAAAAGTGGGGAACGAGAAAAACCAAAGGTAACAAGGAGACAGGTAAAGGACAGTTAGTTTAAATTATTTATAATATATGGCTGCCATACATCATCTATGTCTTAAATGTTTTTCTCTAAATTACATGATGATCAGTCAAAATTTTCATAATTATATATTTTCAGAAGTTATTATTAAGTTTGGTTGTTGTTAAACTAAATAGGTTATGACTTTGAAAAATAAAAATAAAAAATAAGATTTTAAAGAGAGAAATTATATCATCTCTGAGTCCAAACCAACTATTTGAGACTGTTCATCTCAAAAGGCTGTATCTAGGAAGAACTGAGAAACGAGATAGGTTTAAGAGAATAGTAACAGTGCTTTAATAGTAATTTTTGCTATATCGATACCAAGTATAAAGAAATTCATTAAATTAACCTCTAAGTCTCTAATGTGAAATGGCAAAACTTACCACCACTTATGGGGAGGTTTTTTTGGTCCTTCATAAAAATTCTTCAGATAATTTTAATTTGTAAAATAAATCTTGTTCTATTTTGTCTCTATAATGTTACCCTCACAGGACAAAAATGGTTCTTAAAAAAAAAAAAAATCACACCCTCTAAATCCTAAGTTTCTGGTAGAAATTAGATTATTATAAACAGGTTTTTTCTTCATTGAATAATATTAACAAAATTAAACTTCAATTATTGGCATGAAGCAATAAAGTAACTTTAGCTGCACTCTAATTATTCTAGTAAAAAGAATGCTATGCATGCATACAAACTAAGAAATGTTTATTGTCAGAAGAAGATGACTTTAACAGAATATCAGATGACCACTGATTAATATTATGTAATGGCAAAGGCAAATACTTATAGAAATACAATGTTTAGGTACTGGTTATGAAATTTGATTTACTAATAGTTTGACATCAACTCTTGGCAACAGTTCAGTGATATCTGTTAGACAAATATTTACAGGTCAACAGAGCATCTAACTAGTTGGGTGAAATAAACTGTGATTCCTTCAAAGTCCAGCCATTCCAAATAATTTTCCTCACTAATTTACCAAAGTACCACTCAGACTATTTGGGTTAAAATTTTATTAATTACTCTGTTGGCATACAATGTTCCCTCACTTAACCCCAAGGGTTTTAATTTTGAAAATCCATTTATTTCCAAAAAATAATAGTATACAGCCTCTGCCTGTGATAACATGTCAGAGAACATCAAAACATGGTAAAACACTGAGCTGGCTCTGTTATCTTATCTCTCAGTAATAATCAATGTGAGACAGCAATTTAAGGACCCAGGTCATTTTGTTTCAACCCTCTCCAGCTCACTACAAAATCCTCATTCTCATTATAACAACTACATTGTCTTTAGTTTCACCTCCCAATTACCTAGCCCTTCAATTACTTCTAACATGAAAACCCCTGGCTGTGAGAAGGGTGTACCAAAGCAAATCTATATATATTACTTGTAGAAATACTTCAAATATGGAGGTACTATCTCTAGATGATCATTAAAAACAATTATGTAAAAGACTTTACAAATCAGACTTTCCAAGATTAGAAGAGAAAACTGGGCAAAAGAATAAATAGGCACCTCACTTTATCTGCCGTATCTAACAGCCAATAAACACAAACAGGTACTAATTTCATTAACTATTGTTAGTCCCTCAGTCATGTCTGACTGTTTGTGACCCCATGGACAGTGTAGCCCACCAGGCTCCTCTGTCCATGGAATTCTCCAGGCAAGAATACTGGAGTGGGTTGCCATTTCCTTCTCCACATTAATTATTAGGAAGTACAAATTAATATCACAATGCAGTACCACTACGGAGGCTACAATTAAAGAGGTTCTGGATGCTGAAATATGTTGGTGATGTAGAATAACTGGAACTTTTGTACATTGCTAGAGGGACTGAAAATTGGCACAACTACTTTGGAAAACAGACTGGCATTATTTTTAGTCAAATACATGCACACTCTCTTCTACTCCTAAGTGTGTGTCTAATAGAAATGAGTAAATATGTTCACTAAATGAAACATTTAAGAATGTTTATAGGAGCATTACTTATAAAAGCCCCTTTCTCTTAAAAAACAAACAGAAAACCCACCCTACTATGAACCAATAGTTAGAAAGGAAAAATAGTAGTATATTTATTTACAAAGCAATAAATGGAAACACTTCAGTACACAACAAAGATGAATCTCACAGTTATAATACAGGGCAAAATAAACTAGATTCTCTTTCTAAAAGGTTGAAAACTAAGCAAAATTCATCTATGGGTGATAAGAGGAAAAACAGTACCCCTCTGGAGAAGGTGGCATTGACTGGGACGTGGCAGAAGAGGAATTTCTAGGGTGCTGGTAATAATTCATTTACTTATACAAGTGGGAATAACATGAGAACTCTCATTTTAAAAATTCACTGTTTTACATATACCTGTAACTTGTGTTTTTCTTTATGTACACTTCAAAAAAAGACTATTAAAATAATATAAAATACTTATATATCTGGTACAAGAAAGACTGAAATTAGATAGTCTTTTTAAGCTTTCCATATTAGCATATTTAACTTCTGTACTAATTAGCTACTTTTAATGTAAATCTGCTATGGGCCAAAGGGCATTCCTCCAAAATTCGTATGTTGAAGCCCTAAACCCAAATGTGACTATATTCAGAGACAGGGCTAGAAGGAAGTAGTTAGGGTTAAATGAGGTCATAAAGCTGGGGTCTTAATCCTATAAGATTAGTAACCTTGTAAGAAGGGATACCAGAGCACTTGTGTATGCTTGTGCTTTCTCTTGCTCTCTCTCTCCACCCAACTCCCCCCACCACATGAGGAAGTTAGGATATAACAAGGTGGCCTTGTGCAAGCCAAGAAGAAAGACCTCACCAGGAATCAAATTGGCTGGCACCTCAATAGGACTTCCCAACCTCCAGAAATATGAGAAAATGTATTTCGGTTATTTAAGCTACCCAGTCTGTGATATTTCATTATGGCAGTCCGAGCAGACTAATAAAACAAGGTCCTAGAGAACCTGGCCCTAATAAAATATATTTAGAGTCAGACAAATTTTGTATGCAGTGGAAAATGATGAACCTGGGTCCTTAAGAGCAAAATAAAGGTAAGGGGAAGACTATCTAGAACTCCTAGCCTATACTGTAATCCTAGCCAATGTGGCTAACTAAATTTATTTAAATTTTATTTAAAATCCAGGTTCTCAGTCCCAACAGCCAAATTTCAAGTATTCAATAGCCACATGTATTGGACAGTGCAGATAGAGAACATTTTCTTCATTGCAGAAAGTTTAGAGGACAACACTATATATGGATCCAGGAGGGAATATGATGATTAGAATTAGCTTCCTAAAAAACCTTTCTGATTAGAAATCAAGTTATTATAAAAAAGGGTTTGTGCAAGAAAAGAGATATAATTCAACCAAGACAAAGCTCAACAGAAAGAATAAATGGCAGAATATTTAGCTGTTCAAGGTTGATAAGCGCAGGGTAGTTATCTATAAAATTGGTTCTCAATCACTTTATAGGAACATTCTTAACCTTGCAACCTAAAGCTATTTGGTATTATGCTATCTAATTCTCATAAAATGTATATTTAATTCATTTTGCTAACTATATAATTTAAGTGGCTATAAGATGAGCAATGCAACAAGATAATATATTATCACTGCAGATAATGGGTTTATATATTAGCATAAAAATAAGATAAATTATAATTTACCATTTAGCAACTCAATGAGTGCAGGGATTATCCCAGATTTGGCTAGCAACGCAGCACAAGAGTCATCCATAGATACAGTTCCAATCATTATAACTACTTCTAAAACAAGGTCATCTTCTGCAGCACCTAGTGAAGTGAACATCACAGAAAGTTTTCATTGAAATGTCCTGATACAAATCCTTTTATATTTCCAAGATTCTAATTCACAGAAAAGATATTGAAAGCTATTAAATCAGTTCCTATGAACCTTTAACATGTGTACAAATTTGTCCCTTTCCCAAAGTTCCATGTTCAGAGAATTCCACTCCACAATGACAGTTCATGGTTTCTGGAGCAGTAGAGAGGTGGTATTGTATTTTCAATAAGTCTTTGAAAATATAAATGAATGACAATGTAAACACAGAAAATAGAAGAGTCATTTCAATGCCTCAAAGAACTTTGTGTGTGCATGCAAACTCATGTAGAGCAGGATGGTTATTTGTTAATTTTAAAAAGGCTGGATAAAAAAATAGTAAGGCAGGATAGGAAAGGGAAACTAATATTAAGAAAACATTGTTAGGGAAAATAGTATATACATATAAGAGGAGAACTAGTGACTGCTTTTCTGGGAGAAAGAAATTAGAAGTAGGGCTAGAACTAGAGGCCTGGGAACGTAGTATAATAATGGTCACAAAATACTGCTCTAGCAGCTTTACCCACAAAAGAGAGAAATAATCATGCAGAAGTGAAATACTTAGCACAGACCTGGTTTTAGTTTATCCTTGAGGTACGGAACCAGCTTATACTCCTTAAGAACCAATTCCCAGTCTAAGTCTGGAATGGTCAAATTTGCAAGAGTTCCTAAACATTCAATCACAAACTCCTCCTCTTCATCATTAGAGATCTGAGCAGCAAGGTCCCCAACATAATCCTGAATAAAACAAAATTTAATATAAATTTAAAATATTTCTACAGAAGAACTAATCTAATAATTTAATGCATAGGAAGATAAGCATCAAATGTGATTCTCTTGTTTTAATTGTAGTTCTTCAATCACTCAATCGTGTCCGACTCTTTGCAACCCCATGGACTGCTAACTTGCTAAGGGAGTCTATGGTGAATTGGTTTAAGGCAAGAAAACTGGAGTGAGGTTGAAAGGGTTAGGGACAGGGATCATAAAACAAAAACAGTATTAACTTAGGTTGAAATCTCTAGGAGCTAAACTTCCAAGGAAGTTGATAACAAGAAGAACCAACTTGGGTCATGAATTAATATTTGACAAGTAAGGAAGAGTTATATTCCAAACATAACACTTTAAAACTTCAATTCCAGGCTATTTTAATAGACAGAAATCCAAAGACAACACTTACAATAAATAAATTTTTAGTTGGTCCATCATGCTGAGAAATGTTCCTAATCATTTTCATCAGCAATGGATCCTTGAACTTCAGAGCCCTCTTCATGAGCATCTTCAGTCCGTTTCCTGATAACAACAACAGAGAAATTCCCAAATAAAATTAAGGTTCATTTAAATTTAATGATCTTTAAAATTTTCAGCTCTAAGAAACCCAATTTACACACAGAAAATACATAAATTTTATAGAATCTATTAATTTTAATAAATGTATGCCTCTCTATAATTCATATATTATGTCAAGACAGAATATTTCCATTCACTGCAGAAAGTTCCCTTGTGCTTAGCTGATCTCCCCAACACAATTACTTTTCTTCTTTTCTCCTCCTCACATTCCTCTTTTTTGTATTTTCTTTTTAAACACAGATTTTTGCCTCTTCTAGAATATCACATAAATGGAAACACAGTATGTATATGAAATGTGTACCACAAATTTGTAAAATATAAATACTTTTTGATCCATAAAAATAGCATTTCTAGGAATTTATCCTAAGAATATAAAAATGGAAACATGAAAGATTCAGAGAAAGAAAAATTACTGTAGCATTGTCTGTAATAGAAAAAAAGTGGCACAAACTATCCAAACAGCAGATTAAACGATGGAAAATCCTTTAATGAGCTATTTTTTCAGCTACTGGCAACTACATTTTATAAAAGTATTTAATCACATGGAAAGATATTCAGATATTATTAACTTTAAAAAACAAGTCACCAAATATGAAGAATCCCATTTTAATTTACAATATGCAGAAGCATTGTACCAGTTTTATCTATGACTATCTCTGGATAGTGGAAATAGAATTTTTTATTTTTTCCTATTTGCTCATTTGTACTTTTTGATAACTTACATGTATACTTCTCAAATAAGTTAAAACTACTGAGCAAACTCTGAAATACCAAAATGCATGACAAATCATTTTACGAAGATACTACAGAAACAAATAGATAATACATTTGTACTGCAACATCTTACACTGTAACAGACTGCTTTACAAATAAAAAGTTTTGTTTCATCTAGAAAATATTTTTAAAAATCAAATTGCAATTAAGGGTAACTGACAAAACAGTTTATTAAATGTTACTGGAGAAGGCAATGGCACCCCACTCCAGTACTCTTGCCTGGAAAATCCCATGGATGAAGGAGCCTGGTAGGCTGCAGTCCATGGGGTTGCTAAGAGTCGGATACAACTGAGCAACTTCACTTTGACTTTTCACTTTCCTGCATTGGAGAAGGAAATGGCAACCCACTCCAGTGTTCTTGCCTGGAGAATCCCAGGTACGGGGGAGCCTGGTGGGCTGCTGTTTATGGGGTCGCACAGAGTCGGACACAACTGAAGCGACTTAGCAGCAGCAGCAGCAGAGAGTAAGTCTGCTCATGATGTAAGAATATTTATGAGTCTGATGTTTAAGGATTTGGGCTATAATTTTTTAAATTATAGAAAGATGTAATTCACATATTTACTATAATTCTTAATTCCTTATTATCTGTTTTCTATCATTTGCCATTGGCATATTATAGAGATTATCCATGAAGCTCAAAGGCACTAACCTTCACAGATAAGCTGTACATTCCTTTTGTTAGCAGCAAGATTAATGCAGAAAGAAATGAGTTCCAAGTCAATTCGTTCATCTGAACACTCAAAGAGCATCTTCATTAACTAGCAAGAAGCACAAGACATATTTCATTTAAAACACACCCGAACACATGAAAAACACAGGCAATGTTTAATCACAGTATGTTATCGTAGATTGTATGTTGGAAATAATACAATTACATTTTCAACACAGAGTAGGCTTTTACTACTGCATACCTTAGTGAACTATTAGATGCTCAGTATTAAATATAAGCTTTCAAGTACAGTGGAGAATGTAACAGAAACATCAGACAAAGACTTTCCTTTTAAGGATTTAAAATATCGTGGGGAAGTAGAACACTCTGAGCAAAGAAAACAGCTTGTGCAAAGGTTATAAGGCAGGAAAAAATGTCATTCTGAAAAATTAAAAGAAAGCAAACATGGTTGGAATGAGGGAAACAGAGATAAAAGAAGGTAAAATCCAGAAAATGTTTGAAGTACATGTTATGGATTTGGGGCTTTATCTTAAGGAAAATGGGAAGATGTTAAAGGCTTCCAAATAACAAAAGCGTCAGAATAAGATTTATGTTTCAAGAAAATCTGACCAGTGTAAAAAACAGATTGAAATAGTGTAAGAAAATGTGCTAAGACCATCTAAAGGGCTAGCAGAAAAGTCTAGGTACAGTGATGGCTGCTCGGATTAGTTAGAATAGTGGGGATAGAGATAAAAAGGACAGCTCAGAGATATATTTAGGAAAGACAATCAAACAGGATTTAATAACTGACTGGATGTTGGCATTAAGGGAGAAGAAGAAACAAAGATGACTCCCAGGTTTATACCCTGAACAACATGAACGATGGTGCCAATGCTTACCCAAAGACAGAAACTAGAATAGGAGAAAACCTCAAAGGGAAGACAGTAATTTTGGCTTTTGGATATGTTGAATTTAAGCTGCCTATGTGACAGTCTAGTGCAGATAGTCAATAAAAGTTATAAACACAATTTTAGAAGACATGTGTTCAGACTGAATGTATGATTTTAGGAATTGTCATTTACAGTTGGTAACTGAACCTGCAAGGTCTGACCCAATCATCCAGGAATGTATATAAAATAAGGAAAGAACTCTATTTAATAAGAGAAAGAAAGATGGGTCTGGGAAGCAACAGACAGAAAAAGAGGAAGGAAAGGATAGGCTACTTATGCCATTCAGCCATATCTACATTTGTCATGACAAAGAGGTCATTGCTATATAATAAAGGAAAAATGACAAATCTTATGCCATACTTTTGAGAAGCTAGTCTACTATTATTGGTAAATAGTAAATTAACAATGCATATTATATAAAGATATTTTTCTCTTAGTCAAACTGCTAACAATATATGGAAGTTAATCCTAAAATTTATAACCTAAGATTTTCCTAAGTTTTATCTCAAGGCAATACCTTTAAGATCAACATGTCTTTGTTGATGGGTTAGATCTTATTCTGTTAAATCTTGTGGTTATTTTCTATGTTAGTTCCAAATAACTTCTCAGTTTCAAAAGGATACATGGTCAACATACCATGTGTCTGTAAAAATTAATCTTACTTTTATATACTAGCAATGAATTAAAAACACAAATCCACTTAAAGCAGCTCCGAAAAACACTTTGATATTCTAACAAAACGATATGTATGTGTGTGTGTACGTGCATGTGTGCTGTCACTTCAGTCTTGCCCCACTCTTTGTGACCCTATGGACTTCTCCCACTCTGTGACACTATGAAGCCCGCCAGGCTCCTCAGTCCATGGGATCCACCAGGCCAGAATATTAGCGCGGGTTGCCATGCCCTCCTCTGAGGATCTTCCCGACCTACGGATCAAACCCTTGTCTCTTGCACTGCAGGTGGATTCTTCACAGCTAAGCCACTGGGGAAGCCCATGTATGTATGTATGTATGTATGTATGTATGTGTGTGTGTGTGTGTAAAATTCATTTATTTGCTGTGAACTGAACTGAACAAAAACACTATAGCTGGTAAATGGTTAGTATGTATCATGCCTTTTCTCACAGAGCACCTCTTTAACGCAAATGTTGCCGCTAGTGGAATCTTTAATCACTAACACTTTTAATAATGTTGCAGAACAACAAAATATCTATGGTATAGATAAAACAACCCTAAATTACTGGATATACATTACACAAATTTTGCTACCTATGTATTAACTATCAGTTAAAATTAAATTATAAATTAATAAAAATGTAGATGACAGTACTGTAAATATATACAGTATGTTTTTCATACTATAATTAAAAACCTACTACATATAGATTTCTTTCAAACTTCTCCTGATACAAGAAGCTTTTTAAAAATAACAAAAGTCTGTTTGTTACATTAGGGTAACGCTTAAACAAGGCAAACTATGTTGTTATTTACTTGAAATTAATCTTGTAGTATGAAACTTGCCCTTAAAAATGGCATTATAGGTGATTTGTTAGAAGCTGAGGGGTTTTGTTTTTGTAATTTCTATGTTAAGTTTTGTGGTGAAATATTCAGGAGCTAGCTTTTTAAAAAATAATGGTGGTTTAAAACCTTACCCAACCCCCCACATTCCCAAATCAAGACTAAATGTTAAAGAAACATATCATGATATAGAATTAGTTTTTCACAGTAAGAGAGACACTTAAATTTTAATTAGAGCACTCACATTTTAAAATATTAATTTAGTTCAAATTCCATGTGCAACATTGTCTTTAATTTGATTGTTACAGCACTTCAAAAGTAAATGTAATTGCTAACAACTAGGAAATATTAAAACTAGATTTGTTCTGTTTTAACTATGTCCATTGTCATCTTTTACTAATTTAACAGGAAGGCACTAAAAGGGCTTCAGTCTTTGCAAGGAAGAGGCAATAGTGTTCAATCAGACAAGTCCCATATTGAGTATCAGATACCAAAGACACAGGACTGAAATCACTGTGTCTAGACTCTCTGGCACCTGACTTCACTTATTTACCAGTGACCAGAGGCCAACCCCCACAGCTCGCTATATTCACATACACCTCTACCACCACCACCCCCCTACCCAAACATCTTTGAATGATTATGGCAGAACGTTGCATGCCTCAGGAATCTCTTCTGACTGGCTACTCCCTAACTCTGCTGTTTGAAGTGATGCTCTGGTTTCTGAACTTCAGCAGATAATGGCAGGCAGGAGCAAAGGGGGCTGTCAGAAAGGACGTTTACCAGCATTCAGCTAAAAAGAGGCATATAGATCAAAGAGGGGCCAAATAGGACAACTGTGGTGGGAAACATGTGGATTACTATGAAGATTCTTGCACACTGTTCTAGGGTAAAATATTAAATAACACCATGACATCATTACCTAAACATGTACTTTGGCCATTCTATTACCAATAAATACTTTTTATAAGCATCTGGATGGCATTTGCACCTATTTAAACAAAACATGCATCTCAGAGGTCTAAATAACAATGAACTGTTAATGTGTACTCTTAACTATTATTAGAATACAACCATTAACTCCTGGTTATCCCCAAGTATGCTCACCTGAAACAATTCACCCACTGAGACCATTAAGATCATATATGAAGAAAGACTTGCCCTGACCCCCAAATTTTATAGAATACTGGAAGAGGAAAAAATTAGAATATATTGGATAATTAGAGGTAATAAAATACAAAAGAAGAAAAGCAACATAATAGTGGAAGAGATTATGAGGCATGATGAATTTATAACACCTACACCGAATGTTAAATAATTTACAAAAGTGAACTCTAATTATAGAGCATCTCAATCTATTTCCACCAAAGTCCAGCTCTTTAAGAATCAATAGAATAAATTTTCCCCAAAAGACCATCATTATGTACCTATACAACCTCTTTAGGTTAATCTAGTTTATGAAATGCTATTCTATGAGCAGTGTTAAGACACTGGTTATTTGGACTAATAAAATTCTGTAGAAAATTTAAAAAGTACAGTATAGGCTTCTTAAGTGTAAACACACTTAAGAAAATGAGTATTTAAATTGGACTCCGAGTGGTTCCAAAATAGTGAGAACTATTTACTAATGGCATCTTGTTTTAGTACAGTGTTTCACAGTTTATAAAGTTTCTTTACATATACAGCTAATGTAATTAAAGATTGTGACCATACCACCTATTCTTTTTGATTGCTGAAATGAATATGAATGACAATTTAATCACCGCTTTCCTACTATCAGGCTTCCTATGTGGTTCAGCGGTAAAGAACCCGTCTGCCAACGCAGGAGATGCAGGTTCGACTTGTGGGTCCAATTCGGGGTCGGGAAGATTCCTCAGAGGAGGAAATGGCAACCCACTCCAGTATTCTGCCTGGAGAATCCCATGGACCGAGAAGCCCGGCAGGCTACAGTCCATGGGGTTGCAAAGAGTTGGACATGACTGAGCAACTGAGCATGCAACATTCCTACTTTCGAAGTTATTTTAGGCTTGTCATTTGAAAAATTCATCTGTAATTTTTCACAATATTTACTACACAAAAATTAGTGTGCATAATTTCGAAGTGAACAAAGTATTACATTAATTCTAACATATTCCAAAACCCAGATATATAGTTTTATTTAAGAAAGTTAATCAGTTGCTGTCACAAGTGAGTTTAAAGCTCTGCTAGTATTATAAACATTACTTTGAGTAGTCAATATTTCTGAAAGGAGTATCTTTTTAATTTCTGAAGGAAGCCTGGAAATTTCAAAGTAATACCAAATTTTCTTTCTTTTATTTTACAATGTACTTTCATAATTGGCACTAGGTGTCAATTTTTCCCCAATATGTCAAAGTTGAGCCTTATAAGTACAAGTTATAGCCTGGATAGCACTTTAGGAACAAACATATTCTAGAGTATCATTTACTTTCTCAAACTATGGCTTCATACTAAAAAGTTTCAGGATGTTTACAACATAATAACTTGAAGACATTTTGAGCTTTTAAAAACAGAATATAATAAATTAAAACCCCCCAACAATGACCACTGAATGAATTTTTGAAGATTCTGTTCATGAAATATAGATCATAAATGTCCTGAAAATCCCTCTGCAGAAATGTTTGATGTTAGAAAATTATCTGGCAAGGAAATATGCATGAATTTTGCTCTTGAAAAGGTATGGGAGAATTTTCTTGTCTTTAACTACAATAATATTAATGTTTCAAAAGAAATCTGAACAGACTTTTATTTCTGATTATTTATTGAAAATAGTTTTATATCTTATGTTTGAGATTATAAATTCTATGGTATAGAGAGAAGGGTAACTCTGAATTAAACATTTAACAAAATAAGTTTTCCATCTCTTTTAGTTTACATTTCTTTTATTTAATGTCATTCTCTTTAAAATCTAATCTGGATAAAAACAATCAATTTAGACAAAATATTATTTTTTTGTCACTGCTTTCCAATTTGTATCTTGCAGTCAATGAAGTTCTGACACTAAATGAGTTTGGAAAAGAATACCCTTTGAAATTGTGAAGGAAAACCTTTGGAACATATGGAGTGAGACTGTATTAAATCACTTGTAATCTCCCTTTGACATGGCTACTCTTTTATTGAAAACTTGTTTGACAAAGAGTTTGATTACACTTTGCATCAGCTCTAGTCTGACATGTGTTATCTCTATAAGAACTTGCCATGTTAGATAAAATATGCAGTATATATGAAGGATGTCTACTTTCTGTAAACAAGCATAATTAGTTTATCCCCTGATTTAAAAGCCTAAGCAATTATCCTTGAGAGTTTATCAGCTTTTTAATTCTATGTGGATAAAGTATTAAAATTTTGGAATAGCAAATTCAATTTTTAGAACTGTTTTATTAATTTGGGATGAATAGAAGGATTAATAAGAATTAATAAAAAGAAAAGTTATGGTCTTTTTTTTACTACATATTAATCATTTGTCAAAATAATACACATTTAATAACTTACATTAGGCTAATAAGGAATTACCTAGTAGGAGGCTTAAGAAGATTACTTTAATAAGCATAATTTACTATTCATATTCTTCTAAAGTATCTTTTAAAAGTGTTTTTATTGTATATTATACATCCTGCAAGTTTTCTTTTATTTATTTATGTTGGCTGTGCTGGGGCTTCGTTGCTGCATGGTATTTTCTCTAGTTGTGGGCACTGGGGGTTACTCTCTAGTTGTGGTGTGCAGGCTTCTCCTTGAGGTGGCTTCTCCTGTGGAGTACAGGTTCTAGAGTACACGAGCTTCGGTAGTTGCAGAAAAAGGGCTCACTCAGCAGTTGTGCTTCCCAGACTCTAGAGACAGGCTCAACAGTTGTGGCACAAGGGCTTAGTTGCTCCAAGGCATGTGGGATCTTCCTGGATCAGGGATCAAACCCATGTCTGTTTCATTGGCAGGCAGATTCTTTACCACTGAACCACCAGGGAATCCCTGCTTTCTCTATTTTAGAAAGGTATATTATAAAAAATAATATTAAAAATTAGCCCAACTAGTATTCTGATCATCAGACAGTAATCAAATTAGTAGAGCTCAGTTTAATAAAATTAATGGCACAATAGTGACTTTGAATGTAAATTCTCTAAGAGTAAAATCACATACGTATGTGGTTCAGTGGTAAACAATCTGCCTGCCAATGCATTTGTTTGACCCTGAGTTGAGAAGATTTCCTGGAGAAGAAAATGGCAACCCACTTGAGTATTCTTGCCTGGAAATCTCATGGACAGAGGAGCCTAGCAGACTACAGTCCACGGGGTTGCAAAAAGAGTCAGAGACGACTTAGTGACCGAACAACAATGAATCTCAACCCTTACAGTCCATGAAAGAAAATCACTAAACTCTTTCAAGACAAATAAACCTAACATATGAAATATACCAAACAACTGAGTTATAGCAAAAATCTTTCTTGAGAACAGTGCTATAAAAGAAAGTAAAAGTATTTTGATGAAGCATTTTTTTCATCAGAGCATGCAAAGCATTTAAAACAGTCAACCACAAACAAAGGGCAAATGACAAAGTTGGGAAATGTCTGTAATATGACAAGGAGTTAAAATAGTTATTATATATATAGATCTTATGTATTAGTCCCAAAATATTGACATGCCAATGGAAAAATTATCAATAGAAGTAAAAGATTTATAATATAATGTCAACAGTAAAAATGTAAAAAATGTTTAATCTCACCAATATTCACAGAATGCAAATTAAAAAAACCCCAAACATTCCATTTTTAAAGAAATGATAGTATCTAGTGTTGTTAAAAGTGAAATGATAGTTGGGAGAAATCAACTCAGGTCTTCTTGGAAGGTAATTTGGCCATATTGTGTCAAATACACAAAACACCTTTTGACTTAGTAATTCTACTTTTAGGAATTAAAACTAAAGAAAAAAATCGAGATATGATTAAGCTTCTATATACTATGATTTTTCCCACATTATTTCATTTGCTTACATATGTTCATTTACATCAGTTTTTATGGGATAAATTAGAAAGTTATTTTCATTTTTATACTGTCTGTACTTTCAGACTGTATACAACAAATTTATATTACTTTTAGGAGGGAATTTTTAAAGAAAAAAGCTATTTGACAAATCAAGAAAAGAAAGCAAAAAACACATTTTTAAAACGCTTTTCAAAAAAAACACTTAAACCACTCACCTGTGGTATGCAGTCAGTATATGCAAACATTGATTTAAAGCGGTCATCCATGCTTATGTGGTAAAGAACACACATTGCTATTTGTTTGTAGTTTTCATTGCCTGGAAATAAGACATCATGGATATGGTGAGATTTTATATTATGCTATGTTTTGCATGCAATGACCACAAATAAATTAATTTTTTGTATAACAAACTCAAATTAATGAATTAAAACTTTTAAACTATGGAATCAATAAAAATCCTTATACAAATTCTAATTTAGAAAATATGAAATTTTTCTAATTTAGAAAAATATGAACATTTTGAGCTTCCTATTTCAATTTCCCTGCTTGCTACAACTAGAGAAAAGCCTGCCCAGCCAGGAAGACCTAGCACAGCCAAAAGTTAGTTGAGCAAGCTCCGGGAGTTGGTGATGGACAGGGAAGCCTGAGTGCTGCAAAGAGGGGTTGCAAGGAGTTGGACACAACTGAGCGACTGAACTGGACTGATTTCAATTCCAAAGTCTGGAGCACACTAACTGTGAAATATCACTAAGTTCCAAGAAATTGCAAGTATTTTACAAGGTATACTTCTGAAAAAAGTTAATCACAAACTGAAGAATTAATTGTTCTCAGCAGCCCACTAAAATGTAGATTTGGCCACTGGCCTCCCCATCCCTCCTGTTTTATCAAAATATATTTAACACATTTCAGTGATACGTACAGTAAATATAGTAAACAAAAAAGTTTATTTAATTTCTATGAATCAGAAACTGGAAAAAGAACATAAATGATAAAAAGAACCGTATTTGCAACATTAAAAAATATATGACTATTCAATACAATATTGTAAAGTAATTAGCCTCCAATTAAAATTAATAAATTTATATTAAAATAAATAAATAAAAACATTGATAGATCGAACAGAAAAAAAATACATGACTATGAATTGCTAACGGGTATACTATAGACTAATAAGCATAGTCTAAGGATTGTCTTAGAACTTCGAGGTAAGATTATTCTCATTTTATACACCTTGAAACTGAAAAAAGGAAAGTGAATAATATATCATAGATTTGAAAAATAAAATGGAACCTGAATATGTCATTTAATCCTTCTATATGCTTTCATATATCATATTTTTAGGATCTTTATACGATCTCAGTATAAAGGCAAAATTTGAGCTAGAAAAGTTGTTTTGCTAAAAAGTTTTATCCAAAAAATAATATTCTTTAAAAAATTTTTGGTTATAAGAAAATCTTGGGAGGTATTTAGAATTTTGAAAAAATCAAATATGTACATAAATTTAATTAATATATCAAGAAAATTTTAAATATATTTTAACAAGGAAGACAATTTCAACATCTGTATTCCTATGTCAACTATAGTACAAAATTACTAAAATACTTTGTTTTTTTAATAATACTAATTTATATTCTTACTGAGTTTTTCAGATATTAGATATAGCTTCGTAAGGTGGTTAGCAATTCTTGAGGACATAAACTTTGGTATTCTTACAGGCTTTGTATATGGAATTTTGTCAAAAAATATCTGCTGATTGATTCTATTTTTAATATTTAAGAAGCAAGGTGACTATAGTTAACAATTCTCTAGGCAAGAATACTAGACTGGGTTGCAATGCCCTTCTCTAGGGGATCTTCCCAACCCAAGGACTGAAACTGGGCCTTTTGTACTGCAGCAGATTCTTTACTGTCTGAGCCACCAGAGAAGCTGCTATAGTTAACAATTAGTTAACTATAACTAGTTAACTGTATTGTATATTTGAAAGTTACTAAGAGAATATGTCTTAAAAGTTCTCACAACCAGAAAAAAAAGTATTGTGTGAGGTGATAGATGTGGTAACTAACCTTAACTTACCTTACAGTGGTATAGGTAACTAACCTTATACCTAAACTTAACATATTTTACAATACATATATATATCAAGTTACCACCTTAAACTTACAATTGCTACATCAATTAGATCTCAATAAAGCTGGAAAAAAACACAATGTTATGTTTAAAAAATCAGAGGCTAGAACTGAAAAAATAAGCACAAAGACGTCACTGGTTTTACAAGATCTTCAGATGTAACACAGAAGTGTTTTAAGTAAAATCTCCGAGGGTCTTTTACAGGTAAATTTAAGAAATATAGTGAGCCTCTTTCTACAATCTTGTTTTCATGGAGCTTATTATATTAGACAAAAATATATCATATGCTAAGAAAGAACAATGTAAATCTTCAAAACAGTCTGTCAAATCAATTTTGTCATCTTTATGTGTCAGATGGGGAACCTAACAGAGAAAAATACTTCCTACATAGCCATGTTAAGCAGCTGAGCAGGGCTTTAAACACAGGTCTCTCTGACTCTAAAATCTTCACCAGAGGTGAAGTTATATACACACCAAAGATACATTACAATATCTCTCAAATAGTTTTGTATCATAAGGTGAAATGGTCTTTCAAGAGATATTATTAGCAGGTATAAAAGACTGACATACACTGACATGTGATAGGGTAAAGCACATTTTTAAAAAAGAATTTAAAAAAATCAAGACTTTTGCATCTTTTTAAATTGTTTGCTAGAGCCTATTTCTAGGGACTCTCACTTTTTAAATTGTTTGGCTAGAGCCTATTTCTAGGGACTCTCAATATCAATGTAAAAATAACTTCGTGGCATAAAACGGAAACAGTAAAATCTAGCATATGTTTGTCAGATGAATACATACTAGTAAACACTTTCATCTTAACTAAAAATCTATGAATTCATAATACTCAACCACTTGGAATATAATATATGCAGAACCTACATTTGGAGGAAAATGTAATTCAAAAATTGTGAAATAACTCCAAGAAAGAGAAAAGTAGAGACTAACTGGGTATTCCCAACTTCATTATTGTGCTCTGGGGATGAGAGCAATCTAAACAGAAAAGAGTTGGGTTTGCATGATATGCAGATTAAAAATGAAAAATTCCAACTTTCTTCTCTAGAGAGGAAAAGTATCTCTTAGGGTTTTGGTCAGAGTATATACACTTTATAGTATTTAGCTTTTCTTCTGGGGCTGAGATATTTAAAAATCCTTTTAAGGAAGTTCCAACAGTAAACTCAATATTCTGAAGACACAATCTCTTTCCTTGCCATTCCAGTTTCTTTCTGTATGCTGTTCACCTGTGGCTAGGTTCTAGTCCTACTTAGTTTTTACAAAATATTATTTGAAGGTATTTTCTCT
This sequence comes from Oryx dammah, assembly GCF_014754425.2. Classification (NCBI taxonomy): domain Eukaryota; kingdom Metazoa; phylum Chordata; class Mammalia; order Artiodactyla; family Bovidae; genus Oryx; species Oryx dammah. The sequence continues at coordinate 42,891,005 of NW_024070205.1, read as the reverse complement.
ATGTAATGGATTAACTGATCAGTAGGATTCTCAGTAGGATGCTAAGTCACACAACTTACTAAATAAATGGTAAAAGAAACAGAAGAATCAATATCCAAATTAAAATATTTTTTAACATCAAAGTAAATCATCAAACATTAAAATTCAGAATGGCACTAAGAATGAAATATGGAGAAGTGAAGTGGCTCAGTCGTGTGTGTGACTCTTTGCAATCCCATGGACTGTAGCCTAGCAGGCTCCTCCATCCGTGGCATTTTCCAGGCGAGAGTACTGGAGTGGGTTGCCATTTCCTTCTCCAGGGGATCTTCCCGACCTGGGGATCGAATCCAGGTCTCCTGCACTGCAGGCAGATGCTTTACCCTTTGAGCTACCAGGGAAGCAATGCTAAATAAATGGTAAAAGAAACAGAGAACTCAATATCTAAAATAAAAGAATTTTTAATATCAAAGTAAATCATCAAACATTAAAATTCAGAGTAGCACTAAGAATGAAATAGGATGCTATTCTGTTTGAGAAGAGTTTGTCTACTGCTGGTATTAGTTAAAAGATCCTAAACTGCAGGGTTCTCGTGGTACATCCATTCATGAATGGCGAGAGGAAACAAAGATTCACCTTTAAGAGGTCTGTGCTCCACAAACAGGATAAGAAGGAAGGTTTTCTAGAGCAAATTATATGTGTGTATACATATGTATGTGTGTATATGTATTATATGTGATTATGTATCTATATCTTTATCACTTACAAAGGACAACTCAGGAGAAAGGGTATGTGATATAATAGAAAGTCTACAGTCCTAAAATTACAGTCATTTTTAAAAAGTAGATGAATAACATATGCCAGAAACATCTCAGATACAATAGCTTATTAATACATTACTTTCTTTTTTAACACAGAAAAACCCTCTAGTTTCAAAAAGTAGGATGATTCATTGTGCTACCTGTTTTAACTCTGTTCTTCTGTGCTTGCTTTCTCCTTCTCCTCTCCCCATATTCATGGGACAGAGAAAGGTGAAAGCTCCTTGAGTTCTCCTATACCTTCCTAATTCTTTATCTGTGATCTTCTATTTTAAAAAATCTCTGAATATATCCCTGCTGCTGCTAAGTCACTTCAGTTGTGTCTGACTCTGTGTGACCCCATAGACGGCAGCCCGCCAGGCTCCCCCGTCCCTGGGATTCTCCAGGCAAGAATGCTGGAGTGGGTTGCCATTTCCTTCTCCAATGCATGAAAGTGAAAAGTGAAAATAAAGCCGCTCAGTCGTGTCCAACTCTTAGCAACCCCATGGACTGCAGCCCACCAGGCTCCTCCATCCATGGGATTTTCCAGGCAAAGAGTACTGGAGTGGGGTGCCACTGCCTTCTCCGGAATATATATATATATATATATATCCCTAATTTCCCATAATCTTTACCTAAAATGATTATCATAATCCCAAAATGTGCTAAAAAGAAAGGACTGAAGGGAATAGAAGTTTAAGGGATACAAGGCTATCCCAAAAGATTGGTGGACAGCCAATGTTTACATAACTATAATTCTTTGAGAGAGAGGAAGACAGAATTAAGCAAACTTGATAGCTCCTATTGTATGTTAATCATATATTTTCTCATTTAACCCTTAAAACTGAAGAGGTAGATATTATCTTTGATTTGTAGATGAGCTAATGACATTCATTAAGGTTATGAATCCTTCAAAAGGAAACAGCTATGAATCTGAGACTCAAACCTAGGTCTGACTATAAAGCCTGTGTGTATGTACTCTCTATTAAGTAGGCCTTCCAGGAAATAGCAGAAAGGGTGAAATAAAACCTAATAAACAGGAATTATTATCATTATTCCTTAGAGGCACAGTACAGAAAGAAAATGCAGTTAAGAAGGGACTCTATAGGATCTGGGGGTCTTGGGGAAAAAAAGGTAAGAAGATGGTAGAAGAGGGGAAGAAGGGAGGTGAAATGCAGAAAAGCAATCAGTTATTCATCAGAGTACCTGTGTCCAGATGCAATAGGTTCCAATGGGTGAAAGATCCTGACAGGGACAAATTATACTATGTCCCGAGCAGTACGGGAGACTAGATCTATAGCCGTTCTGAAACTCATTCTCACTGAGTTGGACACAAACTGCTATCATGCAGAGCTTGATTTTATGAGAAAAATGAGGTGCTAAATGCTTAAAAGTTGAATAAAGTGGTAAATAGAGGCAGTATAACATTGTGGTTCAAAGCCCAGGCCCTAGAGGCTGACTGCTTAGGTTCAATTTGTGGCTCTGCCACTTACTAGGAAAATGGCCTTCTGAGTGTTAATAACAACTATATCAATCTCAAAGAGTTGGTATGCAAGGATTAGGTGAGAGAATCCTGGTAAAACAATTAGTACTGAGTCTGATACACAATAAACTGATTCAATAAATGCCATTACTTACTATTATTATGTTGAAAATAATGTTTGTTTTACCAATAGAACACTATTCTTGCATTTTCTTTTTAAATTTATTTTTAATTGAAGGATAATTACAATATTGTGTTGGTTTCTGCCATATCACGTTTTCCTAATATATATGCTGTCTTTGTGGTTTTCTATCCTCAAGATTTGACTGTAGTTTAGAGGTAATGCAGGTTTAAGAAGCAGCCAAGATTCCTCTGAGATGGCTCTTCAGGGTTCACAGGTATATTCTGCCCCTGCAGCTGAGCCACTTGCTCCCAGTCACTTTCCTATAAAGCTCTTTTATACCCAAAGTATGGTCTTAGGAGAGTCATCTTCTGTCTCAAGGCTCCATTCAGTGACCCCTATAGGCTTCATCTGAACCCTTCATCAGCCTCTCATTCTGACACGGTTATAAACCCCTTACTCAGCACAAAAACTGGGAAAAGAAAATGATCAAAGGATAGATAACTGTCACCAGTATGTGTTCTTCCACCACCACTACCACAAACACACTGTGAAACCTCTCTTCCTTCTGTCCTGTAACATAACTTCATTTCACTCCTAGAGTAGCGAACAGCTGTGGAGGTGATGGGCTATAAGATGAAAGGATACACAGGGAAAAAGTCTGAAAACACAGAAGACAAACCTCACAATTAACTATATTACTTCACTTATCTTTAAGTAGCAAGTCCCAGGCAAATAAAATGTATAGGTGTTTCCCATTTGTTTGAGCTGAGCACAACTATACAATAGAAACTGAAATACAACCAGCACTACACCAGAGATGTATATTTTTTTCCCTTGAGGAAAGTGTGAAAGGGGGTGATGATAGATCTAAGGGACTACAATATTGCACCCAGAGGTCTATATACCCAATTTGCTGATATGTCTTCTAGATTGTATCTGGGTAAAGTTTCCCTAGAATTCAATCAATTGATTTGCAAATAACTATAAAATTGATTTTCTTCTCATTTTGTATTTAGGAAATGAAAAAAATATAAATGACACTTGTCCTTTTATTAAAAATGATGCAAATATTTTATAAATCATCTTATTACCTATGTATTACCTTGATGGTTCTAACTTCTTTATTGTTACAAATCACATATTTCTAATCTCCCCTAAAGAACTGCAAGATAGGAAGATTATAGTATATGAACCACAGGTATCTTACTCATTGACTCATAAATGACTATACAAATGATTGATTGCTTCATAAAAACACAGCCTATACCTTAATGGCATCTAGTAGATACCTGACAGCTACAGCAGAAAGACAAAGCATTGGAGGAAAAAAGTGAGTACCTGGAGGGAGAAGGTGTTTGGAAATAACCCGAATTCCTCTCTTCAAACACAGCTGCACACAGAAAGTAGAGGCTTTCTGGCAGCCAACGTGTATTATTAACTAATACTTAAAAAAAAAATTTAAAGATCACATAGCAATAAACAGCCATTAAGAGAGATTAAATGGTCCAAGTAAAATTAAGGCTTATCCTTAATAGTCTTCTTCACTCACTGGTAGAAAAGATGTGTTCTTAAAAAACAAATCCCCCCAAATTCTTGCATATCCTAAAGGAATCTGGGACTGGGAGTTACAATTTTCCCATAAGAACTCATGATTAAGAACCATAAACTCTAGCTAACCAACTATGATTTTCTCCACATCCTACAAATGGCAGACATTTCAAAAGGGTTCCTTTAAGACTTATAGACATCAATTATTCCCTAATGGCATCCCAAGTTAAAACAGTCTGCCAATAGTTGCTATGCTGGCATAGCACCAAAGGCTCTGTGAATTCTGAGTAGAGCAGTGAAAAGATTGAATATTTTGGGAACTAAGGTCCTTAATGACTAGAGGTGACTTAGTCAGATCTGTTCAAGTAATAAGCGCAGGATGAAAAAAAAAAAACGGCCTAGTCATTATGATTCCTTTGGTATTTATGGTAATAAACATGAATCATGATGAACTCACTGGCTATTAAATACAGAGGTCATAAGTACTTCGATAGGATTTCCACAGGAATTCACCGTTAATTAGCTGGATCATTATTTGAAAGCGTTACTGAATTATCTTAGCAGTTGTGCAGCCATTCGCCTCAAAATTGGTCATTCCCAGCTGAGGGCAGTTAATGCCTTAACAAACTGGTCATTAACTCCAGCAACTGATTTTGTGGGAATTACTGCACTTATAATGTACATTCAAGATTTTTTTTTTTTTCTTTTTAAAGAAATTTGTAGCTGTAGTTCAGCTGGAGCAGCTGAAGGAGGAAAAAAGTCCACTCTGGGTTGCTCTCATGACTGATTTTCTGCCAATTAAAGGGCAAACGCATGCTGATGGGTTTTGAATTTTAAAATGTCTTCAGTTTTTTTTCATCTCAAGTGATTAGTAAAAACACCATTTAGCTACTAATTTTGTAAGACACTTGGGATTTTCCATTCACAGTTCAGTCAAGCAGAGACATGAGTTCTGAACACCAGAACTCAAAGCCAAATTTCCGCTTCTGCAGTAGACCCAGCCCAACACTTTGTAAAAACAGAGTGAGAACACAAGTTATGGGCCACATTATTAGCCAGATTCTCATTCCCTTCTGCACTCCATGTCTTCGTTCAAAGCAGAAAACTCCCTTTGAAGTCACAAAGGGTCCATGAAAAGATAAGAGAAGTGGAAATATGAACACCCCCTTTATTAGAATAGAGCAGCATTAAGGTGATGAATTACCCCTGGAAAGTCTATGTGAATACAGCATACTTCAAAATTCATAAGTGCCTTTAAATTTACAGTAGAGTTGGAGCCCTTAATGCTCTATCAATATAGTGAAAAATGTCACAGGGAAAATCACCACTTAAAAGATAACTGCAACAATTATTGAACATATGTATTGACTATATTGAAATACACTAAAAAATATATTGTAAGTATATTAGATGTCCCTTTGTACATGTTTCCGTATCATTTTTTGTTTAACTTATTAGAGCACATACTGCAGATACCTAACCAGCATGACTAGATGGATAGCGTTAGTTAAAACTTGAATTTGGAGAGACCAATTTTTAAGATTGCAACTCTACTGGATAGTCTTCTTTTCTAGAATGGATTTGTTCAGTCATTTCTAACAGAGATTTGATATTAATAGATAAAAGCCAAGAGTTTTTAACCATGAGTTGGGAAGGGATGACAGAATTTATAGGTTACAATGATCAGTATGAAAACAAGTGTAAAAATAGTTTTGTGATACTATGGTTTATGGATGATTTTTGTGCCCAATTAATTTAAAAATTGTAACAAAACTTAAATTGTAAATCTACCATTAAGCTTAATAGTTCTGTCACATTAAGACACATTCATGAAATAAGTACTCCAAAATTCAGCACTTTTGACATATTTTCACTCTTTTTTACTATGTGCTGTGCTGTGCTTAGTCGCTCAGTCATGCCCAACTCTAAGACCTTTTGTAACCCACCAGGCTCCTCTGTCCAAGGGATTTTTTAGGCAAGAATACTAAAGTGGTTTGCCATTTCCTCCTCCAGGGCATCTTCCCATCCCAAGGATCAAATCCACATCCCTTGGGTCTTCTGCATTGCAGGCAGATTCTTTGCCAGCTGAGCCATTACGGAAGCCCTTTCTCTTTAGTATGTACAACGGTACATTTTGCCATGTGGTTTATTTTTTAAATATTTTCAATGTTTCAATTTTACCTTTTCTGGAGTATTCTTTTATCCAGAGCATACTACAGCTTATTTATAATACACTATAAAATATGCATACTTGTAGTACAAATGATAAGGTCTAAAATAAAGCTTAACAATGGCTGCTTTCAAGCCTATAGGCTCACATCATTCAGTTAATGTGCTTTGGTCAGCTTTTACCACCTAGAATTGGAGACACCCCAGGCAATATTCACACACCGAGTATTGGAACCAGCTGGTGATAGAAGAATCTTAAGAAAAAAGGCTTCTTGATTTAATTGGGAAAACAGGAGGAAGCATAAATTTTACTGCCATTAATAACTTCAAGCAATCTTGATATGACTCTACTTCACCCTGACAGCCAGACATGTGCTTTTTGTTAAAGTGTTTGCCACATCTGACCCTTATTGTTTGGTCACTTGATCAGGTAAGAAAATGTAGGTTTATTTACAGGATAAATGAGGCCTATTAAAATTGAGAAACAGTGTAGTAGTCTATGAGGAGCTACGTACTGAAATAGATGTGTGAAATTCCATAACAGTTGTGTAATAAACAGGCCAAATAAAGTTATAAAAAAACTACTTTAACTTTCTTAAATCATCGTAAAGGCAACTTAGTATTTAAAAAATGAAAAATAGTTCCTATTGGAAAAATGTCTGACCATTTTGCTTTTTATAAACAAGTCAGAAAAGGTTACTTATAAAATATTAATCTGTTTATAAAGACAAGCTTATTTCTTCATTTTATGATACTTTATAAATTAAGTCATATTCATATATAATGAAAAGTTAATTTAACTTTATGAGGGAATTTCAGGAGTGTTTAGAATTTAACTTCTTAAATTTTATCTTAAGGACATATGACAGAATGGTCAAAGAAAATAACCCTTAATTTTTAAGTGATCAAAGTTTAGAGTTTAACAGTATCTACTCTGGTGATCTCCAACAATAAGGAAAATCGGACTTGTTTCAACCGGAAGAAATTAAACATTTATCACTTAACTTTTGACCTGGTCTGACTCCCTACATGCTGATAAAATCTTTCTACAGCCTTGGAAAATGCCCTGAAACCCAGATTACCTAATTAATCGAGATCAAGATGAATCAGGTGCTATTCTTACTCTTAAAACCATTCTGGGTCTACTCACATTATGTAGAAAAATTTATATTCATTTACAACACCCTAGAAACTATTTTATCTTCAACTGAAGAGAATATGGTCTAACATTTGGATTCATTTTGAAATGATTCATGTGTAATTGTGAAACAGGCATGACAAAGTGCTGCTGAATCTAGGAATCCTAATTTTTCTGCCATAACCAATAAAATTAGTTTCAGCAAATTAGCATAGATTCACGACTCTCAACTTTAAAGAAATCAAAAGGAAAGAAAAGAAATGGGATGACAGCTAAAAGGTAAAAAGAGTGAAGAGTCAAGAAGAATCTTTATTAAGATGGATGAAATGATAGCATAATTCTATTTGATGGGAATGATGTAACAGAGAGGGAAAGTTAATGTGGGACAGAGGAGAACTTCTGGAGCAAGAATCTTGAGTAGGAGAGAGAATAGAATAGGGAGGGAGTATGGCTTATGGTAAGAGTAGGGGCAAGTTCATAATAATGGGAGAGAAGCAAAGTGTAGACACAGATGCAGGCAGGAGGGTAAGTGTGGCAACAGAAACTCATGGAAATTCTCTTCTACGCTTCTACTTTCTCAATCAAATAGGAAGCAAAAGGATGTAATGAGATGAGGAAAAGGTGCTGGATTTAGAAGGTAGAGGAATGACATTCTCACTTAAAAGAATGGGAGAATGACTAGACAGAGGAAACAGTATAACTGCTGGGCAGCATTAAAGGTCTAGTATTGATTATGTAGATGGTAGATTATCTAGATTATCTTTATGCAGCTGTCCATCTGAGCTCAGGGTCTTCTGTTTTCATCTTCCTATACTGTGACACATATCTCCAAACCTTCACGAAGCACCAAAGAAATTGGTAAAAATGATTCTTACTAAGATGTGAGTGGATGAACACTTAAGATATTCAAAGGGCAAGGCTGGAAGAAGCACAAGCTGGAATCAAGATTGCTGGGAGAAATATCAATAACCTCAGATATCCAGATGACACCACCCTTATGGCAGAAAGTGAAGAGGAACTAAAAAGCCTCTTGATGAAAGTGAAAGAGGAGAGGGAAGAAGTTGGCTCAACATTCAGAAAACTAAGATCATGGCATCTGGTCCCATCACTTCATGGGAAATAGATGGGGAAACAGTGAAAACAGTGTCAGACTTTATTTTGGGGGGCTCCAAAATCACTGCAGGTGGTGGCTGCAGCCATGAAATTAAAAGACGCTTATTCTTTGGAAGGAAAGTTATGACCAATCTAGATAGCATATTCAAAAGCAGAGACTTTACTTTGCCAACAAAGGTCCATCTAGTCAAGGCTATGGTTTTCCCAGTGGTTATGTATGGATGTGAGAGTTGGACTGTGAAGAAGGCTGAGCGCCGAAGAATTGATGCTTTTGAACTGTGGTGTTGGAGAAGACTCTTGAGAGTACCTTGGGACTACAAGGAGATTCAACCAGTCCATTCTAAAGGAGATCAGTCTTTTGGACTCTGTGGGAGAGGGAAAGGGTGGGATGATTTGGGAGAATGGCATTAAAACATGTATAATATCATATAAGAAATGAATCGCCAGTCTAGGTTTGATGCAGGATACAAGATGGTTGGGGCTGGTGCACTGGGATGACCCAGAGGGATGGTATGGGGAGGGAGGTGGGAGGTGGGTTCAGGATTGGGAAGACGTGTACACCTGTGGTGGATACATGTTGACGTATGACAAAACCAATACAATATTGTAATTAGCCTCCAATTAAAATAAATAAATTTAAATTTAAAATAAAATAAAGATCAAAAACAAAAAAAGGAGATCAGTCCTGGGTGTTCTTTGGAAGGAATGATGCTAAAGCTGAAACTCCAATACTTTGGCCACCTCATGCGAAGAGCTGACTCATTGGAAAAAGACTCTGATGCTGGGAGGGACTGGGGGCAGGAGGAGAAGGGGACGACAGAAGATGAGATGGCTGGATGGCATTACCGACTCAATGGACATGAGTTTGAGTGAACTCCGGGAGTTGGTGATGCACAGGGAGGCCTGGTGTGCTGCAGTTCATGAGGTTGCAAAGAGTCGGACATGACTGAGCGACTGAACTGAACTGAAGTGTAAGAGAAAATCAGGAGTATCCTATGGGAATAGGAGTGCTTGGGTCTTGACTAGAAATCCAAATATAAGATTAAGAAAACATATCTTGGCAAAACCAAACATGTCTTCCCCCTAGATTTAACCTGCTAATTTGAGACTCCTGACATACTGTTACTATGAGGAGTGCTTGCATTTAATAGGAATTAAAAGCTTGAAAAGAATGCTCTAATTCACTGGTTTCCAAACTATGTTTGAGGATGCCCAAAGGGGATCCATGGGCTTCCCTGGTGGCTCAGAGGTTAAAGCATCTGCCTCCAATGTGGGAGACCTGGGTTTGATCCCTGGGTTGGGAAGATCTCCTGGAGAAGGAAATAGTAACCCACTCTAGTATTCTTGCCTGGAGAATCCCATGGACAGAGAAGCCTTGTAGGCTACAATCCACGGGGTCACAAGCAGTCAGACACGACTGAGCGACTTCATTCACTAAAGGGGATCCACAATGTCACACCATTTTATAATGCTACTAATATATTATTTTCATTTGTTTTACTCTCATTACTTCATAAAAGGCTACATGACATAATATATATGACATACATGACATGATTTCACAATATACTGTTGAGGAAGATATGAGAGCCAGATGTCTGACTGTAAAGAAATTTGCAAAAGTAAAACTATGTCCACCCCTCTCAGTAATTTCTGGAAAAGGGTTATTTTTCATAAAAATATTTATGTTAACATATAGCAGGTTATTTTAAAATAAATATGTAACATTTTCTGTTTTATTTTTGAATATAATAAATATCCATAAACATAACTCCACATAAACCAAAAATAGTGGGGGTCCTTAATAATTTTTAAGAGTATAAAAATGTCCTGAGACCAAAAGTTTGAAATTTGATGCTCTAACCATTGAATTCAAGCAATCTCCTAATAACAGGGAACTTACAAAATAATAGAGAAAGTGTGGAAAGTGGTGACTGCCTGTAATTTACAGGTAGCTACCTCATCTGCCTAATCATTAGGTTGGTTGTGCTTACTCTATTTTTATTTTAACACATGCAAAAATTCATGTTTATAACATAAGACCTATCTGTATATTTTGTAAGGTTTATTCCATTAAGTTTAAATGCCTTTGAAAAATCAAGTTAAAGTGAAAATCAAGTTAAAAACTGAAAGGCTGACATGAAAATGAAGAACACTACTCAATTTAAAATACACATCAATGTCATTCACAAAAGGGGAAAAAGTGTAAATAAACTCAAAACTGTCCCAAAGAGTTCATCAGTGAAACTGTGGCAGCTTCTTAATGAAATCATTAAGCATGCACTCTGTAATACACTGCTTCTGTGATATTTAAGCTTTATGCACAAAGCAATGTCACGGCGAACTAGGCTCTTCTAAAAAATACATTTCAGTTGTATTTTTATGCTTGCTTCTATGCTAACATCATCCCCAAGCACATTAGACAGTACTCAGTGTATTAAGCAGCAAAACTATGGCATCTCTCAGGAGGTACAAAAACATTATTTGCCTGGTGCATCTGACAAAAAGCTATTAAAATTTAACTTTTCAAGTTACTTTTGAAACACTATCACTGCATTCTCTAGGGAACTGAAGAATACACTATGACAAGGAATTTCCTTGCCATTTCCCAACCCAGGATATTGTGATATAAGCAAGTACTCGAGACATATCAATGTCAAATGGTTTAAGGACTTATGACAAGGGAATTTTCCTTTCAAAGATATGATTCCTAGATGAGCCAAAAATCTTTAAACACTTTATAAAAGTTAACTCAATATCATAAGAAACTTGAACAAACTAACAATTATGTAAGTAAAGCTAAACTTTGTAGGTCTAATTCAATTTGCATATAATTACAATTGATGAAACCATTGGCTATGATAGGTCTCCCAGATGGTAATATAAAGTCACTAAGCATAAGAAACTATGTCAAGTACAGGGATTAATAGAGCTGAAAAGATTATAAATTGATATTGAACTAAGTGGAGATAAATTTAAGATCCTTATGAAATCTTAAGATATCAAAAAGTCAAATAAGTGAATAATTTTGGTGGTATTTAGGAAAATAAAACAAAGGAACTTAGATATAAATTTTTACAATCTTTGGATACTAGGTTTTCCAAGGACTCAAATAAAAGTTTTTAAGTATTTTGCAAGATAATGCCTTCTTTCTCTATGCCTAAGAAAAGATCAAAACTATCCAAGCAAATTGATTTCAGGATAAATCAACAAATAACAATTTAATGATAATTTCTAAAATTCCTTATCAATCCCTTTATATGTCCCTGATGTCAAAGGAAAAAACTAAATTCAAAATTTCTAAATAAAATACTCATGTGATAAAACAGTACTAACAAAATTTTTGGTTTTATTAAGAGCCTCACATGGTAAAAGGGCTGACCTATAGCACAATTTCTCCTTAACCTTTAATAGTTATTCAAATCACAAAACCTTCCACAAGTAGATATTTTTTCCCAGTTATTCGGCAATTCTTACAACAGCAGGGGTCGCAATGTACTAGTTAAATGTTTCACGATCCAAAGGAAAGGGATTAAATGTTCATATAGTGCAGCTTTATCAGAGCCTGAAAGATTCATGATGCATTATTCTCTAGTTAAAATAATCTATTATTAAGTATATGAAGATTTTTCAGTTATGGGGTCCCCAAATAAAAATAAACCTACTTAAAATCTTATAGCATTTCCAGTTGAAACAGCATCCTTTAAAAATCACTTCTGAAAAGTTCTACCAGATGTATAGCTTTACAAAAGTGCTTTTGCATTTTACCTCTTTAAAAAATTAAGTAATTTCTATATATAATGTTAAATTCAGTCATTTGTCAACTTAAACATATAAAGAATAAAGAATTTATTTCTAATGAAGAAAGCAAACTGACCAGTCATATTATATTATATACTAAATGCTCTTTAATTCCTTCTTGATAACTACAGTGAAGAAAATGTAACTCAAGTTCTTCAAATACTTGATTTATAGAAAGTTTTTCCTCTTCAAAAAAATTCCAATTCCATAGAATCATTCCAAGTGCCAGCCAAGGAGTAACCTAGAACAATGTAGATTATTCACTAATGTGTTGACTTTTAATTAACACATTAAAATTCTAAAAGAGACTGATATTTCTGAAGATTTGAAGGGAAAGAAGTCTAATCACTTTCCCTAGTTCAGTTGTCTAACTGAACATCGAATCAATCAAAGGACATAAAATCAATGATTAAGTCATAAGTAGAATTTAAAAATAATAAAAAATAGAAAATATACCGCATTGCACATAGAAATGGTAAATACTGCTTCATGAATATTTAAAAATTACCTATTAAACAAAATGTGTAATATTTATTGCAAAACATAATGTATATTAATACATACACATATATACATACAAACATATACATACATGCACATGTGAGTACTGGGTTGCAATGTAAAGTACGATACTATAGTCTGGGATAAAAGATATTTGAAAGGCACTGCTCTAGATGAATTATTTCTTATGCCTTTAAAATCTGTGCTCTCTATAATGCCAACTTCTATTTATACATAGCAGTAGTGGCCAAAAATCTTGAAAACTCAATTGAGAAGTTTATTTTATTGTATTAGAAGTTAATGATTTAATTTTTCACACATATAACATATACATTAACAAATGTAGAAATGACCATTTTATTAATCACTTATCAGGAAATCATTTTGTCTACACTACATATAATTTCTTTGAATACAGCAAAGAGCACAATCAAGCAAAACAGGTTCTTCACAGTCAAAAGAAATGTTACAAAGTCCATGCAATAAATGTTACTAGGAAGAGCACCATTTGGGCACTCACTTGGAATTCAGTTTTAACAAAATATAAATTTCAAGTAAGTTTAGTTGTTGGTTTCCAAGACCAAAGGAGATTAGAAATATATCATTAGAGGAAAGGAAAATTGCTGCCATGGAATTGCTGTTGGTACAGAAGAAATGAGAACTGACAGCCAAGGACAAGAGAGGAAAACCGAAAAACTATATAAAAAATTAAGAATACATGGCATTCTGGGGTCATTTAACAAGGGGGAATACTTGAGCTGTTAATATTTATAGCCCTGTATAATAAATTATCTTCAGAATTACAAATTCTAGTCAATGATAATAAAAACAGTAGGGAATACTTATACAGCACTTGGCCCAAGCACTCTGGCTCCAAAACCCATGGTTTTAACCACATTATACTGCTTCTCAATAAAAGTTTAAATTACATTTATGTATTAAAGTAAATTTAAGGAAATATTTATGAAAAGAATGATATAATCAATTTTTCAATACAAAAGGATTACATTCTCTTAATGGTATAAGCCTGAAAAACAAACATCAATAAAGACCCACTTCTGGATATCAATTATTTGTGTTGTATGTATTTTTACAGTAATTTCATATATAATATTGCTAATATTCACTAATATTTATCGTACTATATCATTTAACCTTCCCTATTAATGTGTACCATTATTATCTACATATTGGAGATGAGAAAACTGATGTATGGGTTAAGTGATTTGTACAATATCACATAGCTAGTAACTGAGGAAACTAACACTCAAAGTCATATAGTCTGGCTCCAGAATTCTAGCTTTTAGTCTATGTGCTTTGTGCTACTGTAGTTGCTAGGTATGCTATAATTGGTAATAGTTGCAGTAATGTCACAGGATGTACTTTCAAGAGATTCTGGTAATCCTGGAAACCCAGCTAAAATTCAGGAAAATTTAAGTGTCTTTCAGGATCATTAGCTCACCAGTGTTCCAGTTCTAATCCTTTCAAGCATTTGCCCATCCCCTTAAAGTTCTACATGGCTATGTGATTTGCTTTATCAAGGGAAATGTGAACAAAAATGACATTTTTACCTCAAAATGGAAGCCTTTAAGTTTGCAATTTTCCATTTTCTCTGTTCTCCCTTCTCTGGTGCCATGGTGACCTGGAGGCTCTGTCAATTTGGGTCCTTGACTGATGCTAACTAACATGGACCACCACTTTCAACTTCCTTATACTGGATATAAATATGAGCAAAAAATAACTTTTGTCTATTTCAAGCTACTGAGAGCTTAGAGTTGTTTATTAATAATCATAGTCTTGTCCTCCTGATTAATACATTTAATAAATAGGTTGTTTTTTCTGGGAAGTGATGGATAAAAGGGCCATTTTGGGGACTTTATAAAATAGAAACAATTCTAAAATTTACAAAATGGTTCTATTTAAAAAATTCATATTGAATCAGTTACTTGGAATTTGAAACATTTTCCCCCCAAAGGCTCAACTATATAAGCTTATTTAGCCTATAATTTAAATGAAAAAGAATTGAAATTAACAGTGCCATTAAATAATTAAATAAAAAGCATGTGAAACAGTTGTTGGGTATTCTGAACACCCGTAGATATTTTGAAGCATTTTACAGACTATAAGTTGGAAGGCACTGTTCTCTAGTATATTTTAATTTCTCTTTAATATGTATATTTTCTCCCTTTACTTGATCCTGGAACATCAGAAGATATTCTCTTTCTTTACTACATAGGATTGCCATTGCTTCTAAGGCTTGTAAGTGGAATGCAAAGGAGGAACTAAAGAAAGTTATCAAGCAAAAAACATGAACATTTGAGAAAAAGAAAAGAAACTGCTTATACTCAAATTTAATGACTTGTGAGCAATGAAAGAGAAAAAAAGGGAAAAAAGATAGTATGACTAAATAGGAATGATTTTAGAGCCTATTTAGTAGTTCTCAGATAAATAAAAAGTTTTCATGAGTTTATAAATAAATATTGGTTCTTCACATGGCAAAACAGCCAAGCTGTAACCAACTTCCTCTTTGCTTTTAATAATTATTCAAATCAAAATGTTGCTGCTAAGTCGCTTCAGTTGTGTCCGACTCTGTGCGACCCCATAGATGGCAGCCCACCAGGCTCCCCCATCCCTGGGATTCTCCAGGCAAGAATACTGGAGTGGGTTGCCATTTCCTTCTCCAATGCATGAAAGTGAAAAGTGAAAGTGAAGTCGCTCAGTCATGTCCGACTCATAGCAGCCCCATGGACTGCAGCCTACCAGGCTCCTCCATCCATGGGATTTTCCAGGCAAGAGTACTGGAGTGGGGAGCCATTGCCTTCTCCAAATCACAATAACTTTTCATATTATTTTTCAACTTATTCTACAAGAAAAATTTTGTGTATATTTTTATGAGGAATGCTTTTTAGCTGTCATCTTCTACTTACCCAGAAAGATAAGCCAAGAAGTTACTAAGGCAAGGTAACTGTAAACATCTCAACAGAATTATTTTGCTTTCAATCAGTTTTTACAGATTAGCCAAAACCAGAGGGGGAAACTTTTAATATCATCAATTTCTAGCTATATAATGTAAGGCTAAAATAATACTAGCTCTTCACTCTCCCTAGTGTAGCAAAATCTGATGCTCTAGGAATTAACAATATTTCAAAGAAAATAATGAAGCAACACTTTGAAAGAATGAGTGAAAGGAAGTAAAAAGTTTTCAGTTGCTCTTCCTATTCATTTGCTTCATTTTTCTACTTCATGACGAGTCCACAGACTTCACTGCTTCTTAGTAACAGCCTAAACTTAACGTGTTTTTAATGTATTTGTTGAAAATAACCATATTTCTCTGACTGATATATCTCATTTGGTGGTGTCCTTTTTCCAGTTTTATTCATCTAATGGACAAGTTTTTCTCTTTTAATCTCATAACTCTCCTGAACACTAGGCCTTTTTCTATCAAACATCTTTGTTGAAGATATCTTTAACATGTCTGAAATTAAATCTATCACTGATGCCCTCAAATTACTTCTTTTATACTTCTCTATTTCTGTTCCTAGCAGTAACATTCTAACAGTCATTGAGTATTTATGAATAGTTTATCATTATCCATATCCAAACAGCAGCCATGTCACATTGAGTTTACCTATGATATGTCTAAGCTATTACAAATCCTAAAATATGATGCTGTTTAAGTGCTGCACTCAATATGCCAGCAAATTTGGAAAACTGAGCCATGGACACAGGACTGGAAATGGTCAGCTTTCATTCCAATCCTAAAGAAGGGTAATGTCAAAGCATGTTCTAACTACCACACAACTGCACTCATTTCACATACTGGCAAGGTAAAGCTCAAAATCCTTCAAGCCAGGCTTCACCAGTATGTGAACAAAGGACTTCCAGATGTACAAGTTGGATTTAGAAAAGGCAGAGGAAGCAGAGATCAAATTGCCAATATCCACTGGATCATAGAAAAAGCAAGAGAATTACAGAAAAACATCTACTTCTGTTTCACTGACTATGCTAATGCCTTCGACTTATGTGGATCACAACAAACTGTGGAAAATTCTTCAAGAGATAGGAATACCAGACCACCTTATCTGCCTCCTGAGAAACCTGCAGCTCAAGAAGTATCAGTCAGAAGTGGACATGGAACAATGAACAGGTTCAAAACGGGAAAGGAGTAAGTCAAGACTATATAGTGTCACCCTGCTTATTTAATTTCTAAGCAGAGTTGTTATTGTTCAGCTGCTCAGTCATGTCTGACTCTCTGAGAGCCCATGGACTGCCTCATGCCAGGCTTCCCTATTCTTCACCATCTCCTGGAGCTTGCTCAAACTCATGTCCATTGAGTCAGTGATGCCATCCAATTATCTCATCATCTGTCATCCCCTTCTCCTCCTACCTTCAGTCTTTCCTAGCATCAGGGTCTTTTCTAATGAGTCGGCTCTTTGCATCAGGTGGCCAAAGTATTGGAACTTTAGCTTCAGCATCAGTCCTTCTAATGAACATTCAGGGTTGATTTCCTTTAGGATTGACTGGTTTGATCTTGCAGTTCAAGGGACCCTCAAGATCTTCTCCAACACCAAAGCTCAAAAGTATCAATTCTTCAGCATTCAGGATTTTTTATGGTCCAACTCTCCCATCCATACATGACTACTGGGAAAACCACAGCTTTGACTATATGGACCTTTGTTGGCAAAGTAATGTGTCTGTTTTTTAATCCTCTGTCTAGACTTGTCATAGCTTTTCTTCCAAGAAGCAAGTGTCTTTTAATTTCATGGCTGCAGTCACCATCTGCTGTGATTCTGGAGCTAAAGAAAATAAAGCCTATCACTGTTTCCCCATTTATTTGCCATGAAGTGATGGGACTGGATGCCAAGATCTTTATTTTTTGAATGATGAGTTTTAAGGCACCTTTTTCACTCTCCTCTTTCACCTCATCACCTTCGTTTTCTGCCTTAAGGATGGTGTCATCTGCGCATCTGAGGTTGTCGATATTTCTCTCGGCAGTCTTGATTCCAGCTTGTGCTTCATCCAGCCTGGCATTTCATAAGATGTACTCTACATACTGAAAAAGCTGGTTTAAAACTCAACATTCAGAAAACTAAGATCTCGACATCAGGTTCCAACACTTCATGGCAAATAGATGGGGAAACAATGGAAACAGTGATAAGAGTTTTTCTCGGGCTCCAAAATCACTGCAGATGGTGACTGCAGCCATGAAATTATAAGATGCTTGCTCCTTGGAAGAAAAAGTATGACAAACCTAGACAGCATATTAAGAAACAGAGATATTAGTTTGCTAACAAAGGTCTTTATAATCAAAACTATGGTTTTCCCAGTAGTCATGTGTGGATGTGATAGTCGAACCATAAAGAAGGTTGAGCGCCAAAGAATTGATGCTTTTGAACTGTGGTGTTGGAGAAGACTCTTGAGAATCCCTTGGACCGTAAGGAGATCAAACCAGTCAATCCTAAAGGAAATCAACCCTGAATATTCATTGGAAGGACTGATGCTGAAGTTCCAATACTTTGGCTACCTGTTGTGAAGAGCCAATTCATTAAAAAAGACCCTGATGCTTTGAAAGATTGAAGGCAGGAGGAGAAGGGGATGACAGAGGATGAGATGGGTGGATGACATCACTGACTCAATGGACATGAGTGAGCAAACTGCAGGAGTGGTGAAGGATAGGGAAGCCTGTGTGCTGCAGTCCACGGGGGTTTCAAAGAGTAGGACGTGACTGAGTGACTGAATGATGAACAATGACGCTGTATCTCTTTACCCTTTCCTTCTGCCTCATACCTGACCTATCACCTCTTCCCTAAGTGAGGCTTTCTTTACTTGTCCTGCTACCACAACATGCTATTGTTCTCATCTTTAGACTCTAGTTTTTGTGTATCCAATAGAATAATGCCAGATTATTTTCCCTAGGGCAATACTCTGATTATGACCCAACTAGCTCAAAATCCTGTAATGATTACTATCATCAATTATATTAAGTATAACTCTTAGCACAGCCTTAATCTTCATACTATCACATAAATGTATAAGAGCCCATTTTCAAAGTTATCTCCCACTATATTTCGAGTTATTGTTCCTCATATTTACCTGGCACCATCTATGCCTTAGATAATATTGACCATTTTATCTGAAATTCTTTCTACAGCCTCTATTCTTCCTTCCTTTGTAATATCATCTTGTTAAAGAGATAAGTCTATCAATATCTGTCTCAAATGGCACTTTGTAATGAAGTAACAATATGGACACATTCTTTCTTTTAAATTTAAAAATGTCTATATATTGAAAAATATTTTCTACAATGTTTAGCATTATGCTCTGCCCTAGTAGATTAACAACATTTTAATGACTTAAACTGAATAAACATAAATATCACAGGGAAGTGAAAATAAATAATCTACCTTGTTTGTTAACAGTGATTTAATATCTGTAAGAAGGAAATTTGTGCTTACAGAAAGGTAAGTCAGCAAAACTTATAGAATGTCCACTTTATATTAAATGATAACAATGATGATGTTGGTAATAAAATAATTATAGCTAATATTTATTAAGAAAATACTATGTGTCAGGTACCATTCTAAGCCCCTTGCATGCAATAGCTCATTTAATCTTCAAAATAAGTTTAAATTGGTTCTAATTATTATCCTCATTTTAGAGAGGAGGAAACCAAATCAGAGTTTGGGTAACTTGCCCAATGTAACATTCTTAAAAAGTATAAAGAGTAACAATTCTAATAAGACAGCCTGACTCCAGAAATGAGCTCCAGGAGAGATTAAAAAAATATTTTTTGTATTGAGTATCTTATATATGCCAAAATTTACTACTTGTTAATAAAATATGAAATGAGAATCCTATGAGTAATTTCCCAAAAATCTCACTTAAATCATTTGTTTCCTAGGAATAAGTGGACTGGATACTGAACAAGCCAAACAGACTATGAATTATCAGGACAAGGACTTTTATTCATCTTCATACATTAAGAATCTAACCTGATATTTGATACATAATTCTGCTGAATTTATGATAAAAAAGGATCATATAAATTAAATTCGAGTCCCACCCATTCTGCTTTTAAAGTTTTCCTGTTTCCTCACTAAATGGTTGTATTGCTTTGGTTCCCCAAAAGGAGTTCAAAGTGCTCCTCAATAGAGTTTCTTCTAAAATGCATAATCAAAGCTCTGTGTAATATTTGTGGAATGGCCAATTAATCAAATGTTCTTTGACTAACAGCCTAAAAGATTTCCTTTTCTGAGAAAAAGAAAGTAAGAAATAAATTTCCTTAAAACTTTTTTTCAAAGGGACTTGGAGAACTGAAATTTTAAATTATAATGCTCCCTATCTACTTAATCATAGTTGACTTAATATAATTATACACAGTAGCTTATTATAGTAGATAATAAATCCAACTTTGGCAGCAGATATACCTGAGTTTGAATTTGGGCTTTGTCTTTTATCCACTGTAATCATGGGTAAAGATCTGAGATGAGGATTCCACAAGATAATGTATAAAGCACAAAGCAAAATAGCTGGCAAAGTAAACATTCAATAAATTTTACTTCCAGTGTTGTAAAAAAGTAATGATGAATTTAACGAGAAAGTAGATTCACAAATTTTAGACAACTAAGAATAAGCTTAATTTTAACTATTTTAACTATTATTATTTTAACTATTAATTTATCATTCCAACTATTTCACTACTTAAAAAATTTGAATATATGGAGAAAGCTACAAACGAATGAAACTGCAGTGCTAAACAAAGAAACAGTTATAAAAGCTGAGTAAAAATTTGCTTTCTAGTTAAGAAAGGCAGTAGCATTCAAGGTGGAGGAAAAAGGCAGGTGGACAGGCACTTAGACATAAAGGAACTCTTGAGAGGATGGTAAGGGGATCAGTACGGACAAGGTATAAAGCATATGCTGGGCAGGAGCAGGTGCCTATAAAGACAGACACTTAATAGACCAAAAAGGGTTTTTAAAATACTCTGCTAAGAAGCATTATGTACTAAGAAGCATTATGTATGAGAAGCATTATGTTTGAGCACAAAAGCATTAACTCTTGAATCCACTTTTGCTATATAGGTATCTTGCTAAAAGCTAAAAGAAAATGATGTATAAATGGAATCCTCTAATATAATATTTTCTAACACTATATAAAAATGACCTTTTCTACTTAATGACAAAAAGGCTCCATAAAGGCTTGTGTATTGGTAATGAGTATTTTAAAGGTATGGCAAAATATAAGAACTCAAAGAGAATCTATCTACTTTAAAAAAATGCTGAAGAAAGGGTAATTTTTCCTTCTTGCTCCAATGGTAGTATATTTTCACTTTGGCTACACTTTCACAGGGGTAAATAGTCAAACAGCTAAAAGTTTCTATTTCATTTCATTCTATACCACCATGGAAATCCTAGCACAGGTCATTTTTCATTCATTCTTCTTAATAAGTACCTAATCAAAGAACATATACATAACAATCTTTTCAGCAGACTTTTAAAGACAGACTTAGATTTTCCAGTGACGTTGGAAATTCCAAGCAACACTATCAATTTTTAAAAAGCATACCTAAGAGTGCAGTGAGTTTGGGAAGCAGTCCAACTTGTACCATCTTATTCCTCAGTCCTGTGTCAAAGGACAGGTTTAGTAGAAGTCGAAGGGTTATATTTAGCAGATCTTCATGCTCACAAGGTATCATTTTTACCAGTTTTTCAACAATATCCATTTCTACCTATAGAAAATAATAATACAAATGCAGTCAGTCTCTATTACACAATAAGACAAAAAAGATTACAAAGAATTATCTTTTCATTGTTTTCACCCTTATGAATATGTATAAGTACTATGTATTTATTACTCTCATTTTAATCTGTAAACTTCTCTGAAACCCAACTTTTGAGGAGAAAATACATATTTCCAGTTCATCCCTTCCTTATTTCATAGCATCAAATGGAAGACAAATTACTTTGGGTTCTTGAAAGCACATTATAAACTCCACCTCTTAAGTGCCAGAACCTGTCCTAGATTAAACAAGATTCTGTCTTGGCTTTTAAGGATTCCAGTCTAAAAACAGAGCAGAGAAATTAAACAAATAATTAAAATGCAATGTGATAAATGTGGAATGTACAAAGTACTCTAGAAACAATGTGGAAGGAACGACAAGCTACCTAGAAAACACCAAATTTGAAACAAAGGTTTAAACAATGTGTAATAATTTGCTGTCTGGTAAATACATTGATAGGGTTTCCCTGGTAGCTCTGTGGTAAAGAACCTGACTGCCAAGCAGGAGATGCAAGTTTGATCCCTGGGTCGGGCAGATCCCCCAGAGAAGGAAACGGCAGCCCACTCCGTATTCTTGCCTGGTAAATCTTATGGACAGAGGAGCCTAGTGGGGTTACAGTCCCTGGGGTCACAAAAGAGTTGGACAGGACTTAGCGGCTAGACAGCAATAACAAAGACAATGATAATCTGTGTATCTGTGTGCTGAGTTGTCTCCTACTCTTTATGACCCCATGGAGGCTTCAATAATTTGGCCACCTGATGCGAAGAGCTGACTCATTTGAAAAGACTCTGATGCTGGGAAAGATTGAAAGAGAGAGGAGAAGGGGACGACAGATGATGAGATGGTTGGATGGCATCACCGACTCAATGGACATGAGTTTGAGTAAACTCCAGGAGTTGGTGATGGACAGGGAGGCCTCGCGTAATGCAGTCCATGGGGTTGCAAAGAGTCAGACACGACTGAGTGACTGAACTGAACTGAAAGCATCTATTTATACCATCCTTCTGATATCTCTAGTGCAAATTTTCAATGACCTCATAAAAATCACATTAATAACTGAGGCCTCAATATAATTTTTTCCTTTCATTCTATGCCAAGGAGTAAACAATTATTTTTAATGGTAAATTGACAATCCAACAACAATTTTTCCTTCAGACATTTATCTATATTCCACCGACACACTGCAGTCATATTCTAGAGCTCCGCATGACGAAGTACAAGTCCATCTCCAAAGACTCTCTAACCTTGATTCTCCCTTTCTCCCAGCTTAATCTTCCAAGCAGGCTGTGGGATTCAGTCGTTAACGTCACACAATAATTCCCACTGAGGCCAGTGACAAGTATTTGCCATGCTATACAGAACGGTAATTCTATTACTAGCTTCTATGGTTACATAGAATAAGTTCTTTTTTGGTTTATTTATTCATTCAACAAATGTTTCTTAACTGAGAAGGCATGTGGTTTTTACTCTAACTGTAAGAAAAACCCAAATACAAAATCACAACTTAAAAAACAAAACAGCATCAGAGCTAAGGTTGCCAGGAAATCAACTGGTCTGAAATATAAGGAAAACAGGCATACCCAAGGAGATAAGGCTAATGAGCACTGGTTTATATGGAGCAGAGCACTGAAAGAGGGCTACCACAGAATTCAGTAGGAACACTGAACAAAAACTTTTAAATAACTTAGTTAAATGCCAAATGTTAAGCAGCCTGAGACTACAGAACTCTGAAGCTATAGATGCTCAGGGAGTTTGCAACCACTTGCAAACTCTTTTCCAAGGACCTTATCAGAGGGTCATATGAAATACTAGGGATAGGATAGAAGATGGTAGAAATCTTCCACACAGAGGCATGGGCCTAAGAAAGGGGCATTACTGTTAATGGGGAAAAGACACAAAATCTTGTTCAGATCTTTTTTCTCCTATTTCCCCTAAAAAACAAAAGACTTAAGCTTCAGGTAAGTATGGCAAATCCTGTCACATCTGAAGCATTGGTGAAGACCTACTGCAGCAAGGGGAAGCAAACAGAAAAAAAATTCTAAGGAAAGAAGTTGACAGTATGACTTAGGAAGCCCCACTGCTAAAAATCATGGACACAGGACAAGCCTAAAACTAGCCTGAAACTAAATTAGAACAATGGAAAAAGTTTCTTCTCTCCCCCTCCTCACCCCTGGCACAAACTGACAAAGCCAAGTGACAAAATAACAGCAGTATATTACCGGAGGAGAGTTAAAATGAAGAGAAAGATTCTCTTTGAGGTACAGGCATACTGCAAAAGCCTGAAGTAGAGGGTGGAACATGAACACCTGAGAAAAATCCTCTGGCAATCAATATTCCACCAAAGACAAAATAATGCTAGATGAATTTGAAGCTGATGGTGCCTGGAGGGTAGCCAAACAGTTAAACTCCTGACAAAAATGACTTAAGTCCCAACATTAAAAACCAAAAAAAGGTCTGACCATTTCCATACATAAATATCATTTATCTCACTCTCCACTAATCTACACATAGTATCCAGCTTTCAACAAAAAAAATTATGATACCAAAAGAGCAAGAAAATAACCCACTGATAAGATAAGGCCATCAACAAAACCAGATTCAGATATGACTTGTCTAATTACTAGACAGAGAATTTAAAATAACTATGATTAATATGTTAAAGACCCTACTGGAAAAGATGAAAACCACAAGTGAATGGACAGAGTATCTCAGAGAAAAAATGACACCAAAAGAATTAAATTTTAAAACACATATGAAGGAAATCTTCAAAGGGCTCATTAGTAGACTTGTCATAGCTAATGCCAGAATAAGTAAACCCAGAGGTGGGTAGGTCAAAAAGCCACAAGTAAAAAATGAATTTAGCAATGTCTCAAGACATAAGAAGGTCAATATACAAATTATATATCTATATTCTATCATTCAACAGCAGAAAACTGATACTTTGTTTTTTAACAACTATCATTACAATAGTAAAACACTTAGGTATAGATCTAACAAAATATGTGCAAAATATGTATGCTTAAAACTACAAAATCATGAAAGAAATCAAGAAAGACCTAAAAAATGGAGAGTTACACCATGTTCATGGATTGAGAACTTCAATATGGTTAACACACTGTATCCTGCCAATAGACTCAATTCAGTCTCAATCAAGATTTCAAGATATTTTGTTTTCTTTAACAAAATAGACTACTTGATTCTAAATATATATGGAAAGATAAAGAATTTGAAGTAGCCAGAACAATTCTGAAAAACACCAACAACTTTTGAGGCCTCACTCTACCTGATTTCAAGACTTATTACAAAAGCTACAGTAATCAAGACAAACACGCATCAGCAAAAGCGTAGAAACAGATTAATGGAACAGAAAAGAGTCTAAAAATAAAGTCACACTTACATGGGGCAATTGATTTTCAACAACAGTACAAAGGCATTTCAATAAGGTACAAAGGCAATTTAGTGGAGAAAGGACAGTCTCTTCAACAAATGATGCAAGGGCAATTAGAAATCCATATTCAAAACATGGATGATATATATGTAAAATTATATCATATGTAAAATTAACTTAATATGTAAAATTAATTAATCATATGTAAGCACTATATGTAAAATTAACTAAAAATGCATGGATCATAGACTAAAACAAAAGCAACAACACCAACACTACAAACTCTACAAAGCTTTTTGAAGAAAATTTCCATGCCCTTAAATTAAGCAAAGATTTCTTAGATACAACTCCAAAATATAACCCATTGAAGTTTTTTTATATACTGGATTTAATAACAATTAAAACCTTTGCTCCTCACAGGAAAATAAAAACATGAACCATAAAACGGAGTAAATACTTGTAAAACATAACTAATAAAAGACTTATATTCAAAATACAAAAACAAGGCTCAAAAATTAATAAGAAGATATGCAACCCAAGGAATACATATCCTCTCTGTTCTTAAATTCATATTCTAGAATGACTTAGTCCCTTTTAAGCATATTGTATTTATACTAAAAAATTAAAACTCAATTTAAATCATTACTTGAAAGACTTTTTATGCAAACTAAATTTCCCTTAAAATACATAACCCCAAAACGCAAGGTCAATATTAGTTCATTTCAACAGTAAAATGAACTCTTTATTTAAATAAATAATAAAATGTCACAAACAAATCAGTTATCCCTCCCTTCCGTTCTTTTTAAATAAAATTGCCACAGGCTTCATCTGTCACTAATTATACTAAGAAATATGTTTCTTTCAAAAAAGCCACAGTACACACTGGTTGTTATAGAAAACTTAATAAAGTAACTTGGAGAGCTTTTTTAAAATTAATTAGTATTTCCATGGCACAGAATGAAACGTAAAATGTGCCAGGTAGGACAATCATATAGTTAAACACTAGACACTATGTTGTTCTTAAATTCAAATTCTAGAATGACTTAGTCTCTTTTAAGCATATTGTATTTATATTAAAAATGAAAACTCAATTTAAATAATTAATTGAAAGGTTTTCTATGCAAACTAAACACAGTCTTCTAATCACATTTTTGATTGATAAAAGCCCAATCCTCAAAGCTAAATTTAGTAATTTTATCTCAGTAATGCCCTCTCAATTTGATGCTTCTAAAATGAAATTTAGTTAATTAGTACTTTTATTGAAAGTTCTATGCAAAGTGACAGCTTATCAAACACTATGAGCAAATTTATTTCAGCATTTAAGTAATTATTTTTTAGTGTTTCTGAAAGCCAACATTTAAAAATTGCTTATACTTCATCTTGAAAAGCAACATAAAATGAATTTTGTCTTGGAAGCCGAGAGGAAGAGTAGGCAGCCAAATCCTGGAGATGTTTCCTTGAGCCAATTATTTAACCTCTCTAACTCTCTGCTACTTCATCTTTATAATTAAGAGTTAATCTACAAATGCAGACATAGATATTAGGTCTTGTTGAGCTCTAAGAATCCTGATTCTATATGATACCCTTAGGAAAAACGAATTCTTTTCCACAATGAAAGATGAAATGCACATCATGTACACTAAAATTCTTGCCAATCAAACTATTCTTATGACTTTGGATGAATTACCTTTTCTGATCCTCAGTTTTTCCTCCCCAATAATTTGTGACATTTGATAACATAATTTATATTATATCTTCTGAATCTATTATTTTACCAGAAAATAATTTTTCATTGTGTTTCTGAGATCATCTTTTGACAGAATAAATACATAAGAAGAAGAGTATTATCTAAATACAAATATAAGCAATGCATAGTAGATACATACTTATGGCAAATCAATGTGAATTGTGCACACTTGTTAAAGGTGAACTTATGGCAAACACATAAATGGAAGAATATATTTCAACTTACAGCAAGGGGAAACAAATACTTAGCCACACTCTAACTATACTCAGGAGTATATATTAATATATCACCATGTCATATTCTTCTAGAATATAAGATCAATGAAAACAAAAAACATGTTTTTGATTAATTTAAGTAAATGCAATCCTAAAACAGTATCAGACACAGTGATCTTCAATAATCATCAAAACTAATGATGAAAATGATGCATACTAAATATTTTTTGGTAAAATAAAATTTCATGTATTTCAAGTATCAGAATTCAAGGCATTTAATAAACCTAATTAATCAGTCTCAGGTGTTCAAAGAGCACACCACGTCATTCAATAAGCATAAGTTATTTCCTAGCTCATTAGATTTTAAAAGAAGGGAAAAAAAAACAGGTAGAAATACTATATATTTAGACTATCTGAAAGAGAATCCATTTATACTGATACTACACAGTCACCTAATGACTTGTAATAGCATATAGTTCTAAAAGTTTTCAATCAAGTTAAAGCCAATGACCCAACAGTTTCACTCCTAGAAATCTATCCTAAGAAAACAAACAGAATATAGACAAAAATGCATGTACAAATGTGTCCACTGAAGTCTTATTTATAATAGCTAAAAGCTTAAGCAACTTCAGCATCTGAAGGCAAGGTATGGTTATTGTATGATCTCTTTAACAATAACATCGTTCTTACAAAGACTCTTTAATGACACAGAAAAAAGCAGATAATTTTTATTCTGTCTTTATTTATTTACTCTTTTGTTGTGCCTTGTGGCATGTGGGATCTTAGGTTTCCCAAACAGCGATTGAACTGCACACCTGCAGTGGGAGTGCAGAGTCCCAGCCACTGGACCACCAGAAAATTCCCTATTCCATCTTTACATCTTTCTGCATTACATATACTTTTAAGCTGGAGAAATAATATATGATCACTTTGTACCATTTATCAAAAATAACTGCATCAATACAATATAAGATGGCAAACGGGAACCTACTGTAATGATACAAAAAGAAATGAAGATGGTACAAATAAAGAGGGCATTAATTAAAACAATGGCTCTGGGACCAGAATGAAGAGATAGCCTCAAGGGATCTATCAAGCAGAATCAACAGGCTGCAGCTACCAACTGGAACAATAAATGAGGAGGAGGCTGGGCTAAACTATACTGCTGCTGCTGCTGCTGCTGCTACACACTAATACCAGAAATGCAGGAGAAAAAAGAGCTTAGGGGAAAATAATAAGGCCAGATGACTCTCAATCACAATGTAAAGTTAAAATTACTTTCTATATATTATGTTTAATGTGGAAAGATTCATTTCGTATAATATATTAGGAAAATATTTTATTCAGAAAATTTCAATTATCTGGATTATTAACTAATATGAAATGTATTTCCTAATGAAGCTACATAAGTGAATTACTGCTATTGTAATTTTTTTATTCAGAATTATCTTAATCAGGGGATAATGTGTTTACTTTTTATCAAAATATTCTAACTTGAAAATGGTGAACATGGACTGTTTCAACATAAGTTACCATGTCATTTTTATTCTCCATAAAAATGCTGAGTTTCTTTAAAAATGACACAACTAGAATAAGCAGCTCAAAATTGTCCCGATCAAGAGCCTTCACCAGCATGTGAACTATGTTCTTGTTCCTCATCTTCAGCTCTGTACGTGTATCCTCCGCAAGATTCAGAAGCAAATAAAGAGCAACTGGAAAAATAAAATAAACGAGAGTTAAATAAATGGCACGTTGAATCAACAATTTAATAAATCATTTCTACTTACTAAAGTGACAGATGTAGTTCTAAGAAGATAATGTTATCTTGAAAATTTTAACTAGCTATTCATTAGAAAATTATTAACACTGACATATATGCTATAATAAATAAAGCATATATAATAATATTTTTATGATGTTGAGAAAGACACAATAACCAAAATAGGACAATGATTCCTACCTTTTTCAAACTAAAAGTTTCATGGTAATCAAATGTCAATTAAAGGTACATATTAGAAAATAATAAACAGGAAAATAGAGAAAAATAACTTTATACATGTGGAAAACAAGGTAAAATTTCAACACACAAGGGCTGCTGTGTTAAAAAAAAATGTACAGTATAGCCAGAGCTGAATTTAAGGATATACATGCTAAG
This sequence comes from Oryx dammah, assembly GCF_014754425.2. Classification (NCBI taxonomy): domain Eukaryota; kingdom Metazoa; phylum Chordata; class Mammalia; order Artiodactyla; family Bovidae; genus Oryx; species Oryx dammah. The sequence continues at coordinate 42,862,071 of NW_024070205.1, read as the reverse complement.
TCGCTTCAGTCATGTCCAACTCTGTGACCCTATGGACTGTAGTCCGCCTGGCTCCTCTGTCCACAGGATTCTTCAGGCAAGAATACTGGAGTGGGTTGTCATGCCCTCCTCCAGGGACTCTTCCCAACCCAAGGACTGAACTAGCCTCTCTTATATGTCCTGCATTGGCAGGTGGGTTCCTTATCACTACTGCCACCTGGAGAGCCTCAATTTAAGGATCCTAAAAGACACTTACTCCTTGGAAGGAAAGTTATGACCAACCTAGATAGCATATTCAAAAGCAGAGACATTACTTTGCCAACAAAGGTCCATCTAGTCAAGGCTATGGTTTTTCCAGTAGTCATGTATGGATGTGAGAGTTGGACTGTGAAGAACGCTGAGCGCCAAAGAATTGATGCCTTTGAACTGTGGTGTTGGAGAAGACTCTTGAGAGTCCCTTGGACTGCGAGGAAATCCAACCAGTCCATTCTAAAGGAGATCAGTCCTGGGTGTTCTTTGGAAGGAATGATGCTAAAGCTGAAACTCCAGTACTTTGGCCACCTCATGCAAAGAACTGACTCATTGGAAAAGACTCTGATGCTGGGAGGGATTGGGGGCAGGAGGAGAAGGGGGTGACAGAGGATGAGATGGCTAGATGGCATCACCGACTCGATGGACATGAGTTTGAGTGAACTCCGGGAGTTGGTGATGGACAGGGAGGCCTGGTGTGCTGTGATTCATGGGGTCGCAAAGAGTTGGACACGACTGAGCGACTGAACTGCACTGAAACCTATTTTTCATATTCATATGGTTCTTGCCCCAGTAGTATGGAATAATTAGTTTTAGACTAAATGCCACTCATGTCCAAACTAACAAATCTTAAGAGCGAGATCAAAAGGATTCAACTGTTTCCAAGTAATTTATGCCTCAAAATAAAGCTCACAAATATTTATAGGAATAAAATAATATTCATCACCTAACAATGAAAATTTCACATAGTCCTGCCTCCAATCAAAGATTATTAACCATTCAAAAAAAAGCAGGAGGGACTTCCCTGGTGATCCAATGGCTCAGATTCTGAGCTCCCAATCCTGGGGGCATCTGTTCAATCCCTGATCAGGGACCTAGATCCTGAATGCCTCAACTATCACGTGAATCACAACTAAGACCCAGCACAGTCAAATTGATTAATTAACTAATTATTTTTTAAAAAGCAAGAAAACACAATCTATAAGGGGAAGAAAAATCATCCAGTTGAAAGTATCCCAGAACTGACACCACAGTTAGAATGACGGAACAGGAATATTGAAAGTCATATAACTGTGTTACAAATATTCTAAAAGTTAAGTAGAGACAAGGAAGACATACATAAAGTTAAATCTAATGTCTAGCAATGAAAACTGCAATGCCTGAGATTTGTATACTAAATTGAATTAATAGTAGTTTAGAGACTGGAGAAGAAAAGATTACTGAAATTAAAGACAAAACTAAAAACTATCCAAAATTAAACACACAAAGAAAAACAACAACAGCAAAAATGTAAAGATATCAATGAACTATGGAACCAACTTCAAGTGACCTAATATAACTGTAATTGGAGTCCCTGATTAAATAATAATTGGTAATTTTTCAAATTTGATAAAAAATATAAATCCACATTCCCAATAAGGTCAGTGAAATCCAAGAATAAGAAACATGAAGAAAGCTACATGAAAGTGAAAGTGAAACTCACTCAGTCGTGTCTGACTCTTTGAGACCCTATGGACTATACAGTCCATGGAATTGTCCAGGCCAGAATACTAGAAGTGGGTAGCCTTTCCCTCTACAGCAGATCTTCCCAACCCAGGGGTTGAATCCAGGTCTCCCACATTGCATGCGGATTCTTTACCAACTGAGCTATGAGGGAAGCCCAGCCCAGCCCAGCTAGTCAAAACAAAAAAATGGCAAAAAGTATATATGTGAATGCTCAGTTGCTGAGTTGTGTCTGACTCTTTGTGACTTTATGGACTGTAGCTTGCCAGGCTCTTCTGTCTTTGGCATTCTTCAGGCAAGAATCCTGGAGTGGGTTGCCATTTCCTTCTCCAGGGGATCTTCCAGACCCAGAAACTGAACCTACTTCTCTTGCATTGGCAGGTGGATTCTCTACCACTGAGCCACTTACATACCTCTCAATAATTACTTTAAATGCAAATGAACTAAAAGCTCCAATCAAGACATGCAGTGGCTGACTGGATACAAAAACAAGACCTATACATATGCTGCCTACAAGAGAATCAGTTCAGATCTAAAGCCACAAACTGACTGAAAGTGAGAGGATGGAAAAACCTATTCCATGAAAATGCTAACAAAAAGAAAAATGGAGGAGCAATACTTATATCAGATAAATATACTTTAAGCCAAAGACTATAACTAGAAACAAAGGAGGACATGACATAATGATACACGGATCACTCCAACAATAAAATACAATTTTAAACACATATGCATATGGAAACACAAAGACCAGAGTGAAAACAATTTTGACAAAGAACAAAGTTGGAGACATCACACTCTCTGATTCCAAACTATACTACAAAGTTACAGTAATCAGAACAGTATGGTATAGTACAAAAAACAGACACACAGATCAATGGAACAGAACAGAGAGTGCAAGAATAATTGTCAATCTATGACAATGAAGGCAAGAATATACAAGTGCTAAAGATGGCTTTTTCAATAAATAGTGTTAGGGAAACTAGACAGTTACATGTAAAAGAATCAAACTGGACTACTTTTTCACACCATACATAAACTCAAAATAGATTAAAGGCTTAAATATAAGACCTGAAACCATAAAACTCCTAGAAGAAAACATAGGCAAGATGCTCTATAACATCAACCTTAACAATGATTTTTTGAATATGTCTCTTCAGGTAAGGGAAACAAAAGTAAAAACAAACAAATCTGACTACATCAAACTAAAAAGCTTTTACACACCATTGGATACTATTATTAACAAAATGAAAAGGCAGCCCACTGAATGAGAGAAAATATTTGCAAATGACATATCTGATAAGAGGTTAATATCCAAAACATATCACACACAGCTAAACATCAAAAAATCAAACTCAATTAAAAAATTGGCAGAGGATTTGAATAGAAATTTTTCCAAAGAACACATACAGATGGCCAACAGACACATGAAAAATGCTCAACATCACTAATCATCAAGCAAATGAAATCAATACTACACTGAGATAACACCTCACACCTGTCAGAACGGCTATTATCAAAACGACAACAGATAAATGCTGGCAAGATGTGGACAAAAGTGAACCCTTGGTGTACTGTTGAAAGGAATATAAATTGGGTTCAGTCACTCTGGAAAACAATATGGTGTTCATCAAAAAGTTAAAAATAGACCTACAATATGATCCAGCAATCCTACTTCTGAGTATACATCCAAAGGAAATAAAAGCATGATCTCAAAGAGAGATTTGCACTCCCATGTTTACTCCAGCATTATTCCTAGCAGTTGAAATATGGAAGCAACCCTAGTGTCTATAGATAGATGAATGGATAGAGTTGATGTGAAATACACATTTATATAAAATATAATATATATTCCATAAAGAAATCTGAGCACCAGATAATTGATGCTTTTGAACTGTGCTGTTGGAGAAGACTTTTAAGAGTTCTCTGGACGGCAAGGAGTTCAAACCAGTCAATCCTAAAGGAAATCAGTTCTGAATATTCATTGGAAGGACTGATGCTGAAGCTGAAACTCCAACACTTTGGCCACCTGATGCAGAGAGCTGACTCCTTGGAAAAGACCCTGATGCTGGGAAAGACTGAAGGCAGGAGGAGAAGGGGATGACAGAGGATGAGATGGCTGTATGGCATCATCAACTTGATGAACATGAGTCTGAGAAGCTCAGCGAGTTGGTGATGGACAGGGAAGCCTTGCGTGCTACAGTCCATGGGGTCGCAGAGAGTCAGACACGATTGAGCAACTGAACTGAACTGATAATATATATGAAATATACACTGTTATTACTTACATATGTTATATGTAACATATATATACAGAATAGGATATTATTTGTTACTAAAAAGGGATGATATTCTGATTATTTGAGTCAACAAAGTTGGATCTTGAGGGCATCGTGCTAAGTGAAATAAGTCAGACAGGGAAGACATACACTGTAGGTTCTCACTTATATGCTTTTACGTGGAATGTAAAAACTTTGACTTCACAAAAACAAGTAAACTGATGGTTACCAGAAGCTGTATTGTGGCAGAAATGGAGACATGGCATTCAAAGAAATCAAACTTTCAATTATAAGATGAGTAAGTTCTGGGACCTAATATATAGCATGGTGACCACAGGTAAAGATACTGTATTGTATACTTGAATGGTGCTATGACACTAGATGTTAACTGTTCTCACCATAACAACAACGGAATGATAATTATGTGAGATGAAGGATTTTTTAAGTAATCTTATTGTGGTGAACATTTTGCTTTATATACTTGTATCAAACCATTACACTGTATATCTTAAACTTATACAATATTTGTTATATGTCAATTATATCTCAATAAAAGCTGGGTGAAAAACCAATAGTCAGCTACAAAGCAGTAATTTCTTATAAATGATATAAGATTTTGCATCTTATCAATGGCTGAGAAATCATATTATTAAACTGTTAAATCTTTCAACAAACCCTAGAAAGAGGAGACTGTTTTTTATTAAAGAGATTTATCTTGAAAAGTTTTACATCAGTTTCCTAAGAAAGTAACAAAATTGTCACCATGTAAGAAGATTCTTATTACTGAAAAGGTCACACATTGGATTAAAAAACCCTTTCTGATCAAAACAATTTCAAGAATGTAATTTATACATTTAAGAACTAAATGGGGCCTTTCAGTGGAAAGATAGTGGAGTGAAATTTAAAACATTAATATCAATGCTAAAGACAAGATTTTGTAGCACATTAAGATTCACAGACTTTTAAATTACTCTGACATTAGCTTTATTCATCTGACAAACATAAAACAAACTAAATGTACAGTAAGCACTCTGTTGCATTCTCATTGCTTAGGTATTCATACCTCGTAAGAGCTGTTCCTGTTTTACCACAAGCCCCTGGTATTTTTTAAATGTTTTTTCATAATCTTTTCTCAAGGTTTGGTTTTCAGGGTCTTCATCAAGTAAACAAGTTAAGGATCATCCATCCATATTCAATGAAGCAAAGTAAACCTACTGAAAAACACTATGAAAAACTATTAAATTTTATGTGCAATTTTACCCAGTTATTTTCTGCAACCAAGAGTTTAATTAAAATATTCTTCTCTGCACAATAATTGTGTTAGAATAGAACTTCTTAACCTAGGGTTCAAGGATGTGCTTGCAGACCTTGGGTAAACACATGTTTAGGCTTCACCACATACATAAATCCTTAAAAACTGTATGCATTTTACAAATGTGCACAAGTCTCCAACTTTCACCAGATTAAAAACTGGGTCCATGAACCAAAAAGGTTACAGCCTTAAAGAATGGTTTAGTTGATAAGGATAGTGAATTCTACTTCAGACAGATGTCTAGTATATTCAAAGGATGTTGATTAGATCTAAAACTTGTTAGCACCCTCTTCAGACTACATACAAAAATAAAATATCCCAAAGCGAGAGAAAAACATTTTAAAATTATATCTTATAACCCCAAACAGTCCCCTGCACACCTGCAGAAATAACCAGTTACTGCAGTATGACTTCAGGATCCCCAAGCATTCAAAAGCATCCCCTTCGTTGAATGCTACTTGCATGACAACACAGTTTCCCCTCAATTTTTGGAAATTTTAGGTACATTCAGTAAACTTGGGACTCAAGAAATTACCTACGGCCTCTAGGATTATTAAGTTATCCACATGGGTTAAGTCAATACCAGTCTAGATGTCAGAAACTTAGAGCACGCACAGAAAATTTCTAAACTTGTAAAGATCCTAATTAAGAAAAGTCAAATCTGTGTGTGTGTGTGTGTATTTTTATAGTGACTTGGGGATCTCACCAAGGGGAGGTGAAAACACGAGATATTGGGCACACGAAAACAATATTTTTATTTTTTAAAAGAGATCAATAAATTTTGGGTTCAAAAGAAAGTGACCAATATAGCTTGTTCATCTGCAAAACATATCATATGAAGACACATATGAATAAGTCTGGGCCTTCAATTAAAAATTACAGTTGTAAAAAAAAAAAGAATTACAGTTGTAGAGGAAATATGATCAGTATCTTTAAATATAAGAAATGGGATATTGAAGAGAATATCCTTATTCTATATTGCTTCAGTTTGCAAGACTAGAATCAAAGGATAGAAGTTATTGGGAAGTAGACTTTGGTACACTAGGCAAAAGAGCATTTTAATGAGTAGAATGCCAAAACACAGAATAAGTTAAAGAATAAGCAATGACATGTTAAAGAAGAGACTAATAATCCATTGGTAAGGAAGCTGCAGAAAACATTAAGGTTTCTTTCATGGGTTCTATGATTCTACAGGCATCTCAAATCTGTATGTATTTTTAAAAATAATTTTTGTACTTAATTAGAAAAATAGAATTTAAAACTATGTTCTTCACGAAAGTCACACTCATTCCAATCAAAGCTACCTTATTTCACAGAGAGAACTACATAGGCCAACAGTGGTGAGCCAGAGTTCAGCTTACTAAATGGTCTTAGGGAACATAATAGCACAGCCACTTAGAAACTCACAAATTCAGTTATCCAGGACAACAATCATTTATTCCTCTAGCTTATCACCTAATCAAAGTTAAAAAAAGATCAAAACTATATGTGAAAATATATTCATTCTGTTAATTTCAATCTTCACCTTAACCTTCAATACACTATTGCATTTTTCCAAGTAATGTGAGTGACAAAACAAAATCCCCTCTATCCAAAGCTCACAGGCAACAGTAGTGGAGTGAAATGCTGCTTCAAAGGATATCAGCTTTCTTCTTCTTAGAAAGTTCTTCTTGCCAAAGCTCATGTCTTTTTAATTCATGATCAATGATATTCATACACAGAGCTCCAATTTTATAGTGAGTGATAAGTCCATGAAACTGAGAAAAGCTTTAAAGAAGAGTTTTTAGTATGTATTTAAAGGAATACATTTTGAGGCTTCAGGAAATCTGTTTTGGATAAACACTGTACAAACAATGTAAAACAGACTTTACATACATATTTTAATAAATGAACATACCCAGAGTATACTAGGAAGACTTGAAACTGTGAGATTACTTTAAATATATTTTAAAATACAATCTTTACTTGAAATAATTTTTAAGTTAAAAATTGAACAAAAAGCGTTTTTTGTAACTAACCACCATTTGAACTATTTCAGGTTCAGTTCAATTCAGTCGCTCAGTTGTGCCCGACTCTTTGCGACCCCAAGAATCGCAGCACGCCAGGCCTCCCTGTCCATCACCAACTCCCGGAGTTCACTCAGACTCACATCCATCGAGTTTAGATATCCTCAAAATAAAATTTCAGACTACCACCGAACAAAACTAATAATATAACAGTACTATTATTGATGCTAGGAAATAAACTAGTTAAGTATTAACAATCAGGTTTTATATGTTTCCTAGGCACTTTACTCAACCAAGTACTTATTCAGTAAATTTTTATTTTGCTAATGTTGGCACATTTTTAGAACAGAGGCAAAAAATTCCCTAGAATTTCTGAAAAGTCAGAAACTTTTCACATTGCCTCAATAAGCATCCTTCTAAAGAATAAATGTCTATAAATGATACACATGAATACATAATAGGAACACATCTGCAAACATATATAGTGGATATACACAAGGATAGCTGACCCTTGAATCATACAATGACTGGGGTGGTCAACCCTCTGTGTCATCAAAAATGTACATATAACTTATAGTGGGTTCTCCATATTGGTGGTTCTGCACAAATTCAACTAGTACCTTCATATAGTATGGTGGTACATATTTAGTGAAAACTATGTACAAGTGGACCTGTGCAGTTCAACCCCATGCTGTTCAAGGGTCAACTATATATAAAACAATAACACTTACTGGCACTTACTCTAGGTCAAGCTTTTTTCTAATACCTATCTAAAGAGGCTGCTACTATTACTTTCCAAAATTACAGATGTGGAAACTGAGCATAGAAAGGTTAAGTAATGTAACTAAGACCACACAGGTTAAAACAGCAGGATTTGGATTCAAATTCAGAAAGTCTATTTCCAAAGCCCATAACTCTTAAAATTTATACCATTATATTATCCTACTGCACATGCACATGCGTGGTGAATGTAGACTGAAAGAAAGACAGAACAACAAAGGGGACAGAGAATGGAAAATAGAAGTTGAGAGGCAAAGCACTGTTAGACACATATGGAGACTGAGAAAACTAGTGATCTACTATTTAAAGCAATGACACAGACAGAGAGAGAGAGATATTAGAACTTTTATTTCCTAATTTTTACACTTACCTGGAAAAGCAAAAAAAGATGTATATTATGTTTGTAGCTAACTCAACACTTTGTTTCCAGTCTTCCCTCAGGACTCTTGCTAATGCACCAAGGGCAGTATCTAAAGAAAAAGGGGACGTACAAAAATGATCACTCAGAATCAACTCTGATAGAAAGGATAATTGGTTTTAAATGTCTACTTATCAATAAATAACAAAGCTAAGATAGAACTGGGACAAAAAGGAGGATGCTTCTTTCCAACACAGAAAGCTATTTTAAAAATTTAAATACTAAAACTTGGAGAAGGCAGTGGCACCCCACTCCAGTACTCTTGCCTGGAAAATCCCATGGATGGAGGAGCCTGGTAGGCTGCAGTCCATGCTAAGAGTGGGACACCTTAGGAAGCGACTTCCCTTTCACTTTTCACTTTCATGCATTGGAGAAGGAAATGGCAACCCACTCCAGTGTTCTTGCCTGGAGAATCCCAGGGACGGGGGAGCCTGGTGGGCTGCCGTCTATGGGGTCGCACAGAGTCAGACACGACTGAAGTGACTTAGCAGCAGCAAATACTAAAACTCACAACATGCAACTTTAAGTCTATTATCATAAACAGAAAAATAAAATATAAACAAAGTAACAAAATAAGAGTACTATGAATGACAATAAATAATGAAAAGAACCATTTATTTCTTAATTTTCATTTCTATATGCAACTGCAGTGCCAGGTTTTTAAAATCTGATTTAATGTATTTGTAAGAAAAAAAAAAACCAGCTTAAGTCTAAAAAAATAATGAGCAGTTTATAGCAGGATAACACTAGCTTCACTGAAGCAAATTAATAATCAAGCAAAACTTATAAACTGAAAAATAAGTCTAATATTTTAACGTCATGTTAAGCTGATGCTAACAGGCAAAAATAGAGCAAAAAAATCTTCCTTAAAACTTCAGGCTAGACTGATAAACATCCCTGTTAGGCCTTTCACTTTAAAATGGTAAAATTAATGAACTGATTAATGAGAATTACTATACATTAAATAAACATACAGTAATGTGACTACTTTCAAATTAGTATTGTTCATGACTGACTTAAAATCATTAAAAATGGAAATAACTGTGTATTATATAGAGATCATAATTCAACTTTCTATAATAGGCATGTAGGATATATTGTGAACTGTATTATCAGTATTTATTATGATGATAAAAGTAGTTTATTTGAGCTATCTGGCCATTCACATTATGGAACAACAAGAATTCACTATATAGTGTAATCCATTTAGTGAGGAATTTTTTCTACAAGTTGAAAAATATCCCATAATAGCATTTCATGATATTATTCATATTCATACTCATATTTATATACCAGAGCACTGGTATAATACAGGCCTTGAACAAAATTATTCTGAAGTCAAATAAATAGACAAGATGTAAAAGCTTTAAAAAGTCTTAATAAAGACCTGGTTTAGCTTTGTTTAATCCTGTGTTACCAAAGGCATTTCATCATTATTAATCCAGAGGATTCAGTACTTCTTAGAATATACTTTGGAAAATGATGTGCTATAATGTCATGAATTTAACATTTTTCTTTACTGAGGAATAGAAAAATGTCTAAAAAATCCTACAGCTATGGGAATTATTTACAGGTAATGAAGAAATAAACCAGAAGAAAATAGAAAGCTTACAAAATAGCAAAATAAACCCCAAATTAATTTATAAGTTGAATGTAATCATAATTAAAATTTCATTATGATTTTCTTAGAGAATATAATAAAGTGATTGCTAAATAATATATAATAAAATGTATAAGACCATTTCAAAAAAAAAAAATCAACACACTGGAACATGTCTCCTACTTATTCTAAAACTCTAGTCAAAGTACAAAACAAAACGTATCAAAACTAGTATGATATTGGAATGGAAATGATCAAATAGATCAATAGAAAAGAAAATAGAGTATCAAAACACACCTATGAATATATCAGAGCAGTACCAGGCACAGAATAAGCTTTCAAGAAGTATCTACTGAGTAAAAGAACGGCTGGCCTATATTAATAATAGAAAAGGCATTTCAAATCTTTGGGAAAAGAAGGAGTATTCAATAAGTACATTGGAATAACTGACTATAAAACATGGAAAAAAATAAAATTACACCTCTATCACTCACTTTCAACAAAAATGAATTCCAGGGCCAAGCACTTCTGAACAGTAGACTAAGGACCTCCAAAAATCCACTCCTCCATAAGCAAATATAATACTGGTAAAACTTTTCAAAATCAATTTTTTTTAGATCTGGAAATTAAGTAGTTTTGTGACAACTCAAGAATAACTTATCTGAGAAATAGGCTGAACTTGGTGAAAACAGTGAACTCTGTGGCATTTCAACTTGCCCTAGTTCCATCCCCTCCATGCAACTTTGTGGAAACTTTGAAAACCAACAGCATCGTATCTGTGAAAAACAGTAGCCCAGCAGCAACTGGAGGAGAGCGAGCAGTGTGGTCCTCCCCCAGGTCCGCACTCTCATGAATTATCAATACCTGATACATCAGGACGCTTGCTGAAAAGCTCCATTTCTATGGGTTTGCTTTATTTAACCTGACTCAGAGATCGCTCTTATAAACAACCTTAGTGCCAGGGCATTTGCTGAAAACTACTAGTAGCAACATTACAGCTACGTGCAGCAGCCTAGCCAACTGGAATTAACAAGAGGCTGACCAAAACACTTTGAAAAGAAAAACTGGGAAATAATATATTCATAGGGTCTTGAAAGCCTCCAACATATTCCTGGTATGCTAGACGGTCAGACACATGTGCAGGAATGGCCTCATGTCAGGGAAAGCCCTAAAAAAGCCTAATCTCTCATCTCTACCCAACCTTGACACAATATTCAAGCAGCAATTAAAGGCTAAGGTTTGTAAACTAGTTGCTTGAGCACTGAAGACATCCTCCTGCCCATACGTTCATACCCAGAGCCCCTCAGCAAAGGTTAGGATACTTGGTTCCAGGCATTTAAAGAAATCTCTATCAAATCATTAGTTACCACTAAACTGAGCAGAGGCTTCAGTGATTGCATGGACAAATAATAGAGACTTTATAGAATTAATCCAGGAAAATCATTAAAAAAACAAACAGTAAAAATAACAAGCCCAGAAGGGAGTGGAATTCTGATTTCCAGAGTTGCTACAATATTATTTCAATAACAATAACAAAAATACAATACATACAAAGAAAAAAGGACAGTATATCCCAAACTCAAGGAATATAGCATTGAATACAAACAATCCAGGAGGAAGCTCATATTTTGAATTTATGAGTCAAAGATTTTAAATTATTTTAAGTCACTATAAATATATTTAAAGAACTAAAGGAAATCATGTCTAAAGAATTAAAGGAAATACGAGAAGGTATGAAAATGCTGTCTCACCAAAGAATAATCAATAAGGAGATACAAATAATACAAGATGAACCAAACAGAAATTCTGAAGTTGCAAAGTTCAACCACTGAAATGAAAAAGTCATTACAAGGTCTTAACTACAGATGAGAATTAGAAAAAAAAAATCAACAAGTATAAAGGCAAGTTGATTAAGATTATCCAGTCTTGAACAGAAAGGAAAAAAAATGAAAACTATTAAGATAGCTTCAAAGACCTATATGACATCAACAAGCTTACTAACATGGGAGTCCCAAGAGAAAAGTATATACAGAGGAAAGAGCTGAATAAATACTTATGAAAATAATGGCCCAGACCTTCTAAATCTGATGAAAAACAATCTGCATATCCAAGAAGCTCCACAAATTCCAAGCAAGATCAGCTAAAAGATATCACCACTTAAACACATCAGAAGGTATCCCTGGTGGCTCAGATGGTAAAGAATATGCCTGCTGCCTGCAAATGTAGAAGACTTGAGTTTGATCTCAAGGTCAGAAATATCCCTTGGAGAAGGGAATGGCTACCCACTCCAGTATTCTTGCCTGGAGAATTCCATGGACAGAGGAGTCTGGTGGGCTACAGTCCACTGGATCGCAAAGAGTTCATAGTCAAACAGGCAAAAGCCAAAGGCAAAGAAAACATTGAAAGTAGCAAGAGAAAATCAATTCAACATGTTCAAAGGGTCCTCAATAAGATTAACAGCTGGTTTCACATCAGAAACCACAGAGACATAAAGCCAGAGCAATGACATAGTCAAATTACTATAAAAACAAAACAAAAAACCTTTGACAATTTGTTGTTAGCATTATGAGAAATACAAAAGAGATTCCATCAGGCTGAAGTACAAGGACATTACAGTGTAACTTAAATCCACACAGAGAAATAAAGAGCACCAGTAAAGGTAACTCTCTCTGTATCTAAAAGACATTATAAACATATTTTTGACTGTATTATTTTCTTCTGATTTTAAAATGCATACATCAATAATCATATTTCTTGCTGACAGGCTGATAATATATACAGATGTAATATGTATGAATTAATAGTATAAAGATGTGGGGTGGGAAGTATACTGAAGAAAAGTTTTTATGGACTATTAAAATTATACTGGCATTAAGTTAAACTAGATTTTTAAAACTTAAGTTGGTATCTGTAATCCCAGGGCAACTACTAAGAAAGTTAATTCAGGAAAACACATAATAGTAAATTAATAACAAAAGAATTAAAATGGAATACAAGATAATATTTCACATAAAAGAAGGCAGCCATGGAGAGACAGATCAAAACAAGATAAACAGAAAACAAACAGAATGTTAGATGACAATCCCACTTTATGAGTAATTATTTTAATGGTAAATAGAATAAACATGCCAATCAAAAGGAAGATTATTCAAATGTATTAAAAAATATGACCCAACTCTATATCCAATCTAACAAAAACACTTCAAAATCAAATACACAAAAAGGGTGACAGTTAAAGAATGGAAAAAGATATGTCAAGGGAAAAAAAAAGACAACAGACTGAAAGTAACTATTTCTAAGTATATAAAAGAAAAAGGATACATATCAATAGATGACACTTTAACAACATGGGTTTGAACTGCACACAGGTCCATTTATACTTGAACATGGACTTAAATTTATGTATGCGTGTGTCGACCTGGGCAGTTCAAACTCATGTTGTTCAACGGTAACCTGTACATGATCCATGATTGGTTGCATCCACAGATGTAGAAGAAATGGATATGGAGGACCAACTATAGCACTTGAATATCTGCAGATTTTGGTATCTTTGGCAGGCCCTGGAATTAATCCCCCATGGATATTGAGGGATGACTATATATATACATATATAAAAAAAGATGTATATTTACATGTAAATATACATATATTCACATGTATGTATAAATACAAGCTCCACAGGGTAGGAATTCCAAAAGTCTAGTGACATGAGAAAAAGATCGAACTCATTAGAAATCAGGTAAATACAACTTAAACTAAAGAGGTACTGTTTGTTAGCAACAACACAAAGGCAAAAATGTTTAAGTTTTACAGCCTTCATATTCCATGGGTCTGGATATACAGTGGCATAAACAATTTGGAGGACAATTCAACAATATGCCTAAGACATTACGACCTGTATTTCTGTATAACTTTTGTTTCTGTGTACACACTTAAAAACCCCCCGGTTTGTATATATAAATAAGATCAAAGATGTTCACTCAAGTTTCCTATTGGAAAATTTGGAAATTTTAAGACCTAATTTTAAAGTCTAATAACCATCAATAGGGGAATGGCTAAACAATATGTATATAACTTCATAAAATACAATAATCAAAAGTAGTTCAAAACTAATTAACATTGTATGTAGCTATATGCATGTAATCTCAAAACATTACTGCATGGAGAAAGAATTACCAAGTAAGAAGTATGATATAATTAACATAAAAATTCACTCTCTATTTTAACACAGGAAAAAATCCTCTCTATATATTACGTGTGAAAGTATGGAAAAGATCTGGAAGAATGAATTCCAAAGTCCTAACAGATTATAGAGTAATGGTCAAAGGGGTTTTATCTGTAATACTCTAATTTCTTAAAAATAATATATGAATATATAAGTTGCACAATTTAGAAAATATTTTAAATGTACAAATTTCCTAACTGGAATATTGGTAATATCCTATGACTCTCTGGACAGATGCCAGGATATTTTGTCCAAGCTAGAAAGTACTGATGTGCGCTGGACCACCTCCATAAAAGGAGTCTGACAATAGATAAAAAGGTATTCTCATGTGATGGAAATCAGATCATAATGATATCTTCTATATTTTAACTTTGGCTAAAGTATAATCAGAAAATTATAATAATTCTATAGTGGTATTCTATAGTGGTAAAAACGAGAAAGAAGGTTTTAAGAGTACTGTATCTCCTTTTTTTTTTATTACCTAGCACTTCTAGTGAAAAGAAAGCAAATACATGGCATCAAAGTCAAGCTAAATGAAATTTAAAAGAGTACTATTTTGGGCTGTGCTGTTTAAAAAAATACTGGAACTGTAATTTAATGAAAGCATACATGTGCAATTGTCGAAAGTCTGATTTTATATCCTAATTGAAAGAATAAAAAGTCTTCCAGAATAGAAGAAAATAAACAGTACCATTAAGACTTTGTCTTGTTTAAATTATTTGTCCATTCTCCAGAGAATATTTAAACATTATGCCCACATATTAAGAAATTTGAGTAAGAAGGGAAGTAATAAAGAGCTGGAAAACAATTGCATTCCTAAGTTTGATATAAATAATTTTAGCTTACCTCTCTATTATAATAATTTAAAAATCATATTCACAATAATTTTTAACTTTAAATATTTAGATATAAGTCTATAAATTCTACCATTCAGTAGTAGTTCTTCCAAGTTATCAGGATTTCGAGCAAGCTGTAGGATCAAAGCAGAACCCCGAACCTTGTCAGGAATATCTTCATATAATAACTCAATGTACTCATCCATGTCATTAATGTTAGCAACTTCATCAATCTGAAACAAAGGAAGAGGAAGGAAGTACTCTAAAAGAACAGCAGCACTCAACAGAGTTGTCAAAGGAATGATATTTTGTGATCAATATATTGCCCTTGATAATGAGACAAGTTTTCAAAGGACTCATAGTAGCAATCTTTTTGTACATAGCAGCAATCTTTTTGTACAGGGAGAGATTAGATCTTTGGGTGATGGAACTTCAATATGAAAATAGTCATAAACCATATGATAAAAACGGGATGTAAACAAACTCTAAAATTGGCCTATTAATAAAGTATCTTAAATGTAAAATAGTATCTACCATAATATATTAAACACTATTTTAAAACACACTGCAATTAGAACAGCTAATACTTTTCACAACTTATCAAAATAAATTGTCTAAAAAACATACCCAATAATTTTTTCCTTTATTAAATATTTATTTTCTATCTTTTTTGGGAACTTTAAAGTTCAACCACTTCTAAAAATTTCACACTTGTCTAATGTAACTGTAGGAACTACTGATGGTAAAAGCATTACCTTACAATCAGTTCTCTAATATATAAAAATACAGTCTTACCTCCATTCCTTCAAAAGGAGGTGGATCTTTAGGCTTGCTTGACTTCTCTTTTTTTTCTGTAAAAAGATTTTGTTTTAATGAGAAGAACCAGGATTTTGGATTTCTGGCTAATTTTTATTTTCAGCAGCTGAGTTTAATTCTAGCTAAGCTGGGGATCTTAAAATGAGTAATTTATGAGGTAATCTTTTTCCAATGTATAAAAAATGCTCATCTATAATACATCTGTTCTAATGAGGATATCCAGGAGAGTTTAATAATATATATAAATAATCTCCAAGTTACGTTAGGTAGCAATTTAGCTTCCTCATTGTTTAACAGTTAGGTATGTAAATAGCTAGACTTGCCAAAAAGAAGCAAAAAATCTATTTTAAGTTTTCTTTTTTTTTCCTAATTCACATTTAAGGTGAGAATAGGAAAATCAAAAACTAATGAATTAGGTAATAAAAAGACTAAAATTAAAATTAACAAAGAAAATGGAAAAGAAATAACCTGGGTAAAGTTAAGAAGCTAAAATACAGTTGCTGATTTTTTTAAACAAAATTAGGTCCATAAATTAAAAGGCAAATGTTTAATATTTGTGCTAATTTAATCCTCACTTGCTCCCAAATGGATTAAAGAGGCATTAATGGTGGTGAACATAACTTTGAGTCATTTGTTATGTTGAATTATTTGACTAACAGCAGAACTTTGTATTCTAAAAAGAAAATTAAAAAATGCTTCACTGATCTGATCTGGATCAAAAACCTAAGCAATGACTGAACATTAAAATAAGTTCAAGTAATATCAAATTTTTGATTCTAAAATTAGCAAATGCTTTACATATAACAGGAATTAATCCTGGCTGTTTTTGGAGGAAGGTAGCCATTCTAAACAAAGTTATGTTTTCTCAACAGCTAGATTTTTCTTCAAACAGATAACTTATTATGACAGTAGTTTTAATAAATAAAGAAAAAAAAAACTTATGGTAAAGAATCATATAATCAAAAACTACTATAATTTTATTTTAACCACCTTTAGGGCTAGGTTTCTGGCTTTGAAATAGTGAATATCAAGTAAAAAGAAAGAACACAGAATCATTTCTAAAAATAAATGTATATATGCTATAGCATAGCATTTCATATATGTCTCCAAACATTAGTATCTATATAAAGAAACAATTATTTGAATTTATGATAATATGAAAATTTCCTCATATTACTCTAATTTCTGGGGAAGGAGGTAAGAAGACTGATTTACCTTGAAAACTCAGTGAAAGGGTTCTCATTAAAGATATTATTTTATTTTATTACAAATGTCCACAGAATTGTATTAAGGGCTTCCCTGGTGGCTCAGAGGTTAAAGCATCTGCCTGGAATGTGGCAGACCCGGGTTTGATCCCTGGGTCGGGAAGATCCCCTGGAGAAGGAAATGGCAACCCACTCCAGTACTCTTGCCTGGAGAATCCCATGGAGGGAGGAGCCTGGTAGGCTAGAATCCATGGGGTTGCAAAGAGTCGGACATGACTGAGCGACTTCAGTACTTCAGTACAGTAGCATTATGAAAGATTAATTTTAACTATATTGTACAACCTACAGTAAGAACAGACACATCTTAAAAGCACAGGATTTACTTTTCTCATTTTGAACTTAACTTATTGAAGATATTATCTTTTATCGTCCAGTAACACTGTTACAGAAATAGTCTATCACAAAGTAGTTAAAATTTTTTGATAATATTTTCCTTATAGCACTTATTATTAATAATTAATAGGTATACAGCTAAGTAGTTGGATTGCCAGCTATGCAGTTGGAAACAATCAAGTTCAAAATGCTTATTTTTGTTTTTAAATAAATTCACAGCTATTCAATTCATTCAACAAATATATATTGATCATATAATGTGTGCTATATACTGTATACAAGGCTAACTAATAAAAGACCATATTAGGCACAAGGCATTTTTTTTGCTATGCATGGAGAGAAATGACTGCTTAATTTTTTTAAAAGTGCAAATAAATTTTCTCTTTCATTTTTTCTACTTAATACAATCAAAACTGAAGTATAAGCTATTTCAAGGGTGCCATATTCTAGAACTCAGGAATGAAAAGAAAGATATACGTAAACTTAATAAGTGAAGTGAAGTGAAAGTTGCTCAGTTGTGTCCAACTCTTTGCAACTCCATGGACTGTCCATTAATAAATACTATGAAATGGAATAAGTAACCACTGATTAATCTGAGATAACTTTCCATTTAAATATCTGTACTTTTGTTTTGAGCTTGGACATTGGAAAATGTCTTCTATAAATAATCAATTACTTAGCTCTAAGTTTAATGAATTTATTCTTTTATGAGGCAATTTAAGATAGAAGAATCATAACAATAGAGATGTTTAGCAATGAAAAAGTTTTCCTAAGAAAGATTCACAAAACATATGCATACCACAAACATTTTAACACTTAAATACTTTAGTAATCCAAATGATCAATTGTCAATAAGAAATATAGAAAATATAAATAAGTTGCTCAGGTGGAGAAAACAGGTTTCCAGGCCTCAATGCTCCCCTTTTATTATTCCAGAATCAATATGAAAGATATTTGCTTTTTTATTCCTTATTTTATCATATGTGCGCATGCACACACACACACACACTCAGTATAAATTAGATCATTTTGTAAGCCTGGAATACTAGTATGTTTGTTTATTCTTTCATTCACTTAGTCATAGCACTAACAACAACAACAACAAAAACCATCACCATTTAAATATCAAAAGTACAAACTACAGTCAAACAACTCTGGTTTTGTTTCATTTTTTAATTAATTAATTTATTTTAATTGGAGGCTAATTACTTACAATATTGAGGTGTTTTTTGCTATGGTTTTGTGTTAAAAATTTAATTGTTCTTCTACTTACCTTTTCCTGACATTGAATCACGGCGGTTCTGGAGATAGTACAACAGCTGTTCTACTTCACTTAGCTTTGAGGGATGAATGAGTTTACATTCCTCAACCACCTTCCGTGCCAGGGAAGTTATATCTGTGTTGGCATTGAGACTCTTAAGACGGATGCTGCAGGCAAATCAGAATTTTCCAACTCAGTTATTTTTAAAGTAAGTAACAATTTAAACAATACTTCTTTTAAATAATTTATAAAATATTTAAATATACCTGACATAGTCTCTTTTAGTAACATATAATAAAGTATAAGATATAGCTAGACTTAGAAAAAAATGCAAAACAATGATTTTCCTCGAATTGGACAAATGAGATAACAAAAGGAATGGTAAAGTCTACATCTGACTCATCTAGGGAGGATAGCATATCCAGAGACCAGTTATAAAACAGTCTTTCTGATGTCATATATATATATATATTTATATCATATAAAGTTTTTAATTATTAGATATGAAAATCCATAGTGACAAAAATAAATCATTTTCTTGATCATATTCACAGTCATAGTTTTCAGTTAAGGACAGAATACAATATTAACATATTTCGATTTGATTATTCTGATGGAAATTATGCAGAAGGAAAAAAAAAGTAGGATGCATTTTAAGACATATGAGGAATGCTGAGGAACAAATGAATATAGTTATATTTGTCAGTACATTAAAAAAAAATCAAACAGGTTCTTCCTCCTTTTTAAGTTAGTCCAGGAGATTCACTGCAAGATGAATAAAAAAAGGTTGTTCAAAATCTGGAAACAATTGCCAATTTACATGGATTCATGACAACAAAGAAAGCTATCAGGACAAAAAATTAGGTTCAGGGTGAAGACTCAAACTGATGGCAAGAGATTCTCGCAAGCAGATGCACTCATGCAAGGCTTAGATTCAAAAAGAGAAACATAAGAAAGGAGCCACAATGCTGAAATACTTCTTGGTGAAGACCGCTAGTGAAGATGGCTTAGTGAAAAGGCAGAGGAACCAGAGATCAAATTGCCAACATCTGCTGGATCATTGAAAAAGTGAGAGTTCCAGAGAAACATCTACTTCTGCTTTACTGACTGTGCTAAAGCCTTTGACTGTGGTGTGTGTGTGTGTGTGTGTGTGTGTGTGTGTGTAAAATTCTTTAAGAGATGGGAATACCAGACCACCTGACCTGCCTCCTGAGAAATCTGTATGCAGGTCAAGAAGCAACAGTTAGAACTGGACATGGAACAAGAGACTGGTTCCAAATTGGGAAAAGAATATGTCAAAGCTGTATACTGTCACTCTGTTTATTTAACTTATATGCAGAGTACATCATGAGAAATGCTAGCCTGGATGAAGCACAAGCTGGAATCAATCTTGCCGGGAGAAATACCAATAACTTCAGATATGCAGATAACACCACAGTTCAGTTCAGTTCAGTCGCTCAGTTGTGTCTGACTCTTTGCGATCTCATGGACTGCAGCATGCCAGGTTTCCCTGTCCATCACCAACTCCCAAAGTTTACTCAAACTCATGTCCATTGAGTCAGTGATGCCATCCAACCATCTCATTCTCTGTCAACCCCTTCTCTTCCTGCCTTCAATCTTTCCCAGCTTCAGGGTCTTTTCAAATGAGTCAGTTCTTCGCATCAGGTGGCCAAAGTATTGGAGTTTCAGCTTTAGCATCAGTCCTTCCAATGAATATTCAGGACTGATACCACACTCATGGCATAAAGAGAAGAAGAACTAAAGAGCCTCTTGATGAAAGTGAAAGAGTAGAGTGAAAAAGTTGGTTTAAAACAACATTCAGAAAACTAAGATCATGGCATCTGGTCCCATCACTTCATGGCAAATAGATGGGGAAACAATGGAAACAGTGAGAGACTTTATTTTGGGGGCCTCCAAAATCACTACAGATGGTGACTGCAGCCATGAAATTAAAAAATGCTTGCTCCTTAGAAGAAAGGTTATTCCCAACCTAGACAGCATATTAAAAAGCAGAGACATTACTTTGCCAACAAAGGTCCATCTAGTCAAAGCTATGGTTTTCCCAGTAGTCATGTATATATGTGACAATTGGACTATAAAGAAAGCTGAGCACTGAAGAATTGATGCTTTTTAACCGTGGTGTTGGAGAAGACTCTTGACAGTCCCTTGGACAGAAAGGAGATCAAACCAGTCCATCCTAAAGGAAATCAGTCCTGAATATTCACTGGAAAGACTGATGCTAAGGCTGAAACTCCAATACTTTGGCCACCTGATGTGAAAGAACTGACTCATTGGAAAAGACCCTGATGCTGGGAGAGATTGAAGGCAGGAGGAGAAGGGGATGACAGAGAATGAGATGGTTGGATGACATCCTTGACTCAATGGACATGAGTTTGAGTAAACTCCGGGAGTTGGTGATGGACAGGGAAGCCTGGTGTACTGCAGTCCATAGGGTCACAAAGAGGTGGACATGACTGAGCAAATGAACTGAAGATGGCTAAGTTTGGGAGAAACTGAAGGTATTAGAGGCAATAGGAACAGAGACCTTAGAAAAAGAGGCGACAGGGACAGAGACCTTAGAAAAATGTCCTGCACTCAGCATCTCTGAAGTCATTATTCAGATACAGATGCTCTCTCCTGAAACAAGTCTAGTAAAGTGATTTGAATATTATTCCTAGTTATACAGTCACCCCCAAATCTGGTCCTCTTGGGATTCGATAAGCTACCATACAGCTTTTAATACATTCCTTTTATGCCTGACTTTGCTGGAGAGGTTTCTATGGTCTGCAACAAGAATCCTAGCAGTACTCTGTCTCTTTATTTTAGTTTTTTCTATAATTTATTTGGTTTTTTAACTTCCTACCTTTTAAGTCTTTTAAACTACAGAATACTTTTGTATAATTTTAGCTGCACATCAGGAAGTAGAAATATAAAGGAGAATTCATCCTGAGAAAACCTCTCCAAAGACCTCTCCATGTTTAATTTTAACAAGGAACTGGGAAATCTTGAGTTTCCATAAATCTGATTGAGAACAGGCACGGTAGAAATTCTATAAATATAATTTTGGAAATTTTCTTGCTAGTCTTTTTCAGAAGAGTTTTAGATTTACAGAAAAATAGTGCAGAAAGTAGTGTTACCATATATGTCCCCACCACCCTCCCTCAATACAGTTTCTTCTATTATCACCATCTTGTGGTAACTTTGTCATAACTGATGAATCATTTTGACATACTATTAACTAAAGTGTACAGTTACATTAGGGTGCAGTCTGCAGTGTATAGTTCTGCGGGCTTGAACAAATGCCTAATTTCATGTATCCATCATTAAAGTATCACACAAAACAGTTTCAACTACCCTAAAAATGCCCTGTGTCCCACATATTCTCCCCTTCCCCACGCCATAATCCCTAAGAACCTCTAATCTACTTTTACTTCAGTTTTGCCTTTTCTAGACGGTCATAGAGCTGGAATCATACAGTATATAACCTTTCCAGTCTGGCTTCTTTCACTTAGTAATATGCATTTAGGTTCCTCTATGTTTTTTCATAGCTTGATGGTTGATTTCTTTTAGTGCTGAATAATACTTGACTATATGGATGCAACACAGTTTGCTTACTCTTTTGCCTACTGAAGTATATTTTGGTTGCTTCCAACTGTTGACAGTTATAAAGCTGCTATTAAGATTCACGTGCAGGTTTCTGTGTGGACATAAATTTTCAACTCATTTTGGGTTAATATTTAAGAGCAAAACTGTTGGATCATATGGTAAGTGTATGTTTAGCTTAGAAACTGCCAAAATGCCTTCCAAAGTAGCTGTTACATTTTATATTTTCATTAGCAATGAGTGAGTTTCTGTTGTTCTACATCCTCATCAGCATCTAGTGCTACTAGTGTTTTAGACTTTGAACATTTAATAGGTCTGTAAGTAGTATTTTGATTTAATAAAGCAGACCTTTTAAAATCATTTTTAGATTTATTTTCTACTATATATATATAAACAATCTAATTCATCATCATCTTTCCAAGTAATAGAAAGACTCTATTCTTTTAGTGTGTACATTTTTGTCCTAAATCCTTCCCTTACTAAAAGAGACAAATTATATATACATATATATGACTAGGATTTAATGTCAAATATATATGACTAGCTATATGTTTACTGATTATTTCTTTAATCAAAAAACATAATCTTCATAGGCATCCCATGCCTATTAAGAACATAAAAAACTCACCAAAAATGTGCATGTTATTTTCAGATCATAACCATAGGTTTCTCAGAAATATTCAGAAAACTGGGATTCTGTTCAAGGTGGGCTTATATATTCCTTTATCCAATAAGGGAGAATGAAATACATCTTTTGGAGCTGAGTCATAGCAATGACTGCCACTGCATTAAATGAAATTTAATGATGATTTAATTTCACATCTATCTCAAAATATGCGTTTCTCCCTCAAAACCCTCACCCTAGCCACCGTCCTTGATAAATCCTCTTGAACTATTAACAAATCATATTCTCCTTTTGGTCTCACAATAATACTCCTCTCCAAATCTTGAGTGACCAAGGATGACTATCACAAAGTTGGGTAACAGAGGTTTTTTCTCCCTTACTGATGTTTAAATCCACTTACTCTAGTCAGTCTATAGTAACTCGTTCCAGGTGGCTGACTCTTTAGTGAATATATCCCTTGTCTTGAGCACCTACAGATTTTCAAACAATAACTACAATTCTCACTTATTCTCATTTCAAATAACAACAACCAGTTCTCACTGGTTGAATAAGGCTACTACTACACTACTAAGAAACTAAAATCTAAATTTCACTTATGAAATGTGGATGCATGAGGTTCTAAAGACAAAGACCCCTAATCTGCTAGCTTTTCTTCAGAAATCAAATGAATAAAAATATCAAGATATTTCATATTTTTTCAATATGCATAAAATTTAGCCAGCAATCAGAAACACACAAATGGAAGACAGTGTGACAGAATACAAAAAACTGAGCATGTGAGTTAAAATCTACAGCATTAAGTATGTGTGTATACATGTGTGTATCTCTTCAATCTAGTGGATTATCTCAGGACTTGTTTATTTTTAAAGAACTATCTATGAAATTTAGTGTCCTTCTAACCCAAATAAGAAGATAGACTAGAGATCTTAAGACAGTCGGTAGCTTCTCTTTTCAGGTTGCTGTGCAATAAAGTTTCTTAACTGAAGCACAATTAAAGTTTGGGGCCAAATAGTTTTTTCTTAGCAGGTGGCTATTTTGTGCATAGTAGGATGCTTAGCAGCACCTCAGCTTCTACCCACTAGATAACAATAGCACCTTCCAGTATGACAACCAAAATGTTCCCTGAGGAAAAAAATTCTAACCAGTTGAGAACCACTGCTATGCATTTAAGCTGAGGTGCTTCTCAGTGAGCTAAATAACATCATATGCACTCCTAGTATCCTGACCTATACTTAACTACATTATTTTCTACACTATGTACTTAATCACTGAATATACCAAAACATACTAACTTTTTAATTAATTCCCAAGTCAAATATTTTTCTGCAGGGTAGAAACTTGGGAAACAATATTAGGTGATCTCAGACCCTTTCTACTTCCACAAAACTATGGAAAGAATGCAAGATCTTTGCCAGCACAACTGAAGACAAATGAAAAAGGCCAGTTCCCAAGGGACTCCTGAAAGTACTACAAAAGCAGAAAGGAAAGTGTGTAGAATACTGGGAGATCTAAGGTCAATTCACTGAGTCAGAAAACACTTGTCCTACTATTAACATCTTTCAGATGGCTGGATTTTTAAGGGATGAATTCAAGATACATGTCCCATTTGTGAATTCTAGAAGTCATATACCTTTCTGTAATTTCAGGGAAGAAAGAACATGGTAACAGCTAAAATACAAACTTGCTAAATTAGGCTAAAATGTCTAACATAAACATATCTCATAATTGATTTCACAAGTCATATTCTACTATATGCATTTATAAAATGGGATTAATAAGAACAGGCATTTTTCATTAGGTTCCAATTAAGTTCATAAACATGATTTTCTCTGGGATATACGCTATATTTATAACTTAATATAGCCTCTGCTTCACTAAGATAATGTAGGTTGACAGGAATGCCATAGTCATTCATTATCTATGCAAATTTAAATAACATCAGATTTCTACAAACTTTGTATAAGGTTTACTACTTTCAAATATGCACAAATGAAGAAAACTTACATTTTTTGGCATTCCTTTCGTTCTCCCAACATGGGATCCCCCATTTCTCCAAGAATGGTAGCTTCCACTTCATATTGAACAATAAGTGCTTTTTCTGATGGATGTACATCAATATTTCCTCCTTTAACTTTCCTATAAAAGAAAAACAGGATAGCTACATTAAAAGCTCACAAAATATCCAGGTGTTTATCTAGCTCCTAGTTCCAAAAGCATGTGTGTTACATTAACACATGCATTTAAATCAGATTTACTCTTGAATCGGGCCAAGAAATAATTCTTTTTCTCCAATTTTATAAACTCTTATGTTATACATATAATTCTTGGTCTTGCAGAAAGTACCTTTATGAAGAGCTCTGAAAAAAATGCATTTATCCAAAGAATCATGCATAATAGCGAGTAAAAAAAAAATTAAAATGGTTGTGGAGAGAATAACCTCAATTGAAAGTCAGCAATTTAAAACCAAAGGCAGCTGCCCCAAAATTTATATTAAAAAAAAAATTAACCTGCTCAATAGTTAACCCATTAACTGTATCACAGAAGGACATGAAGAAATTATCCAAATTGCAAAATAATACTGTTATCAATTAACATAATTATATAAATTGAATTAGTACCTAAATCACGCACAAATTGTGTAACAAAAGAGAATTTACAGGTTATATTCTATAGTCACGTGTCCAAAATTATAGTGACATGAGCAAGCTATAATCTCTGTATTGTACATTACATCCTTGTCCCTTATTGTAAGTTGTTTGTATCTACTAATTCCCTTCACCTATTTTGGCTCTCCTCTTACACTTCTCCCCTCTGGTGACCTCTAGTTTATCTGTATCTCAGTGTCTGTTTTTATGCTGTTATACTTGTTCATTTATTTTATATTCTACATATAAGTGAAAACATAGAGTATTTGTCTTTCCCTGCCTGACTTATTTCACTAATCATAATATCTTCCAGGTCCACCCATGTTGTCACAAATGTAATCACTACTTGCTATTGGTCACTTTAGCAGCAGATAAAACAAGTTTTATTAAAAGAGACTGAAGAGACTGCAATGGAAACAAGTAAAATTTCTCACTGTAATCAGAGCTGGTTATCTGCACAGTGGGATCTTTTAACCTAATGGGAAGGAAGAGAAATATGACAACATCTTAAATTCCCAAAATCAGAAACTCAAAACTTTTTCTTCAGTAGGAATGACTGGCTTATTATGCATATTTCAATGTAATTTTAAAATAACTTTTTACTTCAGTTCAGCAACCCCAGTACTGAATTTGCATAGAAGAGGGTAACTGAATCCAATTGAAGAGAATCATAAGGATAAAATATAACTGCAGATCCTAGGAGCAACCTCATACTAACACTTTCAAAGTGGGTCTTCCACATATTAACAACTGACAGAATTTCAGAATTCTTTATTACAACAAGGCTACCGAGGTAAGCCTTACAAGGTAAGGCTACAGAGCTTTACCCTCTTAAGAGGAATTTAAGAGCTTCTTGATAAAGGTGAAAGAAGACAGTAAAAAAGCTGGCTTAAAACTCAACTTTCAAAAAACTAAGATCATGGCATTCAGTCCCGTCACTTCATGGCAAAAAGATGCGGAAACAATGGACACAGTGACAGACTTTATTTTCTTGGGCTCCAAAACCAATGCAGATAATGACTGCAGCCATAAAATTAAAAGACACTTGCTCCTTGGAAGAAAACCTATGACAAACCTAGACAGCGTATTAAAAAGCAGAGACATCACTTTGGTTCTGTAATCTATATTAGAACAACAATTAACAGTCAAGTATAGACAGAAATCAAATATACAGAAGCTAAAGTCTAGGTATGTCAGCAACTAAACTAACTGACAGAAAGCTATCCAGATATAAAAAATAAAAGCAGAAACTAGGGATGCCAGTAAAAAACAGAGAATTAGAAAAATATGGATGTGTATATATATATATATATATATATATATATATATAATACACACACACAGATATATACATACATGTTAAAGAGAATGGTACCGCTTCTAAAAGGTAAGATAAATGCATGTAAATTCAAGCTAGCAGTCAAAAGCTAGAGGAACCACAGGAATTCAAGACAGTAAGCAAGTACAGCTAAAAAACAAATGTTAATATAGCACTAAAGAAACTATCTTCACTATAAAGAGAAACAGTTATTCCCTTCCTGATGAGATGGAGACCAACCCCAGTACCGAACTTAAACAGGAGGTGGTAACTGTATTCAGTTGAAGAGAATCATAAGGATAAAACATAATTGCAGATCCTAAGAGCAACCTCATAATACACTTTCAACGTGGGTCTTCTACATATTAACAACTGACAGAAAAGCATCATGGTTATCCTTTGGTTTGATATTTTGCCTTTCCCAAGGAAATTAAATAGTTCAAAGAACTTCACTATTCCTTTTCAGTTTGGGGGGTTTCTTTTGTACATGTATTTTAAAGAAACTAATTTTATTTATTTATTTACCACTAGTACAATTTGTTTACTGTAGAGAAAAACAGAACACATAAATTAGCAAAAAGAAAAAATAAACCAAAAAACCCAGGAGAAACCAATTGTTACGATTTCAGCACACATAGATCCAGACATTTTCCTATCTATACATATATAATATATAACCAGAGAATGTTAGCTCTAGAATTTCCTTAAAGAAAAGGCTTACAGTAGCAATTTGGTAGGGCTGAAACTATATTTTAATAGCAACTGACATAACAGTGATACAAGTACTAATTGTTTATATTAGTATGAGGGCTGACGGAGATTATAGGTAGAATAAACTTCTTTCCTGTTCCCCTTTGCACTACCACTGAATATATAAAATACACATATTACAAACTAAGTTCGTGTTATAAACACTGTGTGTATTAAAAATACATTAACAATTTACCATAGGACTTCCCTAGTCACAGAGTGGTTAAGAATCTACCTCCCAATGCAGGGAACACGGGTTAGATCCCTGATCTGATAGATTCCACGTGCTCTGGAGTAACTAAGCAAGACTGTGTGCCACAACTCCTGAAACCTGCACACTCTAGAGCCTATGAGCCACAACTACTGAACCCATGTGCCCTAGAGCCAGCAACTTGCAATTACTAAGCCCACATGCTTCAACGAATGAAGTCCCAGTGCCTAGAACCTGTGCTCCACCAACAAGAGAAGCCACTGGACTGAGAAGCCCATATATCACAACTAGAGAATAGTCCTCGCTCACCTCAACTCGAGAAAGCCCGCACGTAGCAATAAAGACCCAGTGCAGCCATAAGTAAATAAAAAAAATAATACCTTGTCTTTAATACTTCATATTCTCAAATTCCAGATACTCCTATTTGTTGAACACCTTGATTCTTTATTTCTAACTTACACTGCACAAAATTTACAGGATTCTCTCACAAACCACAGCAGTACACTTGGCTGATTTACAAAGTAGTTTTTCTAAAGGTTCAAAACATTTCATAATTCAGTCGCTCTGTATTTATGTACAATATAAACATTTTTCAATTGATAACCACAGTTTCAAATTCTATTTTGGTTAGTAAAATATTCCAGCTTGTTTGGGCACAATCACAAATTATGTCTATAAATAATTTGCTTTTACCATAGCAATGCACCACATCAAAATATATACTTGTATTATCACCACAAAATGAATAATTTTATCTTAAAAGCAAACTTCCTAACTGAATTTAACATGTCATTCATAATGATGACAGATATTTAACAATCAAGAGAATGAACTTCCAATTACTTGGAATTCATCAATCAGATGAGAAATAATTTAGCCCATTATTGGAATTACCTGATTTACTATTTGTAACACCTTAAGAAGCTTTACACAGTCAGCAAAAAAAAAAAAAAAAAAGACCAGGAGCTGACTATGGCTCAGTTCATGAACTCCTTATTGCCAAATTCAGACTTAAATTGAAGAAAGTAGGGAAAACCACTAGACCATTCATTTAGGTATGACCTAAATCAAATCCCTTACAATTATACAGTGGAAGTGACAAACAGATTCAAGGGATTAGATCTTACAGACAGAGTGCTTGAAGAACTATGAATGGAGGTTCGTGACATTGTACAGGAGGCAGTGATCAAGACCATCCCGAAGAAAAAGAAATGCAAAAAGGCAAAATGGTTGTCTGAGGAGGCCTTACAAATAGCTGAGAAAAGAAGAGAAACTAAAGGCAAAGGAGAAAAAGCAAAGATTCACCCATCTGAATGCAGAGTTCCAAAGAATAGCAAGGAGAGAAAAGAAAGCCTTTCTCAGTGATCAATGCAAAGAAATAGAGGAAAATGATAGAATGGGAAAGATCAGAGATCTTTTCAAGAAAATTAGAGATACCAAGGGAACATGTCATGCAAAGATGGGCACAATAAAGTACACAAACAGTACAGAAGCAGAGGATATTAAGAAGAGGTGGCAAGAATGCACAGAACTATACAAAAAAGAACTTCATGACACAGATAATCACGATGGTGTGATCACTCACCTAGAGCCAGACATGCTGGAATGGAACATCAAGTGGGCCTTAGGAAGCATCACCATGAAAAAAGCTAGTGGAGGTGATGGAATTCCAGTTGAGCTATTTCAAATCCTAAAAGATGATGCTGTGAAAGTGCTGCATGCAATATGCCAGCAAATTTGGAAAACTCAGCAGTGGCCACAGGACTGGAAGAGGTCAGTTTTCATTCCAATCCCGAAGAAAGGCAATGCCAAAGAATGTTCAAACTACCGCACAATTGTACTCATCTCACATGCTAGCAAAGTAATGCTCAAAATTCTCCAAGCCAGGCTTCAGAGTACATGAACCGTGAACTTCCAGATGTTCAGACTGGATTTAGAAAAGACAGAGGAACCAGAGATCAAATTCCCAACATCCGTTGAATCATCAAAAAAGCAACAGAGTTCCAGAAAAACATTTACTTCTGCTTTATTGACTACACCAAAGCCTTTGACTGTGTGGATCACAACAAAATATAGAAAATTCTTCAAGAAATGGGAATACCAGACCATCTTACTTGCCACCTGAGAAATCCATATGCAGGTCAAGAAGCAACAGTTAGAACTAGACATGAAACAACAATTGGTTCCAAACAGGGAAAGGAGTATATCAAGGCTGTATATTGTCACCCTGCTTATTTAACTTCTATGCAGAGTATATCATGCAAAATGCTGGGCTGAATGAAGCACAAGCTGGAATCAAGATTGCCAGGAGAAATATCAATAACTTCAGATACACAGATGACACCACCCTTATGGCAGAAAGCGAAGAACTAAAGAGCCTCTTGATGAAAGTGAAAAAGGAGAGTGAAAAAGTTGGCTTAAAACCCAACATTCAAAAAACTAAGATCATTAAAAAAAAAGCAACCTAAGATCATGGCACTATTCATGGTACACTTCATGGTAAATAGATGGGGAAACGATGTAACAGTGAGAGATTTTCCTTTTTTTGGGCTCCAAAATCACTGCAGATGGTAACTGCAGCCATGAAATTATAAGATGCTTGTTCCTTGGAAGAAAAGTTATTCCCAACCTAGACAGCATATTAAAAAGCAGAGACATTACTTTGTCAACAAAGGTCCATCTAGTCAAAGCTATGGTTTTTCCAGTAGTCATATATGGATGTTAGAGTTGGACTATAAAGAAAGCTGATCATCAAAGAATTGATGCTTTTGAACCGTGGTATTGAAGAAGACTCTTGAGATTCCCTTGGACAGCAAGGAGATCAAACCAGTCCATCCTAAAGGAAATCAGTCCTGAATATTTATTGGAAGGACTGATGCTGAAG
The DNA here is from genome assembly GCF_014754425.2 of Oryx dammah. Taxonomy (NCBI): domain Eukaryota; kingdom Metazoa; phylum Chordata; class Mammalia; order Artiodactyla; family Bovidae; genus Oryx; species Oryx dammah. The sequence continues at coordinate 42,831,173 of NW_024070205.1, read as the reverse complement.
CTGAAACTCCAATACTTTGGCCACCTGATGTGAAGAACTGACTCTTTTTGGAAAAGATGATGATGCTGGGAAAGACTGAAGGCAGGAGAAGAAAGGGACAACAGAGGATGAGATGGTTGGATGGCATCACTGACTTGATGGACATGAGTTTGAGCAAGCTCCAGGAGTTGGTGATGGATAGGGAAGCCTGGTGTGCTTCAGTCCATGAGGATGCAAAGGGTCGGACATGACTGAGTGACTGAACTGAATTGATGACACTGATACTAAACTGATGACTTTTTAACTGTTTTGCAAATTTCTTCTATTAATGGAGGATTTTCACTTTTTTTGTACAAGAGAATTAAAAGCAATGTGGTAATACACTGACTTAGAAAAAGTTGTGCTTTTAAAATCTCAATATGAAGTCAGGCTTCACAGACTGATATGAGACATCTTTCTTCACATATGATAACTGTTACCTTCAGGCAGTATTCTTAATTACTGACTTCTAAAGTACATCCTGATGTTTCTAGATTTCATATGAATGATATCATTATGATCCCTAAAATAGACAATAAACACTAACACTGTGCTCCATATTTATCATTAATTTTCTAAAGAAACAAAAGTTTAGCCCTTAATTTTTCAACAAACACATATTTATTTTTGAAAAATTATTCCTGTCAAAAGGATTTGCTGCATGTTTGTGTTCAAGACTGTGATGCAGGGAGACTTCCAGGGTGATTCAGTGGTTAAGATTCCATGCTCCAAATTCAGGGGGCCCAGGTTTGATCCCTGGTCAAGGAACTAGGGACTTTCCTGGTGGCTCAGCAGTAAAGCATCTACCTGCAATGCAGGAGAGATGGGTTCAATCCCTAGGTAGGGAAGATACCAAGGAGAAGGGAATGGCAACCCACTCCAGCATTGTTGCCTGGGAAATCTCATGGACAGAGGAGCTTGGTGGGCGACAGATCATCGGTTCCAAAAGTCAAACACAACTTGGCAACTAAACCACCACCTCAGGGAACTAGATCCCACATGTTGCAACCAGGAGCCCACATGCCGTGACTTAAAAAAAAAAGTCCCTATGCCACAACTAAGACTCAGCACAGCCAAATTTAAAAATGAAAGAAAGAAAAAAAGAAAAAGATCATGCTTATTTCTTTAAACAAATAAACAAACTCTGATGTAGCAGGCTCTTGAACTCACCTCCTCCCACAGAGTCTATACCATTTATGAAACAATTTCCTCTGAAAAAACACCCCTAAACTAGCTGAGCAACGTCTACACAGTGAGCAAACAAGAAAACTCACACTGAAGCAAATAAGACAGACTGAGAGACAGTCTTGCCCTAAACCCACCTCTGGTATGGAGACCCACAATTGGGCAAAAAGTCACAAACCTGAGCTTTTTACCTGAGGAGTAAAGGATTTAAACTCAGCATCTGGCACCCCAACTTTTAAGGCCTATACCTGAGACACCACTCCCAAGATATCTAGCTTCCATGAGACCCAAGGCAAAGTACTGAAACAGTTCTTAAAGGACTTGTGCATGCAGACTCACTCACCCTAGAGCCCAGTGCACAAGTACCTGACTGAAAAGTGCCCAGACTTTCTGTTAAAAAGGATTATTTGCTCATCTTAAAGGATTAGCCTGAGGGGCTGGCATCTAATTTAATGTAAGAGTCTACTGAAATAATCAGGATGGACGCCAGTAGGTATCATCTTTATGCTCTCCAGATCACCAGTATCTACCCTCCCCAGCCAAGAAAAGGAGCTTGTACCCCTGTCTGGTGCTCCAGTTATTCAGACTGCTGCCCAGGGACACCTCTAGATCACCTGACTCTGATGCCCAAAGGGCTTACATTCCCAGGTATATAGGAGCATAGCAGAGAAAGAATTCTTAACAGGTTACCAATCCCAAGGCACAGCAGAGAGGCAACGGACTGAGGAAACCAATGTTTCCATGAAAGAGACCTCTTAGCTTATCTCTACAGTCGTGGATTTAGGGGGCAAGGGTTGTAATTAAACACACACCTAAGGCTGACTTAGGTCATCCTCTCTAGAGACCTAGGAGGGCAGATGCTATCTTTGAGCCTTCACTCTGTCCCACCCCAGAGCATTAGTATCTCTCGAAGGGGAGTTTGTACACATATCTGGAGTGTTTTTGTGGCTGCCGCCCAGGTGATCATAATGTTCATGAGTTCAAAGGGACAATAGTGAAAGGAATAAAAACAAAAACAACAACAAAAAAATTAACTGGCTATTATCCCAGGACTCAGCTCAGAGAGAGCACTCAAAATAAAGTAGAGCACTCAAAATAAAGTAGGCTACTTGTATAATCACAAAGGTTTGAAAGACAACCAAGAGTTAGGCAGGGCTGAATGAAAAAGTTCATTTCCTAAACAAGGCTACTCCTTCCAGAATGGGAGAGGCGGCTTTTATCTAATGCACAGAAACCAAAACAGAGTCAAGGAAAGTGAAGAAACAGAGGAATGTGTTCCAAGAAAGAATAAGATAAAACCTCAGAAAAAGACTGTAATGAAACAGAAATAAGTGATTTATATGGTAGTAAAAAGTAATCACAAAAATGCTTGCCAGGCTCAGAGGAAGAACGGATGAACAAAGTGTGAATTTCAACAGAGACAGAAAATATTAAAGTACCAAATGGAAGTTACAGAGTTGAAGAATACAATAATAGAACTAAAATATACAACAGAGGCATTCAACAGTAGACTTGAAGAAACAGAGGAAAAGATCAGTGAACTCAAAGACAGGGCAATGCAACACACCCAGAGAAGCAAAAAGAATGAAAAAAGAGTGAAGATAACTAAGCTAACATCAAGCAGAGCAATATTTCCAATATATGGGTCCCAGAAAGAGAAGAGAAAGGGGAAGAACACTTATTTGAAGAAATAATGGCTGAAAGCTCCACTAATCTGAAGAAAACAGACAATCAGATTCAGGAAGCCCAGAGAGTTTCAAATAAGATGAATCCAAAGGGAGCCACAACAAGGCATATTACAAATGTCAAAAGTCAAAGTGTCAAAAGTTAAAGACAAGGAGAGAATCTTAAATTCAATAGAACAACTTGTGGCATACAAGGGAACCCCCATAAGACTATCAGCAGATATTCAACAGAAATTCTGTAGGTCAGAAGTAGCAGAATATAATCAAAATGGTGAAAGGAAAAAACTGCCAGCCAGTTTTTACTCTACACAGCCAGGTTATGTAGGCTGGCTTCACACACACATACACACACACATCTAGAAACATAATACTGAACGTAAAACTTCAGCAACATAATACTGAACAACCAATGTGTCAAAGAAGAAATCAATGCCTTTAGACAAATAAAAGTGGAAATAAAACATAAAACCTGATGCTGCAAAAGAAGTTCTAAGAGGTTAAGTTCATAGAGATAAATGCCTACATCAAGAATTAAAAAAAAAAAAAAAAAAACAGCTTTTCTGGTGGTCTAGTGGTTAAGAATCCACTTGCCAATGCAGAGGACATGGGTTTCATCCCTGATCTGGGAAGATCCCACATGCTATGAACAACTAAGCGTCACAACTACTAAACCAACACTCTATAGCCTGTGATTCACAACTACTGAGCCCATGTGCTGCAACTCCTGAAGCCTGCGTACTCAGAGCCCAGGCACTGCAGCAAGAGAAGCCACAGCAATCAGAAGCTTACACCATGATGAAGAGTAGAACAGTCCCACTCACCAGAGCTAGAGAAAACCTGCACCTAGCAATGAAGACCCAGCACATCCAGAAATAAATAAATCTTAAAAAAAAAACTCAAATAAATAACATAACTTTACACCTTAAGTTACTGGAAAAAAATATAACAAACAAAACCCAGAGTTCATAAAAGAAAGGAAATAACAAAGATCAAAGGGGAAATAAATGAAATAAGACACTATAAGGACAATAGAAAAGATCAGTGAAACTCAGAGCTGGTTCTTTGGAAAGGTAAACAAAATTGATAAACCTTTAGCTGGGCTAACAAGGAAAAAGACAGAGGTGTACAAATACCATGGAGATCTTAAGCGTTCATTGTCAGAGCACTACAATAAAGGAAGTATCATTATAAAGCATTAAGTATCATTAAAAAACAAGTCATGTACATTTGTTTCCCAGTGCACATAAATGCTATGTTTACACTATGCTGTGATATAAGTGTGCAATAACACTCTGCTTAAAAATCAATGTACTCATCTTAATTTTAAAATATGTATTTCTAAATGCTAACCATCTGTGCCTTCAGCAAGATATAATCTTTTGCAATAGTAACATCAATGATAACTGATCACAGATCACCGTAACATATATAATAATGATGGAAAAATTTGAAATATTGGGAGAAGTACCAAATATGGCACAGAGACAGTTCAGTTCAGTCGCTCAGTCGTGTCCGACTCTTTGCGATCCCATGAATCACAGCACACCAGGCCTCCCTGTCCATCACCAACTCCCAGAGTTCACTCAGACTCGCATCCATCGAGTCAGTGATGCCATCCAGCCATCTCATCCTCTGTCGTCCCCTTCTTCTCCTGCCCCCAATCCCTCCCAGCATCAAAGTCTTTTCCAATGAGTCAACTCTTCGCATGAGGTGGCCAAAGTATTGGAGTTTCAGCTTTAGCATCATTACTTCCAAAGAAATCCCAGGGTTGATCTCCTTCCGAATGGACTGGTTGGATCTCCTTGCAGTCCAAGGGACTCTCAAGAGTCTTCTCCAACACCACAGTTCAAAAGCATCAATTCTTCGGCGCTCAGCCTTCTTCACAGTCCAACTCTCACATCCATACATGACTACTGGAAAAACCATAGCCTTGACTAGACAGACCTTAGTCAGCAAAGTAATGTCTCTGCGTTTGAATATGCTATCTAGGTTGTTCATAACTTTTCTTCCAAGGAGTAAGCATCTTTTAATTTCATGGCTGCAGTAACCATCTGCAGTGATTCTGGAGCCCAAAAAAATAAAGTCTGACACTGTTTCCACTGTTTCTTCATCTATTTCCCAAGTGAACAAATGATATTGGAACAATGGTACTGACAGACTTGCTTGGTTCAGGGTTGCCACAACATTAATTTATAAAAATGCAATATCTGTAAAGTGTAATAGAGCAAACTACAATCAAATAAGGTAGGTCCATAAATAAAACCAGAAATAAAAGAGGAGACATTATAATTAATACCATAGAAATATAAAAGATCTCAAGAACTACTATTAACAAATATATTCCAACATATTAGAGAACATAGAATAGATAAATTGAAACATACACTACTCCCCCTCAAGACTGAATCATGAAAAAATAGAAAGTCAGAATAGACTGATTACTAATATGATTAAATCAGTAGCAAAAAACCTCCCAACAAACAAAAGACCAGGATCAGATGGCTTCATGGGTGAATATTTTACCAATGTTTAAAGTATCAACAGCAATCTTTTTCAAACTCTTCTCCAAAACTGAAGAAGAAAGAACATTTCCAAACTCATTTCATGAGGCCAGCATTACCATGATACCAAAACCAGACAAAGACGCTACAAGGGAGAAAAATAACCTGATCAACATAGATGCAAAACCCTCAAGAAAATACCAGCAAACCAAATTCAACAATACATTAAAACACTTATCAAATGGAATTTATTCCAGGTATGTAAGGATGGCTCAACAAAACACAAATCAATCAATGTAATATACCCAAACAAAATTAAAAATAAGAGTCATAAACATCTCAATAAGTATGGAAAAAAATTGGACAAAATTCAACATACATTTATGATAAAAACTGTCAATAAAGTGGTTATAGAGGGACAAATCTCAACACAATATAGGCCATATATGACAACCCCATGGCTAACATTATATTGAGTGAAAAACTGAAAGCTTTTCCTGAAAGATCAAGAACAAGTCAAGGATGCCAATTCTTGCTACTTCTATTTAAATAGTATTGGAAGTGCTAGCCAAAATGATTGAACAAGAAAAAGAAGTGAAAAGTATCCAAATCAGAAAGGAAAAAGTAATGCCATCACTATTTGCACATGACATGATACTACATAGAAAATCCTAGACTCCACAAAAAAACTGTTAAGAACTAGTAAAATTAAGTAAAGTTGCAAGATATAAAATCAACATACGTAAATTAGTTCCCTTTCCTTACACTAATATGAACTACCAGAAACAGAAATGAAGAAAACACTCTCATTTACAAATGCATCAAAAAAGAATAAAATATCTAAGAAATAAATTTAACCAAGGAGATGAAAGACCTGTGTATTGAAAACTGTAAGACAATAATGAAAAAAATTGAAAAAGACACAAATAAAGAGAAATAAATTCCATGCTTATGAATTAGAAGAATTAAAATTGTTAAAATGTCCATATTACCCAAAGCAATCTAAAAATTAAAATGCAATCCTTATCAAAATCTCAATGCAGAAACTATAAAACTCTTAAGAGGAAAACATAGGCAAAACACTCTTTGACATAAGTCACAGCAATATCCTCTTTGACCTACCTCCTAAAGTAATGGAAATTAAAACAAAAAGAAACAAGTGGGACTTAATTAAACTTAAAAGCTTTTGCATAGCAAAGGAAAACAAAAACAAAATGAAAAGACAATCCTCAGAAAGGGAGAAAACAACTGCAAATGAAACAACTGACAAAGGATTAATCTCCAAAATATACAAGCAGTTTATGCAGGTCAATACCAGAAAAACAACCCACCCAATCAAAAAGTTGGAGGAAGACTTAGACATTTCTCCAAAGATGACATACAGATGGCCAACAAACACACGCAAAGAGGCTCAACATGGCTGATTATTAGAAAAATGCAAATGAGGTATCAAAACTACAATGCAGTATTACCTCAAACCTGTCAGAATGGCCATCATCAAAAAATCTACAAACAATAAATGTTGGGACAGTGTGCAGAGAAAAGGGAACCCTTTTGCACTGTTGGTGGGAATGTTTCAGTCACTATGGAGAACGGTATGGAGATTCCTTAAAAACCTAGGAATAAAACTACCATATGACTCAGCAATCCCATTACTGGGCATAGAAAATCATAACTAAAAAGTCACATGTACCCCAATATTCATAGCAGCACTATTTACAACAGCTAGGATATGGAAGCAACCTAGATGTCCACTGGCAGGCAGATGAATGGATAAAGAAGTGTGGTACATATATACAAAGAAAATATTACTCAGCCATAAAAAGGAACACATTTGAGTCAGTTCTAGTGAGGCAGATGAACCTAGAGTCTGTTATGCAGGTGAAATAAGTCTGAAAGAGAAAAACAAGTTCCGTATATTAATACATATATATGGAATCTAGAAAAATGCTACCGATGAACCAATCAACAGAGCAGAAATAGAGATGCAGACACAGAGAACAGACTTTGGACACAATGAGGGAAGGAGAGGGTGGGACTCATTGAGAGAGTAGCACTGACATATATACATTACCATGTGTAAAACAGAGCCAGAGGGCAGCTGCTGTATGGGCACAGGGAGCTCATTCCAGTGCTCTGCGACAACTGAGAGGAGTGAAATGGGGAGAAAGGAGGATGGGGGGAAGGTTCAAGAGGGTGGGGGCACATGTTTGTGGCTGATTCATGTTGTTGTATAGCAGAAGCCAACATGATACTGTAAACCAACCACCCTCCAATTGAAAATAGATTAAAAAATACAAAAAAATCTCAATAGCAATTTTCACAGAAATAGAACAAAAAATCCTAAAAGTGTATAGAACAACAAAAGATCCTGAATAGCCGAAGTAATTTGAGAAAGAACAAAGTTAGCAGCATCATGTATCCTAATTTTAATCTATATTACAAAGCTATAGTAATCAAAGTATATGGTATCGGCAGAGGGAGGGTGAGATGATTTGGGAGAATGGCACTGAAACATGTATAATATCATGTAAGAATCGAATCGCCAGTCTATGTCCGATGCAGGATACGGCATGCTTGGGGCTGGTACACGGGGATGACCCAGAGAGATGTTGTGGGGAGGGGGGTGGGAGGGGGGTTCATGTTTGGGAACGCATGTACACCCGTGGTGGATTCATGTCAATGTATGGCAAAACCAATACAAAATTGTAAAGTAAAATAAAAAATAAATAAATAAATAAATAAAAACAGACTCACAGATCAACGGAACAGAATAGAGAGCCCATAAAGAAACCTGCACACATATGGCCAATCAATTTACAACATAGGAGCCAAGCATATACACCTGGGAAAAGACTGTCCCTTCAATAAATACTGTTAAGAAAACCATATGGACACATGCAAAAAAATGAAACTGTACAGGGAGGCCTGGCATGCTGTAGTCCATGGGGTCATGAAGAGTAGGACATGACCTGATGACTGAACAACTGCTATTTGATGGGCTTCCTAGGTGGTGCTGTGCTGTGCTTAGTCACTCAGTGGTGTTCGACTCTTTGTGACTCCATGGACTGTAGCCTGCCAGGCTCCTTTGTCCATGGGATTCTCCAGGCAAGAATACTGGCAGGGCTGCTATGCCCTCCTCCAGGGGATCTTCTCAACCCAGGGACTGAACCCAGGTCTCCTGTATTGCAGGCAGATTATTTAATGTCTGTCTGTGGCTTTAATGTCTAAAGCCACATTCTTTAATGTCTGAAGCCCAAGAATACTGGAGTGGGTAGCCTATTGCTTCTCCAGATCCTTCCGACCCAGGAAGCGAACCAGGGCCTCCTGCACCACAGACAGATTCTTTACCAGTGGAGCTAGCTGGGAAGCCAACTCGCTGCCAATGCAAGACACTTAAGAGATGAGGATTCCATCCCTGGGTCGGGAAGATTCCCTGGAGGAGGGCATGGTAACCCACTCCAGTATTCTTGCCTGGAGAATCCCATGGACAGAGGAGCCTGACAGGCTAGACTCCACAACTGAAGCAACATAGCACTCATGCTCTGCTATCTTACACCACGCACAAAAATCAACTCAAAATGGATTAAAGTCTTGAATATAAGACCTGAAACCATAAAACTCCTCAGAGAAAATAAAGGCAGGAAGCTCCTTGCCTTTGGTCTTGATGATTTTTTTTTTTTTTTGGATGTGACACCAAAAACTAAGGCAACACAAGCAAAAATAAACTGCTGGCACTATGTCAAACCAAAAGGCTTCTAGAGAGCAAAGAAAATGATGAACAAAATGAAAAGGTGACCTACCAAATGGAAGAAAATATTTGCAAATCATGTATCTGGCAAGGGGTTAATATCTAAAATAACTCAAGATTGTCAAAAAAACAATCTGAGGAAAAAATGGGCAGAAGATATAAAAAGACATTTTTCCAAAGGACATATACAAATGACCAAAAGTTACATTACATAAAAAGGTGTTCAACATCACTAATCATAATATAAAATCAAAATCACAATATGTATCATCTCACATCTGTTAGAATAGCTACTATCAAAAAGTCAAGAAATAAGTGCTAGAGAGGATGTGAAGAAAAGGGAACTCTGTACACAGCTAGTGGGAATTTATACTGGTTCAGCCACTATGGAAAACAGTATGGAGATTTCTCAAAAAATTGAAAATAGAACTTCTGTATGATCCAGCAATTCTATTCCAGGTATTTATCTGAAAGAAATGAAAGCACTAACTTGAAGGAATTATGTATCTCCATGTTCATTGCAGCATTATTTACAATAGCTAAGACATGGAAGGAACCTAAGTACCTATCAGTAGATGACTAGATAAAATATATGTATATAAGTGTCTGGGCTTCCTAGGTAGCTCAGTGGTGAAGAATGTGCCTGGCAATGCAGGAGATGCAGGAGACACAGGTTTGATCCCTGAATTGGAAAGATCCCCTGAAGGAGGAAATGGCAACCCACTCCAGTATTCTTACTGGGAAAACTGCACGGACAGAGGAGCCTCAGTTCAGTTCAGTCGCTCAGTCATGTCCAACTCTTTGCAACCCCATGAACCGCAGCACACCAGGCCTCCCTGTCCATCACCAACTCCCGGAGTTCACCCAAACCCAGGTCCATCGAGTCAGTGATGCCATCCAACCATCTCATCCTCTGTCATCCCTTTCTCCTCCTGCCCTCAATCTTTCCCAGCATCAGAGTCTTTTCAAATGAGTCAGCTCTTCACATCAGGTGGCCAAAGTATTGGAGTTTCAGCTTCAACATCAGTCCTTCCAGTGAACACCCAGGACTGATCTCCTTTAGGATGGACTGGTTGGAGCCTGGTGGTCTACAATTCATGGGGTCACAAAGAGTCAGACACTCCTGAGTGTGCAAGTATGCATACGCATGAACACACACAACACACATCTCTGTACACTCCCACACACATACACACTCAGCAATAAAAAGAAAATCATTTGCGACAATATGAACAGATCTTGAGTGCAATATACGATGTGAAATAATTCAGAGATAGAAAGACAAATACCATATTTTCAAACTAATATGTGAAATATAAAAGTAAAACAAAACTTGTTAGTGAACTCATAAATACAGTAAGTTGGTGGCTGCCAAAAGTGGGGATGGGGAGTGGGTGAAGGTGGTTGAAAGGTATGACCGGTTATAAAACAGATAAGACCTGGGGTTGCAATGTATAGCATGGTTTCTATGGTTAATAATACTATACTGTAACATGAAAACTGCCAAGAGAATAAATCTTAAAAGTTCTTATTGCAAGAAAAAAATTGTTATTGTGTAGTGACGGATGTTAACTAGACTTAGTGTGGTAATCATTTGACTATATATATATATCTATATCAGATCATTATGTTGTACATAATGAAACTAATATAATGGTGTATGTCAATTATATATCAATATTTTAAAAAGACTTCAATGTAATGACCTAACTTTATATTTTGAGGAACTAGAAAAAGAGCAAATGAAACACCAAACTATTAGAAGGAAGAAAATAATAAAAACAGAGATAAAAGAAATAAATAGAAAAACAACAGAGAAAATTAAAAAAATCAGAAGTTGGTTCTTTGAAGGGATCAAAAAAAATGACAAACATTTAGTTTAAGACTCAAATTACTAGACCTGGAAATTAAAGTGGGACACTACTACTATTATCTCTGACCTCACAGAGATTAAGAACTGTAAGCCAACGAAGAAGATAACCTAGATGAAATGGTGAAACTACCAGAAATTCACAAACTACCAAAATTGATGCAGAAGAAATAGTAATTCTGAATTCCCCTCAAATAAGTAAAGAGATTGAATCAGTGATGAAAAATTTGCCAACAAAGAAAAGTCTAGGACCAGCTGATTTCAACAGTGAATTCTACCAAATTAACACCAATCCTTCTCAAACTCTTCCAAAATTACGAAAAAAAAGAGAACACTTCCCAATTCATCCTGAGGCCAGTCTATCCTGATACTAAAGAAAGACAAAGACGCCATCAAAACAGGACATATTTTTAATATAATTTATGAATATCCTTTATGAATATGTATGCAAAAATTCTTACCCTTTTGCAGCTTATAGACCAACGAGAAAGACAAACAATAACAACAAAGTAGTTACGAGTGGGAAAAGACAATTTATTGGGTATTATGGAAAGCTAGCAAGTGTATCTGACCTGCATGGTGGATTCTGTGGTGGGGAAGGGCAGCTCAGGTAGACTGTGAGGTGGGAAAGGACAGTGTCACAGAAAAGTGACATTTAAGCTACAACAGGAAACATGAAGAGTTAGCTGGGTGATGAATCAGGCAAGTTCCAGACAATGAGTAGGGCACTTGGATTCTTAACACCGAAACATACAAGGATTTAAAAGAAGTAATTTCTGAAAATGTTGGGGGCAGGAGGGGAACAGAGAGAGAGATGAAACTGAAAAGGTAGGTGCTATAAAAGCAATAGAAAGCCATTAGAGAGTTTTAAGAGTCAAAAAAAATTGTTTAATCCCCACTAGATTTTAACTATTTATACTATTTGTGTGCATATCTGATTGAGGATATGAACTGTGTCTATTTCATCATTTCCTCAGTGACCAGAACAATGTTAGGCCTGCACTAAGTATTTAGTAAGTATGTACTAAGCATTATTAAATAAAAATACTAACTGGCAGTAGAAAAATGAAGCCCAATTTTTGATTCTTTAATGTATTACATAAATGTAAATATAAAGAGACTAGAGACGTCTCAGTGATAGCTACTACTATAGCTATCTGAAATAGCTATTGTAACCACTGAAACTGTAATAATCACTCTAATTAAAACTAGAGTGAATCAATTAGGTTGAAAACATACTGCCCTCTTGTTAAAAACAAAAGTAAAATTATTACAAAAGGAATACAGGTAATTACTATCAAAGAATCAATCATTAAAGTGGAATGTTCTGTAAAATATTATAAGCCATCCAGTCTATATGATTATTTGTTGGATGCACATTTCTAAACTGAAGGCAGGCAATGGAAACTCTTTATTTATGTTGTCAAAATTAGACAAAATGGAGAAGTGTATATTTCAGTCTTTCCCGATTCTGACCTTATTTTACTGCAAACATTACATCAGAGTGGCTCATTTGATTTTATTTGTTGGACTCCCCATCATATGAAAGTAAGCAATGGGTTGACAATTACAAGTCATAGGATGCCTAAGGGACCACAGGGTACAAGAATTCTATCTTCTGGCACAACTACAATTGCGTGAAAATAAGCTAATGATGTAATAGCGGCTCTTTGCTCTGGAAGAACCTGGAATTTAAAAGGTGAAGGACAATTTATTGTTTTTTTCTTTCACAAAATTTTCAATCAAGATATTTCAAATGAATGATGTAAGCAAAATTCAGTGAGGAAATAAATGCTGACTGTATACCTGCTATGATTACATGTTCTTTTTTTGAAATGTTTACTGGTAAGCCCTGGTTATATTAACAATTTCAGATATATTTCCATACAATGTGATAGACAGGCAATATACACCTTAGGCCTGCAAAGAAGGTGAATGCAGTTGGTTGTCTGGTTGATTTTACAATAGTTTCAATCATTTTTAAGAGTCTATTAAAGGTTAGATCTTTCTATGATGATTAGGGCCCTTCAAGCCAGGATAAATATATTTAGTAAAAGTATATTATGAATTGAAATGATGTCACTATCTTACACGTATGTTTTATCTTTTAAAAATATTTTTATATTTGGTTCTCATATCTCTCATTAAGTAATATTTGCCCCACTATTACATATTAGAAACGGAGTCCAAAAAAATACATGTGACTGACTAGGGTATTTACACAATCAATGATAAAGCCTTAGCTAAAAATGAAGAGTTCTTAAAATATTTTTTTCTCTTGGATCACTACTAACTCTTGGTCCAATGAAAGGTTTTTTTTTTTTTTGAGGGATGATCTTATTTTCGACCTAAGTCAAATAAATAATCGGAGATTACATTTTTCTTTAAGGAGTAATTGATACTACAAACATTTTTAAACTAAAGAAATGCCAGTTTCATGTCATGCTCCGAACAAATCTCTTGATAATTAACAAAAATTACAAAAATTACACTACATGGCAGTGAAATGAACGAAATGGATGAGGAAAGCAGAAATAGACTGGAAATCAGCATCTCAATCCAGCCTTCCATGAATTAAAAGCCACCAATTCTTTCCCCTTCATTATTTCAAAACCCCATGGCAGCGAACCCCATACTGGAGAACAGAGGCGCCAGAATACTTCATTTCCACGCACCCACAAGATTTATCTAGCAGGGGGAAATAGAGAGTCGAAGGATGGGATGGGGGGAGAGAGGAAGACGCAGTTTACTCCGCCCTTCTCCCCTCTCCCATGAACAATGTGAGGTATCGAGGAAACCATCAATGCTGTCAGGGCCCCGCTGAGTCAGGGAAGAAGGCTGGAGAAAACCGCACCCCACAAGGGCCCCTTCCTCTTTTCAATTCACCTTTATCCCTCCCTTTCCGTGATTTCTCCCCTGTCTCCCATCTCTATTCTAAGCCTCTGGCTTTGCCCAGCGACACTTCATGGTCAACCCAAGAACCTCTTAAGAATATCCTCACGGTCCGAGCAAGGAGGGGAGGACCGACCCTTGGGGAGTCGTCACCTTTTGAGGTATCTGGCGTCCTCCCCCTGCATGGCGACGGCGACGGCGGCGTGGGGAGGATGGGGGTGTCTGAGAGAGGCCGGCCGGGCTATGTCCGGGGACGCCGGCCAAAGTACCCCACACCCAAAGGCGATGACAGTCCTGAGGCCTGCAAGGCGGGGCAGCTACGGCGCTGTGGTTACCTCGGTGAGGCCACCGGCTCCTCCCACCACTCCTGAGCCCCAAAACACTGGAGCTGCTCAGACCCGCCCACAGCTGTCCGGGTGAGCTCCGCCTCAAGGCGCATGCGCCTGCTCCAGCGGCGCCAGTATGCGCAGGCTCAGTATGCGGGGCTGGCCCTTGGGACTAATCTGACGCACCCTGCACCCGAACGTGAAAGTATTTGCGGCAGATTTCAGCGTGCTTAGTTAAAGGGTGTCTCCGTGCTCACCGCCCCCTTGAGGATGGGAATTGAAAGAGTCATCTCCCGCAGTCAAATTGGAATTTTTGGTCTTTTGCTTCAAGACAGGGAGAAGAAATCCATTAGCCATTTAATTAGAGAATGCTCTTGAACAGTCCAGCCCTTGGCTAAGAACCTGTAAAGAAAGGCATATACGTGGGACATTGTGGAAAAGGCAGAGCACTGATTGCGCTGAGAAGTTGGAATTTGTGCCGATTGTGTAGCCCTTGTACAAAATGAATACAGTTAATATCAACTTTGATCAAGGGCAAATCTGTCTCTTCCATTTATCCTAAATCTACAATGCACTTCCCCCCTCCCCACCACACACACGAAAACAGCTCCTAAAATTACAACTTCAACTAACTATTCTGAACTTTGGATACTTTTGGATTCATTTTCCCTGAGACAGACAGCTCTTGGCAATTCTGGCCATAGGGCAAGGGGCTGGTTTTTTTTTTTTTGTTGTTTGTTTGTTTTGGTTTTATCTTTTTTTAATTGAAATAGAGTTGATATAATGTGCCAATCTCATCATTCTAACTGAAGTCAGAAAGACAAATACCATATGATATCACTTATATGTGGAATCAAAGAAGGGATATGAAGAAGGCCTTTCTACTCCCCACCTGCAATCCTGTCACTTACTCTAGTTCTATATTTTCAGTCACTTTGGGCTATGTCTACACCACTGTTCTGTCTTTTTCACATGCACTAAGTTAATGCAATGCAGTCCATGGAATATATAAGTATGGACACAGTCCAAACCAGTAAGAGATGGTGTTGCCTACCCATTCACACAGGCTACACTATTTCTATCAGTGTTTTAGTCATTCTTCCAGTCTTCCAGGGAAGGTTATAAAGCTAACTTTGACAGCTTTCTTTGTATCATGACCTCTTATTAAGCTATTTGAAAATCTTATTATCATTTCTTCCTTCAAGATATTTCTGCAATCCAGCTTTTCCATTCTCACTTCTACCTACTAGCCTAATCATTTCATACTTGGAATACTGCAGTTCTTTCTTATTTTGTTTTTTTTTTCTTTTTTTAAATATTCATTCTTATAACTGATACAAATTTTACAAATCATCACTTATAGGTAGATTACCTTAAAACCTCCACAATATCTAATATTGCCAGATCACAGTATCTATTAAAATGTATGTTGTTGTTTAGTCACTAAATCCTGTGTGACTCTTTTGTGACCCCATGGACTGTAGCCTGCCAGGCTCCTCTGCCAGTGTCGGTTGCCATTTCCTTCTCCAGGGGATCTTCCCAACCCAGGGATCAAACCTGCACCTCCCGCGCATTCTTGCAATGTAAGCATCTTGAGATCAGAGATTTTGCTTTGCTTACTTCTGAATCCTTAGGACAGCACCTGGCTCATAGTTGGCATCAAATAAATATCTGGAGTTGAAAAAAATGCATATCTGATCTTGACACAATAACCACAACAAAAATCTAGAGGAGAGAGGGAGGCTCAAGCGGAAGGGGCATATGTATACTCCTGACTGATTCACATTGTTGTATGGCAGAAACCAGTATGACATTGTAAAGCAATTATTATCCAATTAAAAATAAATTTTAAAAAAACTAGAAGAAATGCCCTGAGGCCAGGCAGGAAGAACTGAAAACTAGATCAATAAGAAGATAAACTGAAATTGGGGCTGAACTAGAGAAACTGTCAGTCTATAGTGGGAACAGTAGGCATCTTATTCTTGAGCCTAGGCATCTTATTCTTGAAAGTAAGAAATATTAATGGGATTGTGTCCAAAAGACACTAGTCAATTTTGAGGCAATTTTCCTTAAAAAGAATAATTACATGGTTGATTTAGCACATAATAAAAATCCAGGAGTCCATAATGATACTCTGTGACTCATAGAAAAACAGAAAAACTTCACTTTCATTGAAGGTAATGACTACATCAAATCCTTACTCTGAAAATTGATAATTAAAGGCAATAATAAAGCATTTAATCTAAGCCTTTTGGAAACCATAATTTTACCTCCTTTTAATGAGGGAAAGCTTTTTTTTTTTTTTTAACAGAAAATGTCTGCTAGTATTGGAGCAATATCATGATAGACAGTTACTATTTTGTGAACACCAAGAAATAATACACCTCATTGATTTATCATAATAATTTAAAATAATTTAAAATGTGGCAAAATTACCCACAGATTACCTGATAATTCTAAATGGAAAAAAATATGTTACTTTACAATGGGGAGATCAGCATTTTAAACAAACAGGTAAATGAGGTATCATTAGTAGTCATAGTCCCTGATAGTGTATGCAATAGGAAGCACACAAGATCACCTATTAAGTATTCTTTTTTTTTCCTTATGCAACTTCACAGGTTTTTTTTTTTAATTTATTTTAATTGGAGTATTGTAGTGGTTAAAAATATGGAACGCTTCACGAATTTGCGTGTTATCCTTGCACAGGAGCCATGCTAATCTTCTCTGTATTGTTCCAATTTTTAGTATATGTGCTGCTGAAGTGAGCACCTATTAAGTATTTTTTATGAAAATTAACCTGAATTTAACTAAATTGTTCTATCTATAAAGACTAATCTATATCTATAAAAGGGCTTAGCCTTGTGGCTCAGCCTGCAATGAAATGATCCCTGGGTTGGGAAGATACCCTGGAGAAGGGAAAGGCTACCCACTCCAGTATTCTGACCTGGAGAATTCAGTCCATGGGGTCGCATAGAGTCGGATGCCACGGAGCGACTTTCACTTTCACTTTCATAAAAGACTAATAAATGAAAATCTCAATTAAATAAAGTTGGGAAGCAGAATGAGAAGCTCTTATGGCCCCTGTTGATAGCAGAGCCTGACAGAAGAAGGAGTCTTCCTCTTTCCTAGCAAGGTCACAGTCAATGAAAAGTCACGGACTCTTCGTTTACTATAGCCCTCCCAAAATAATTTTTCTTTCTATAAAAGCATTGCATAACAGGCACTTACAAGTGGTTCACCTCAATTTCAGACCCCAAATTACAATGCTCTGCTGAGCCCAAA
This sequence comes from Oryx dammah, assembly GCF_014754425.2. Lineage (NCBI taxonomy): Eukaryota > Metazoa > Chordata > Mammalia > Artiodactyla > Bovidae > Oryx > Oryx dammah. Next base: position 42,813,660 of record NW_024070205.1, on the reverse strand, counting down.
TAAACACATCTTTGCTAAAGAAATATGTAGCAGTCTATTAGTTTCAGGTAAACAGATATCACATGCATAACTAAATAAAGAAGATGATCCAAAAGAGTGGGGAACATAACTGGATATCAAGATATATCAGAATAATAATTACAAGGTATAGAATTGACATAGAGAGCCTGAGTGAAACAGAAAACAAGACCCATGCAAGTAAGTAAACTTGAAATATGATGGAAATGAATTTTTCAGATCAGTATGGGAAAAATGTATTTTTAAAAAATGTTTTTGAAACAATTATTTATGCATATATAACAAATTAATTTGGATCTCTGCATGCATGCATGCTCAGTTGCTTCAGTTGTGTCCAACTCTTTGCAACCCCATGGACTGTAGCCCACCAGGCTTCTTAGTCCATGGGATTTTCCAGGCAAGAATACTGGAGTGGGTCACTATGCCCTCATCCAGGGGATCTTCCTGACCCAAGGATCAAACCCACATCTCCTGAATCTCCTGCATTGCTGGTCGATTCTTTGCCATTGAGCCACCAGGGAAGCCCAAACTGGATCCCTACCTCATGCCATATTCAAAAGCTAATTCCACATTGAATAAACTCTTAAGTGTAGAAGAGAAATTTTTAAAAACATTCAGAAGAAAATATAAATTATCTTTATGACATTCAGTTAAGTATACATTTAAAAACAAGATACAGAAAGCACTAAAAATAAGATACTGATGAATTCACTCCTTTAAAATTGATAACTTCTGATTATCAACAACACCACCGTAAGGAAAGTGAAAAAGATAAGTTAAAAAATGATGTGATCTATTTGCCTCACATAAAAACTAACAAACAATTAAACTATTTCAAGATCTGCTATAAATCAAAAAGGAAAACACAACTCAATGGGAAAATGGACAAAGGAGAAAAAGAATTAGGAATAGGAAGTAAAACAAAACATGAAAAGATGCTTTATCTCAATAATAACCAGGAAAATGCCAATTAAGATCATAAAAAGATACAATGTTACACTGACGAGGGTGCAAAATTTAAGAAGTCTGACAATATCAAATGCTTGTAAAAATGTGACATCCTAGAAATGATGTAGTAACCATTTCAGGCATGAGTATTCACTGCAACTTAAGAATAAAATGTCTTTGTTATTTTGTAAAGCTGAATAAAGATATTCTCTAAATTTGTGCATTTCTACCCATAGTTATATAACTCAGAAAATTCTAGCATATGTGCACAATGAGATTTGTTCCAGAACTATCAGAACAGTGTAGTGCATAATAGAAAAAGAAAAACTGAAAAAGAACTCCAAAATAGTTTTGCAGGAGAATGGGTAAATAGTTTTGAAATATTCACATAGTACAATATTATGCATCAGATTTCTCTGAACCAGAGAATGAACTAGAACTATACAGACAACATGAATGAGTATTTAGAAACATTATATTGAATGAAAGAGTAAATTGCAGATTATGTACAGTGTTTTTTAAACTGTGGTATAATTTGCATACAATAAGATACATTCTTGGTATGCAGTTCTATGAGTTTTGACAAGCACATGGCTCATACTCAAAATATAGAGCAATTCCATCATCCCTTCAGTTCCTTTGTGTTCCTTTAGAGTCATCCTATTCCCAACACTAAGCTCTGTTAAATACTGATCTGCTTTCTATTCCTATAATTTCCCTTTTTCCAGACTCTCACCTAAATATAAGTGTGTTGATACAGGCTTTCAAGTCTGGTTTCTTTCTCTTAGCATTTGGAGGCCATTCATATGGTTTCATTAATTTATTCTATTTTACTGTTAGGTAATATTCCACTGAATGAATGTATCACAGTTCATTCATTCACCATGTTTGGGTTGTTTCTAGCATTTGGAAACAATGAATAAAGCCATTATAAGTATTTACACACAGGTTTTTGTGTCAACTAAAGTTTTCTTTTCTCCTGAAAGCACTCAAGAGTAAAATTGTTCAGCTATATGGCAAATATATGAATAACTCTATGAAACTGCAAAGCTGTTTTCCAAAGTGGTTGGGCTATTTTGCATTCCCATCAACAATGTATGACTTCAGATAGCTCCATCCACATCCTCACCAGCATTTGGTATTATCAAGTTTTTAATTTGTTTAATCAAGTCATTGTAACAGATGTGTCGGGATATCTCATTTGACTAGAGTTGTATTTCTGTGATAATTAATGGTATAAGCATATTTTCATGTGCTTATTTACCATTTGTATTTTGATTGAAGTCTTTGTTCAAATATTTTTTTCATTTTTTATTTATGTTTTCACTAGCTTGACCAAACTGATCAGAGAGATAGAAACAGATATTAGATTTGAAAGATACACAGCATTAAAACTGAAACAAGAAATAGAAATTGTAAAAGCTCTATGTTTTTTAAAGAAATAAAAAACCTAATTACAATGTTTCATACAAAGAACACTCCAGGCACAGCTTTACTGATAAATTCTACCTAAGAAATAAGGTCAACTTACATACTCAAGCAGAAATTAGAGAATGGAGGAATACTTAGCGACTCACTTAAAAGGGTCGGCATTATTATGGTATCATAGTCAGACGAATATCTTTAATGACCATACATGTAATAATTTTTAACAAAATACTAGTAAGTCAAATCAGCAATATATAAAAAATACACTACACTGTGACCATATGGGGTTTAACTTAGAAATTCAAGGTTATTTAACATATGAAAATCCAATAATTTACCATACAAAAAATATAAAGGTAAATAACCCTATGATCACATCAGTAGAGGCAGAAAATCAATTTGACAGAATTCATGATGTAAAAAGCTATCAGAAAACTAAGAATAGGAGATGACATCCTCACTCTAATAAAGAATGTCTGTGCAGGTTTATTTCTGGGCTGTCTCTTCTGTCCCACTGGTGTATGTATCAGAATGTAAGATGCCACTAGGTATACTGTTTTTTTTCAAGATTGCTTTGGCTATTTGAGGCCCATTTGGTTCCATATAAAATATAGGATTGTCTTTCTACTTCGTAAAATAAAATGTATTGGAATCTCATTCGCATTGATAGATTTGATTGAATCTTTAAGTAACTTTGAACGGTATAGAAAATTTGACAATATTAAATCTTCTAATCCATTAACATGGGTTGTCTTTCCATTGTTTTTTGACTTCTTTCTTCTCATGTATTAGTGTTTTGTAGTTTTCATTGTATGTGATTTTTACCTCCATGAAGTTTATTTCTAAAATTATTATTATTATTATTATTGGGATTGCTTTTTAAATTTCTTCTTTTGATAGTTAATTGTTAGAATATAGAAATACAACTGATTTTTGTACATCAGTTTTGGATCGTGAAACTTTATTGAATCATTTATTCTAATAGATTGTTGTGGAATCTTCAGGGTTTTAATATAAAAACATGTCATCTGCAAACAGAAATAATTTTACTTCTTCATTTCCTGTTTAGATGACTTTCATTTATTTTTCATTCCTAAATGATCTGATTAGTACTTCCAGTTCTGTGTTAACTAGAAGTGGCAAAAATGAACATCCTTGCCTTGTTCCTGATTTTAGAATAAAAGCCTTCCATTTTTCACTGTTGAGTATAATGTTAGCAGTGGGCTTTTCGTAGATGGGCTTAAATACGATAATTTCCTTCTATTCCTAGTTTCTTGAGTGTTTCTATCTAGAAAGGATTGAATTTTGTCAAATGCTTTTTCTGCATCTATTTAGATGATCATATGATTGTCATCTTTCTATCAATATGATGTAAACTTATTGATTTGTGTATATTGAACCATCCATGCAGCTTACAAACAAATCTCACTTGGTCATGGTTATTTGGTCCTTTTAGTGTACTTTGAATTCAGTTTGCTAGTATTTTGTTGAGAATTTTTGTGCCTATATTCATCAGGAGTTGGGCTGCATTGCTTTGGGAAGCCTTCTTTGTAATGCCACAGTTTCTTCTTCAAAACTCTACCTTCTAGAAATTTTTCTTAAGTTCCAGACTTAGGTGTTTCTTTGTTCTCCTACTGCATTTCCTGGACTTTATGGACATGATTTGTTTATGAGTGATTCAAAAGGTATAAAATCATGAATTTCCAATTACATTTCCAATCACAGTTCTTAACACATAATGGTAACTAATAAATGGTAAATCCTGCTTTATTAAATATAATTATAACCTTCAAGAAGTACATGAAATATTCACTATGTATGTAAACAAATAACTTTACCATGGTGAGACATGTCATAATGGCAGCATGAAACAAGTAAAATGTTGACACAAGAAGAGTATAATCCACTAATGGCGAATAGAGGCTTAGGTTAGAGCTCACAAAGGATGAATAAAAAGTTGCTTACCAGAAAAGCATAAGAGAGATGTCTTAGGAAAAGGCAATACTTTATACACAGTATCTATTCAATATGTGGGGAATTCCCTGGTAGCTCAGCTGGTAAAGAATCCGCCTGCAATGCAGGAGACCCTGGTTTGATTCCTGGGTTGGGCAGATTCCCCTGGAGGAGAAATAGGCTACCCACTCCAGTATTCTTGGGCTTCCCTGGTGGCTCAGACGGTAAAGAATCTGCCTGCAATGTGGGAGACCTGAGGTTGATCCCTGGGTTGGGAAGAGCTCCTGGAGGAGGGTATAGCAACGCACTCCAGTGTTCTTGCTTGGAGAATCCCCATTTTTCAAAGGGCTTGCCAGCTGGCACTAGTGGTAAAGAACCTTCCTGCCAATGCAGGAGATGTAAGAGAAGCTGGTTCAGTTCCTTGGTTGGGAAGATCCTCTGGCGGAAGGCATGGAAATCCTCTCCAGTATTTTTGCCTGAAGAATCCCATGGACAGAGGGGCCTCACGGGCTACAGTCCATAGGGTCGCAAAGACTCAGAAATGACTGAAACGACTTAGCATGCATGCATGTGTATAATATATACACAGTGTATATACAAACAAATGAAATATCATTGTATATTTAGGTAAATGCAAGTAGTTGAGATGGTTAGAGAATTAGGTTCAAATGGGAGAGCAGTAAAAAGTAAATTTGGAAAATTCAGGAGGGGAAAAATTGTGGAAAGCCTGGTGTAAGAGAATATGGTATTTGGATAGTCTCTGCACACATCAGGAATCATGAAAGCATTTTGATATAGAAAAATTATATGTTGAAATTTATTATTTTAGCAATTAATTGTTCTATTTTTATCCACACAGCAACATAGAACAGAGATGTAAGAATTACAATTTTTTATTCTCCATATAAGTCACTTTTAAATTTCAATGCTGATTGACTTCAAGCTCAGAGAAAATCGTGTCTTACCTTGTGACTGCCTTTGGGATATCATCAAATGGCCACTGTAGCCCAAAGAATCCACATCCACTGGCTATTAATGCAGTCATCTTCTCAAATTAATTTGAGCTCACGTTGCACATCTTAATGAAAAAGAGATTTAAGTTACAAGGACCCTTTAAAATACATCCTCTTTTTGATGGTGGTAACCTCTGTTTTTCACTAATGTGATGTAAGACAACATCTATGACATCATTAGTTTTCTCCACGGGTCAGAACAAGGAGGGAAGTGGCCCACAGGGAAAATAATAAATCTCTGTGCTTTTTCTCCCCCATGTTCTCTTACAGCCTGAACCATACTTTTAGAAAATAGTTGTATCAACTATTTAAATACATGTCAGCCTGATGATTCTTAAAGACATACAGTAAAATGAATATTGTCCAGTATAAACAGAAGATGTATTTTGTCACACTTATACACACACATGTATGCACACACACAAACAACTGTGTTTGTTAACTTGTATGTGTAGTCATATATGTACATATTCTGTTGGAAGTTCCCAGCTTTTGTGTATGTACTTTTGGAGATGTGTGCATGACATGTTGAGGGAAGAAGAGGATCTGAGTATATCCAGCCAGATCAGCTGGGTTTGTTAACTTAACCAAAAGTTATAAGCAGGCATTACTTTAATCTTCAGTATGCTAAAATGAATAGACATAGTTCCTGACTTGAAGAATTGTATCTACATCCAGTAGAGATACACACAGAATGAATACATTTCAAAGAAATACATTCTATGATAGAGCTATAATTTATCTCTGTAGAAACTGAGGAGATGACTGTGGATTCACACACTTAATTCTATTCTGCACAATGCATTCATCCAAGAATTGAGGCTTTAAGAAGAATAAAATACAGACCTTATACCTTGAAGGAGTTCAAATATATGAATAGGCAATCAGGGAACAAGTAATTGGTGTCTCAGCCTTATTTGCCACACATCTACATTCCACATTAAATTTTGTCTTGTATTTGTCCTAGATTATTTTAAACTGCTCTTACCTATTAAGTTTTTTTTTTCTATAAAGAATATGCCACACCATCTCTTTTCAATTTATTGCTTCAATTCCATGATCTTTCACTATGACAGAAGTTTCACTTGAGTTAGATATATTAATTGAATTCTATCTCTTTCTCATTAAATACACATTTGTTTAGTGCATATTATGTGTTCCAGAAACACTATAGAGCTGAACTAGTAGTCTGGATAAATTCAGGCAAAGGCTGTATTAGTAATCAGACCTCTCCCATGAAACCTTGGTAGCAGAATTAGAAAATGTTTAGAGTATTTAGAGCAAAGTGTTTATGACATGTCCTCTGGGTTACTAAGAACAGAACCAGAACTGCCAATTCATTCTAGATCAGTTCCTAGCAACGGCCAGTTAGCAACAATTTTAAAGTTGGATAAGAAATTAATTTGTGCTTGCTGGGTTGAAACATATGATGTTCTAATGAGTGACATAACTCCATCCTTTTAAGTATAGGGCTGAAATTAAGTAATATGTATTTGGAGAAGGAAATGGCATCCCACTCCAGTACTCTTGCCTGGAAAATCCTATGGACTCAGGAGCCTGGTAGGCTACAGTCCATGGGGTCGCAAAAAGTCGGACACGACTGAGCGACTTCACTTCACTTCACTTCACTTCAATATGTATTTGACTATAAAACATTTAACTTTTTTTTCTTTCTTTCTCCTTTTTTCCCTTTCTCTTCCTTCCTTCTTTATCCCTAATTCTCTTCCTTTTGTTTTTCTTTCTTTTTGTGTGTAGATAGCATGTGCCATAAAAATAATAGCATAATGGAAAAAGAATTTTTTCTGATTTGGAAAAATTTCTGCCAAATTGATGTCCCTTTAAGCAACCATTACCATACTAGGGAAGGCAGTAGATATATATCAAAGACCATGGGAAATGGTTGAAATAAGATCAGAGTCTTTCCAGTGTGTGTTAGTAACCAAAAGTACTTGAAATTCATTTTGCTTCAGTTCATACTTCAATACTTTGTCCACGTTACTGTTTTTTTTATAAGTGAGAGAGATAAAATAAGATGTTGCTATTCCAAGTTTGACAAATTGTAAAATATTTCTCTCAAATCAATCCGCTCCCTGCCTTTCCCATTCATTGGCATATGAACTTCTTTTTCTTTCTAGATGAGTCCGTTGAGACTACGTCAGCATTACTCTAAGCAGAAGATGCTAGTATTCCAGCACAAAAACAAAATTAAGTAAAAATGAAGTAAACAAAATGCTGCTTGTCCATTTACCAGAATTTTGTCTCCTCAGGACGTGGAAGTGTGTACTTCACTTTAAATGGTATCTTGACTGAATGCTAACAAATAATCTCCCCCATAACCAAGTGGACATGCTAGTGAAAATTTCTCCATCTGAACTAAGGAAACATTAACAACCTAAACATTTTTTTTTAACAAGATTGGTTTTATTTTACCTTATGAAAATATTTTCATGGCTCCCAGAATACCTTTCTCTTTTAAACCCTTGAGATGTTGGGCTAGGATTGATTCCAGGGTTATTCTGTTGCCAGTACATTTGAGTTTATAATATCATTAAAATTGAACAAATATGAAAAGCCTGAAATGGAAAGTCAAATATAAACTAAAAGGAACATATACTCTACTCTTTCATTTTGCTGGTCAATTTACTCAAAGCAAAGAAAAAGTAAAACAGGCAATAGGAAGTGTTCAGTAAATAAGTTTTGAATGAATATCTATAGACAAGGAGGGAAATCACCAGATAAAGTGAAAATTACTGGTGCTTTTCATAAAGTAATAGGTTCTGTGGGCTCAATGGTAAGGAATCTACTTGCCAAGGCAGGAGACATGGGTTCAATCCTTGGGTCAAGAAGATTCTCTGGAGAAGGAAATGGTAACCCACTCAAGTATTCTTGCCTGGGAAGTCCCATGGACAGAGGAGCCAGGAGAGCTACAGTCCATGAAGTTGCAAAAGAGTCAGAAATAATAGCGACTAAACAACAACAATGTAGGTTCTACATTTAACTGCATGTAGGCCACTCGAGTAAAGAGGATCTGGGGCTTTTGCATTTTTTCCTCTTAAATAATATATTCTTCATGGAGAGAGTAGTGGACAAGAGGGAGGCTTGGTGATAGTCCTTTATTTACTTCCACCTCAGTATGCATTTATTTTGTCTCTATCTTATTGGTTGCTGCTGGCCTGAGGATAAATCTATTTTAGTGTACTAAGAAAACTATATAGTCATATGGAGGACACATTTTTAATAAGGTTATTTGTTTTTTATGTTAATTTGTGTGAGTTCTTTGTATTTTGGATATTAATCACTTATCAGACGCATCATTTACAAATATCTTCTATTCAGTAGGTGATGTTTTCATTTTGTTGATAGTTTCTTTGCTGTACAAAGGTTTTTTAGTTTGATATAGTCCTATTTTTAATTATCATTTTTGTTTCACTTGCTTAAGGAGACCTAGTTAAACATACATAGCTAAGGCTGTTATCAAACAGCATATTGCCTGTATTTTCTCCTAGGAGTTTTATGGTTTCAGGCCTTACATTTACATATTTAATCTATCTTAAATTTATTTTTGTATGTGATATGAGAAAGTAATTCAGTCTGATTCCCTTGCATGTGGCTGTCCCGCTCTCCTAACAACATTTATTGAAAAGACTGCCTTCTCTGTTGTATTTTCTTCTTCATTGTAGATTAATTGACCATAAAAGTTTAGGTTTATTTCTGGGCTCTCTATCATGTTCTACTGATCTATGTGTCTGTTTTTGTGCCAGTACTATACTTTTTTTGATTACTGTAGTTTTGAAGTATAGTTTGAAATTATGGAGCGTGGTATCTCCAGCTTTGTTCTTCTTTCTCAAGATTGTTTCAGCTATCTGGTATCTTTTGTGTTTCCGTACAAATTTTAGAATTATCTGCTCTAGTTCTATGAAAGAATGTCATTGGTATTTTCATAGGAATTGAATTGCATTTGTAAATTGCTTTGGGAAATAGAGTCATTTCAACAATATTAATTCTTCTAATCCATGAGCACAGTTTATTTTTGCATTTGTATAGTGTTCAATTTTTCATCAGTGTCTAATAGTTTTCTGTGTACAGGTCTTTTGCTTCCTTGGTTAGATTTGCTTCTAGGTATTTTATTCTTTTTTTATGCAATTGTAAATGGGATTGTTTTTCTCTGGTAGTTTGTTATTAGTGTATAGAAATGCAACACATTTCTGCACGGTAATTTTGTTTCCTGCAACTTTAATGAATTCATTTATTAGTTCCAGTAGTTTTTTGGTGGTGTCTTTAGGGTTTTCTATATATAGTATTGTGTCATCTGCAGACAATTACTGTTTAGCTTCTTTTCAATTTGAATTTCTTTTATTAGTGTATTTATTTTTGTGTATAATTGCTGTGGCTAGGACTTCCAGTACTAAATTGAATAAAAATGGTGAGAGTGGGCATCCTTGTCTTGTTCCAAATGTTAGAGGAAATATTTTTAGCTTTTCATTGTTGAGTATAATATTAACTGTAAGCTTGTCATACGTGGCCTTTATTTTGTTGAGGTATGTTCCCTCTACATCTAGTTTGTTGAGAGTTTTATCATAAATGAATGTTGAATTTTTCGCAAGTTTTTCTGCATTTATTGAAATGATTGTCTGATTTTTCTTCTTCACTTTATTAATGAGGTGTGTGACATTGATTGATTTGCTGGTAGTAAACCATTCTTGGTTCCCTGGGATAAATCTCATTTTATCATAATATATGATCATTTTAATGTATCATTGAACTCAATTTGCTAATATTTTGTTGAGAACTTTTGTGTCTATACTGAACCGGGATTTTTGCCTGTAATTTTCTTTTTGTGATGTCTTTGCTGATTTTGGTATCAGGGTGATGCTGGCTTTATAGAATGAGATCAGAAGCATTCCTTCCTCTGAAATTTTTTTGAATAGTTTGAGGAGGATGGGTGTTAACTCCTCTTTAAAATGTTCAGTAAATTTCACATCTGATCTTATACTTTTCTTTGTTGGGAGTTTAAAAAAATTTTTAAATTTAATTTCATTACTGGTAATTGGTCTGTTCATATTTCCATTTATTATTCAGCCTTCAGAAATTATACATTTCTAGGAATTTGTCCTTTTCTTTTAGGTTGTCCTTCAGTTTTTATTCAATGTCTTGTAATCGTTTTAGTTGTCCGAAGCATAGTCTTTACTATATTTTTTAGGAAGAGCTCATGGAAACAATATTCCTTGAGGTCTTGCTTATTGCTAAGAGTTGTTTGTGCTTTTTATACTTGAAATTCAGTGTTACTAAATATAAAATCCTTGGCTCACATTTTCTTTCCTTAAATGTCTTAAATTTGTTACTTTATTTTCTTCTGGCATAAAGTGTTGCTGATTAAAAGTTTGTTAATGTAATTTTCTGTCCTTTATAAGTCACACATGTTTTTTGCCTAAAAGTTCAAATATTTTTTCTCACAAGGTGTAGTAATTTTATTGGACCATGTTTTGATGCTGGCTATTTTGCAAGAATAGAGTGAGTTACGTGGTGTACTCTTTCAATATGTAGGGCTTCCCTGATAGATCCGTTAGTAAAGAGTCTGCCTACAATGCAGGAGACCCCAGTTTGATTCCTGGCTCAGGAAGATCTCCTGGAGAAGGGATAAGTTACCCACTCCAGTATTCTTGGGCTTCCCTTGCCTGCAAGGCAGGAGACCTGGGTTTGATCCCTGGGTTGGGAAGATCCCTTGGAGAAGGGAAAGGCTAATCTGGCTATTCAGAATTCTGGGCTGCCAACAGTCGTACACGACTGAGCAACTTTCACTTCACTTCTTCAGTTTGCAGTTTCATATCCTTTTAAAAAATATCAGGAATATTTTCTTGAATTATAATTTTAAAAATTTGTTTTGTTCTCTTCCTTGGGTTTTCATTTTCAGAGATTCCTAATATTCATATATTGCAACTTCCTTACCTGTCTTAAATATTTGTCATTTTCTCTTAAATTCATTTTGTCACTCTTCTTTTCATTATAATTTAATTTTTCCTCTTGATTTACAAATTTTAATTATTTGTTGCATTAATTTACTCATGTATTCTAGTAGAATTTCCATTTCTTAAATATTTAAAAATTTTAATTATATTTTGAATTGTATTACCTTACTTTTGTGTTATGTTACTATTTCATGTTTTATATCATTAACATAGATTGAGTTCTTCTGAAGTAATAATTTACAGTTTTGACCCTTTTTGTTTTCTCTTTCATGTCTTTCTGGTGTGATTTCATTGTGATTATATGGGATCTGAACTAGATACATTTTTAGTTGTTCATGTTTTATAAAATTATTTTACCTGAATGTTTAGAAAGTAGTAGTAGATTTTCTAACTTAATATTCCTCCCCCTTCTGCTATTTGCATACAGTGATTTAAATAAAAGAGCATCTTGCTTTCTGAGATTTTCAGACTCTGTTCTGCTTCCCCACTTTTGTCTGTATCTTCTCCCTTTTTTGTCTCTTTCTTTCTAAATCATGCTTGCATTCCAAGTGTCTCCTCCATATAGAGAACTGTGCCATGATGCGTCAAGTGTGAGCATCCCTGGACAGTAGACTGGTCACCTTTAAAGAACTGACAATAGGTCCTTTACATCCACATGATGCTGGAGGGAACAACACCTTTCTCAGTTTCAGCCATTTTTCTCAAACTGGCACATTGTACTTTTCAGGTACTATCTACTGAAGTTTCTTTGTTCTCTTATTCTTCAGATCATCAAATGCCTTGTTATTTTCCCCTGTTTTTTTTATTTTCCCACACAGATGCCAATGGCACACAGGTCTTGTGGCTAATGGTAGTTTGTCTCTACCTGCTTTTATTTTGAGGTTGTGTTGTGCCTTGTTACCCAGTTTGCTGAATTTTTGTTTTTGCTATCTGTGTGCTTAGTCGTTCACTTGTGTTCAACTCTTGCAACCCCATAAACTGTAACCTTCCAGGTTCCTCTGTCCATGGGATTCTCCAGGCAAGAATATTGGAGTGGGTTGCCATTTCCTTCTCTAGGGGATCTTCCCGACCCAGGAATCTAACCCAGGTCTCCTTCATTGCAGGCAGACTCTTTACAGACTGAGCTACAAGGGAAGCCCATTTTTTGCTATCTAGATGCTGTCTTTTTAACATGGTAATCCAGGAGGTCCTAAAAATCTATGCTGCCACTACTATCTTCCTAGAATCTCACAACAGTTGTTCTTTCTGAGGCTCAAGAAGATACATTTGCCTAAGATCACACAGCTAGCACAGAAGGCAAATGTATTTTAATGCATCTTGATTAGGACGCGGTACAGAGAAACTGCTCACTGCATGGTACAGAGAAACTGCTCACTGCATGGTACAGAGAAACTGCTCAATGCATGCTCTTTCTGTCCTACTTCCTTCTCCCCCTTCCCCTCTTCTCTTCCTTCATTGCCTCCACTTCTTCCTCATTCCCTCCAGAGCATAGATTTAAATCCAGTTATATCTGACTTCAAAGCCTTTGCAAGTTTATTTGATATACTATGCATCTAACCCATAATGTGAAGTCACTGGAGCTTTTAATTCAGTGCAACCATTTAAACAAAATTAGTTTCACTAAAACCTACACTCGTCTTGATCTAAGAACATTTTCCTCTTGGTTTTATGCTCACATACTTTTCAATTGAATTATATAAATGTCACATTCTTTGACACGTGCCTCACTAAAACATGGTTTGTTAGAAGTAAATTGATGCTCTTATTTTAATGAATATATTTACAGGCATTTTATGTAATTCTTTAAAAACTTCCTTTTTCATCTTTCACCTCCACCTAGGAAACCACCATTTAATAAGAAGTAAATTGAGAAGATCCCTGGAAAAGGACATGGCAATCCACTCCAGTATTCTTGCTAGGAAAATCTTGGTGACAGAGGAGACTCGCAGCCTACAGTCCATGGTGTTGCAAAGAGTTGGACATGACTGAGCACACACACACACACACAGTTGAAACCTGAACCTAAAACACCTTGATTTCACCTTCAAGCTTAAAATCTACAGAATTTAAGGAGATTTTAAACTTGACTAAGTCAAATGTCCTGCTCTTGAAAAATTTTATAAAAGCACTACTTTGATTTAAAAACTATACTGCCCTGGGACCCACGTCCATAAAATCCCAAGCTCCTTTGCTTAGGGTGTTTGGCTTCTGATGATACTTGATTGAAACTGATTCACTCAAAAATTGGATACACCATGAAGGCTCCTGGGGAATTTATACAGTGCACTCTGTTATGTAAAAACTCCCAATATACTAATTCTCCATAATCCACTCAGTTCAGTTCAGTCGCTCAATTGTGTCCGACTCTGCGACCCCATGAATCGCAGCACGCCAGGCCTCCCTGTCCATCACCAACTCCCAGAGTTCACTCAGACTCACGTCCATCAAGTCAGTGATGCCATCCAGCCATCTCATCCTCTGTTGTCCCCTTCTCCTCCTGCCCCGAATCCCTCCCAGCATCAGAGTCTTTTCCAATGAGTCAACTCTTCGCATGAGGTGGCCAAAGTACTGGAGTTTCAGCTTTAGCATCATTTCTTCCAAAGAAATCCTAGGGCTGATCTCCTTCAGAATGGACTGGTTGGATCTCCTTGCAGTCCAAGGGACTCTCAAGAGTCTTCTCCAACACCACAGTTCAAAAGCATCAATTCTTCGGCGCTCTGCCTTCTTCACAGTCCAACTCTCACATCCATACATGACCACAGGAAAAACCATAGCCTTGACTAGACGGACCTTAGTCGGCAAAGTAATGTCTCTGCTTTTGAATATGCTATCTAGGTTGGTCATAACTTTTCTTCCAAGGAGTAAGCGTCTTTTAATTTCATGGCTGCAGTCACCATCTGCAGTGATTTTGGAGCCCAAAAAAATAAAGTCTGACACTGTTTCCACTGTTTCCCCATCTATTTCCCATGAAGTGATGAGATCAGATGCCATGATCTTAGTTTTCTGAATGTTGAGCTTTAAGCCAACTTTTTCACTCTCCATTTTAACTTTCCATAATCCACATGTAAGGCCAATTAGTAATTAGATCTTGGGGAGCAAAATCTTGCCTATATGAAGTCACCACACAAATCCTAAGGGATTCAAAGCTCTATTTCAAGCCAATGCCTTTATAAAATCCTGTTCCAGTCTTTCGCTCTATAATGGATTTCCCAGGTTGGTAATCCAGCAACAGAAAATGCCATTTCCTTATTTTTTGAACTTCCTGCTCTTACTGTGCAAGCTTGTTTCTTACTGTTTGAATTTACTTATTGTGGTTTGCATAAAATTATCCTTCACTCATCTACACATAGTAGATAATGGTTATTTGCCTATAAATCTAACCGGTACTGAGTTTTATTTACCCTCCTGCTCTGTGGGCACTCTCTGAACAAACGAGCAGTTGTTCTTGAAACATTTTCCATTTTTATGGGATTTGGAACTGTTTCTCCTTGTTGCTTTGTGTGCTTTTTAGCAGCTTGAGGCTCCTTCTTTCATGGTGTTTACTCTGGAGCTGGTGTGAACAGAGGCTCTTGGAAATGGTAGAGTGTTAATATCCCGGAGTGTGTCTTGCTTCATGTAAAAGATTGCTTCTTTCGGCTGCTGGGAGCTGCAGCCGAGGCAGGCCTTTCACAACACACACAGACATACACATGGAATCATGAATGGTCACACACCTACGCTCACCCTTTCGTGCTCTGATTTCACATGTACGGAAACAGGCAAGGAAACCTGACCCCTTGTTGATTGGAACGTTACTTTGCATTCATTTACAGAATATTTGGAAACTCACATATGTTTCTCATTAATGCTCATGTTTGATTGTTCTATGCAATTCTTTTAAAGATTAAATAAACCTGTATCAGAAATTGTCACTTTGCTTTAAAGAAGCACATTCAGCTCTCTCTGGGGAAGCAAAGAAAGAATGACATGAAATATTTCTGTTCTCTTACATGTATTTCCATAAATGAGATTGGCATTACGACATAATAATACATTTGAGGTTCGAGGGATTTTAAATAGCTTTTGAACAAATCGAGCACAAAGTGGCATTACTTATACAAAGAAACTCATTTAAAACAGAGCCTGTTAATGAAATGTGGTTTAGAATCATGTCTGTTTTAAATATTTAATGCTCAGAATTAAAAGTTCAGAACATTAAAAGTTACTGGGCCAGAGACTTAAAGTTAAGTAAGCTGATACCTGAATATCATAACTGTAAATTTGGAGGTACATTAATTGCTTCAACCCACAAGGGCATGATTTGGTAAGGTCATACCCAGCACAATATTCTTAGGCCTTAATGCCTTCATAAATTTCCAAAAATGCAGTTATTTGAATCTATTTCTGGTTTACCTAACAAACCTACAGGCTGTTGCCAAATGCAGCCTGGTTATGTTGTAGCCCCTTTAAGAAAAAGGGGAAAAAATACCCTCTCTCTGTTGGGCTGCACCCCATAGGCCTGTAAGGCCTGCACTTGCCCAGCTTCAAGATGGAAGAAAGAACCCGTAATCAGCAACAGAGACATCAAGGGTTTAATGGATGGGGGAGCTTACATGTCTGGAGCAATGTTCTGGAGCCACACCCCACATTGTGCCACGGATGGTAGGGAGGATTACCAGTCATAGGGGAATTGATGTCAAATGGGTCTATTTGTGACCAGGGAGATCTGTAGAGAGGCATGCCTCTCACTGCCCCTTTGATAAGAGTAATCACTAGCTGGAGCTTGGGGCAAGTATGCAGGATAGTCAGTCACATGAACAGGTGTATGTGAAGCAGGCTCTTGTCAGGCAGGGATATCAGAGAGCAAGAGAGCAACCATCTTCAGTGGCCTAATAATATCTATCTACCTGCATGCATGCTCAGCTGTTTTGATCATGTCCAACTCTTTGTGACCCCTTGGACTGTAGCCTGCCAGGGTCCTCTGTCCATGGGATTCTCCAGGCAAGAATAGTGGAGTGGGTTGCCATGCCCTCCTCCAGGGGATCTTCCAAACCCAGGGACTGAACCCATGTCTCCTGGGTCTCCTGCATTGCAGGTGGATTCTTTATCACTGAACCACTGAGGAAGCCCATCTATCTATCTACCTAGCATCTATCTACATTTCTGAATCCAAGTGGCTAAAGCAAGTATTACAAGACCCAGATATCAGATTCACATCACCTCCTGACTCCTTACCTACTCTTTCAGTTCACTTTTTCATTCTACACATTTTGGACAGTGTTTTGAATATTAGTCATATTTTTAATTTCCTATATTTGACATCTTGGGTGCCTTGGGGAACATGGGAAGTGTTGCCTTTCCCAGCAGTTCTCTAGTTCCTAGAGATAGCAAACAACTTGCCTGTGAACATACCTTTGACATGCAAACCAATCAATCAGAGCTCGTAACCTCCAACCACCTCCATTGCAAATTCTTACACACCAAGCAAGTAGTCTCCCTGTGACTGGGTACCAGATAACTGGGGATTTGGCTTCCCAAGTGGTGCTAGTGGTAAAGAACCTACCTGCCAATACAGGAGACACGAGTTCAATCCCTGGGTGGGGAAGATTCCCTGGAGTAGGAAATGGCAACCCGCTCCAATATTCTTGCCTGGAGAATTCCATGGACAGAGAAGCCTGGCAGACTACAGTCCTTAGGGTCACAAAGAATCAGACATGCCTGAAGTGGCTTAGCATGCAACCGGGGATCACCTCTATGGCCTAGAACCTATTGAAATTATTCAAACTATGTGATCCTAAACTATCCATTGTGTACTTACCCATTCCTCCCCTCAAAACACCTACCTCAAAATTACTCTGCCTCATAGTTTCTTCTTCTCCTCTCTGCTCCTGACTGACCCAGTGCTTCTTTGTGTGGTCCTGCAGGCCATGGAATGCCCCTGCCTCTTGGGAACTATAGCGATAAGCCTTTTTTTTTTTTCAGTAGTGGTTGTTCCTAGTCTGTTGACCTCACCATACTTGATTAAAATCAATCCTGAGTGCATTGTAATACATTTTGGCATTCACCCCTATCATAGATTTCTGGCTTTTTTTTTTTTCTTTCCCTAGCTCTTTTTGCTTCCTACTACTGAAAAGCTTTCTAATTCTGGACCATCTCTAACAGTATTAGACACTCCTTTTTGGTGAGGTATCCTCTCATAAAACTCCTGACACAGAGGAATATCTTGAATTAAGGGTTATTAAACATTAGCCAGGCCCCTGGCTTGGATGTAAAGGTGCTCTATCCTGCCAGGCATAACCCAGTCTTCAAAGCTGCCTCAGAAGTGGAGATAGTTTCAATGGCAATGAACTTCTGCTGGGCCTGCCCAAGGCTCTGCTATTACCTCAAGCCCACAGCTAGTCTTACCTCACTAATCATGTTTCAGATCCCAGTTCTCCCATGGAGTGTAAGAACCTTCTGCCTTAATATTCCAGGCTCATTTCTGTTCCTTCTTATCTATTTTCTCCACCATTTTCACCTAATAATCTTACTATCTAGCCAGCATTCTATCGATCCTTAAATCCTTTATTAGATCTCTAATAATACCACTTTCCTTACATCTGATTATATTTCATTGAACATTTTGCCATTTGTTGTCTTTTCCTTTTTATTTCATGTGTGTTCTTCTTGTGCAGCTGGATTCTTAGATTTTAAAATCCTTGGCACTGTTAAAAATCTTGGAATTTGGAGTCAGAAGACTTGAGCGCATGTGCTAATTTTTTTACTTACAAGCTGCATTAGTCTGCTTGGACTTTCATACTACAATACCACAGGCTGGATAATTTGGACAACAGAAATTTATTTTCTCACAGTTTTGGAGGCTATAAGTTCAAGATCAAGGTAATTCAGGGTTGGTTCCTGGTAAGGAATCTCTTCCTGTCTTGTAAACAATTGCATTCTCACTCTATCCCCATGTGCCTTTTCAAGATACATGCATCTGAGAAGAGATAAAACAGAGCTTTCTGGTGTCTTTTCTTGTAAGAACACCAATCTCATCAGATCAGGACCCCCAACTTATGTTCTCATTTAATTTTAATCATTCCAAATTTTAAAATTTATGTGGAAACACAAAAGTTCCCCCAAACCAAAGCAATCCTGAGAAAGAAAAATGGAGCTGGAAGAATCAGGCCCCCTGACTTCACACTATGCTACCAAGCTATAGCGATAAAAACAGTATGCTACTGGCACAAAAACAGAAGTACAGATCAATGGAAGAGGATCAAAAGCCCAGAAATAATCCCGTGAACCTATGGCCAATTAATCTGTGACAGAGAAGGCAAGAATATATAATGGAGAACAGACAGTCTCTTCAATAAGTGGTACTAGGAAGACTGGGCAGCTACAGGTAAAATAATTAAAGGAGAACATTCTCTAACACTGTACACAAATATAAGCTAAAAATGGATCAAAGACCTAAATGCAAGCCAGACACTATAAAACTCTTAGAGGAAAGCATAGTCAAAATATTCTTTGACATAAATCAGAAAATGTATTTTTTGATCTACCTTCTAGAATAATTTAAATAAGAACAAAGCTAAGCAAATGGGACTTACTTAAAAGCTTCCGCACAGCAAAGGAAATCATAAATAAAACGAAAAGATGGCCAACAGAATGGGAGAAAATATTTGCAAATGAAGTGACCAACAAGGAATAGATCTCCAAAATATACAAACAGCTCATGCAGCTCAATATCAAGAAAACAACACAATCAAAAACTGGGCAGAAAATCTAAATAGACATTTCCCCAAAGAAGGCATACAGATGGCCAAAAAAGCAAATGAGAAGATGTTCAACATCACTAATCATTAGAGAAATGCAGATCAAAACTGCAATGGGTTATACCTGGAGAAAACCATATACCTGGAGAAAACCATAATCCAAAAGGACACATGCACCCCAGTGATCACTGCAACACTATTTATAGTAGCCAAGAAATGGAAGCAACTTCAATGACCATTGACAGAGGAATGAATAAAGATGTGGTACATATTTTCAATGGAATAGTAACAAAAAAGGGAATGAAATAATGCCACTTCCTGCAACGTGGATGGACTTAAGAGATTATCATACTAAGTAAATCAGACAAAGACAAATATCATATGATATCATTCATAAGTGGTATCTATTTTTTAAAAAATGATACAAATGAATACTCACAAAACATAAACAGACTTACAGATATTGAAAACAAACTTATGGTTACCAAAGGGGAAATGTGGTGGAGAGGGATAAATCAGGGCTTGGTATGAACACACACATACTACTATATATTAGATAACCAATAAGGACCTATTGTATATCACAGGGAACTCTACTCAATAATCTGTGATAACCTATGTGAGAAATGAACATAAAAATGAATATATGTATATATATAATTGAATCACTTTGCTGTACACCTGAAACTAACACATTGTAAATCAACTATACTCCAATAAAATTTTTTTTTAAATTACTCTTTAAGAACCAGCTTTATTATTGCCTCCTCCATGAAGCATTTTCTAAGTCTCCTGTTAGAATAAGTATCCACATAATCCTGTTTTTATCTTAAAAAGAGCACATTCCAAATATTATCAAAATTATCTTTTCACCCTCTGTCTTTCCCAATTCTTCAAAAAAAAATCCATGTTTTATTAATGTATTTTTAAAATTTTTTTTAAATTTATTTATGATCATGAAAATGTTAGTCGCTCAGTCATCTCTGACTCTTTGCAACCCCATGAACTGTAGCCTGCGAGGCTCCTCTATCCCTGGGACTCTCCAGGCAATAATACTGGATTGGGTAGCCAAGCCATCCTCTAGGGGAACTTCCTGACCCAGGGATCCAACCCAGGTCTCCTGTACGGTAAGCAGATTCTTTACCATCTGAGCCAGCTGGCCCAGGAAGAGTTCTGCTTATTTATTTATAATAAATGTATATATTTATTATAAATGGTTATTATAAATATTTATTTCTGACTGTGCTGTCTTCATTGCCGCATATGTGCTTTCTCTAGTTGCAGTGCACAGGCTTCTAATTGCAGTGGCTTCTCGTGTTGCAGAGCATAGGCTCTAGCATATGCGGGCTTCAGAAATTGCAGTTTGTGAGCACCAGAGTGTAGGGTCAGTAGTTGTGGTGCTGGGGCTTAGTTGCAGCTTGCAAGCTTAGTTGCTCCATGGGATCTTTCTGGGCCAATGATCGAACCTGTGTCCCCTGCATTGGCAGGCGGATTCTTAACCACTGGACCACCAGGGAAGTCCTTATTAAAGTATTTTATTTCAGCTTCTGAAACACAATAGCTTCTTAGTAAATATTTCTTGGAATTATTGGATTTTTATTCTTAACATATTTATTTTTTACAACAAATGTTATTTTCAGGGCTGGCACTACACAGATAATATAAAGTTTGCCTCTAGTATTCTTCTGCTATAATCTTTTTCTTCCTAACTTTTAATGCATACTGGATTGTCTTCATGCTTTTCCAGCACTTATCTCATGATTAAGAATATGTCTCTTATAGTTTTATAACACTAAACTGTTACTAAGGGATATACCAAAGGAATTAATTGTGTAATTTTTGGCACCAAGACATCTGTTTAGGGGGTATTTATTTTGGTGGGCATGAGACTTTCCACTGGTTAAATTATTGTAAGTATGCCCCTACCTCATATAGCTCTTTACCACTATAATTAAATAATCTTGGAATTCCACAGATCTCTTCAGTGTGAGTTCTTCCCATATGACCAAACATCTCATTATGACTAAATTCAATTTGGAGAAATGTTGGCTAAACATAATAAAAAGTTCCTTTTAATTGAGAGATATTGAACTCAAATACCTCTAACGTGTCCAACATGAATTTCATATGGTAATTTCTCAATTTATTCAATGTTTACTATTTAGGATATTGGTTGATTATTATACAGATTTCTTCCCTGGCTCTGCAAACAAAACTACCAGAATTGAACCTCAGTACATTAGCATTCCATCTGAAGAATTTTTCATTCTGGCTTCTCATTATGTTCTCAGTCCACCCACCACATATTCTCTTCTCCAGTTATATGAGACTCTTTCTAAAACACAAACCACTGTTTTTTCACTACTTTATAGCTTAGCTCATGTAGCTTGTTTTCTCTGAATTCCTCTTCTCTTAGTTATTTCTCTTTAACATTTTGACTCATCTTTCATTGCCAACTCTCCTAAGAAGTAGTGATTGATTTTAAAATAGAATGAATTCCTTCTTCTATCTCCTCTAATAATTTTGTCTAGATTATAGAATGTATTACAGTGTTGTAGTTTACTGTACCTCGTGACTATTACCCACTGAAATATGAATTCTTTGAGAAAGGTTTGTGTCTTCCTCAAATTTTTTTTTTCTCCCTTCTCAACCCATTTCAGTTCCTAGAAACTTAGAACAATTTGCCTTATACCCGATGGAAGGATGTAGTAATAAGTAAAGTCAGTAAATCAGTTGAACCAGCATATACTGGACACTAAAATAAAGTTATATATATTTAGAATAAACTTTTTTTTCAGTGCTATAGGACTATTTTAGACTTGGTTTTTTTCATTTGTGTTAATGGCATTAGCAAAGTGAACTGTATATATTACTATAACCATAGAGTGATGCATTCAAGTGAGAGTCTGGATGGCAGTAGAGGAGGTGCAGGGATTAAATGGATGGTTGATTGTTTGACCTAAGGATTTCTTAATCTGAAATTAAATGATATCTGTGATTTTCATCACTAGCCTAAGCAGAAGTTTTTAGACTAAGTAGATGCTGGCCATGGTGCTGAAGATTTAAATTACATATGCTTATCTCTTAGCCATAAGGGTTTTACACAACATCGTAAAAATCAAATCAGTGCCAGTCTATTGGACAAATTTTTGTTTCCAGACATTGTCTTAATACTTATGGTAAGAAATGAGGAAAAAGATTCTTAGAATAGGGAGGTTTAAAATTTAGCAGGTTTGATGACTTAAATCTTGAGAAAAATTGGGTGTACAATATTGTTTTCCTTCTATATAAGCTTTACCTGTTGATTAATATTTTTATGTGTGTGAAGTGTAGGCCTTAATGAAAACTAAATGTGGAAGTGCTGAAGTGTTACTATGTATATTCCTTTCAAAGCTTGTTTAGGTGAAAGTAACTGGAAAATATTATCTGAATATGAAGGAGAAGGAATAAAATAACAAATCTTTCAAATACTGTTGCTAACATATTTTTCAGTTCAGTTCAGTCACTCAGTCATGTCCAACTCTTTGTGACTCCATGAATTGCAGCACGCCAGGCCTCCCTGTCCATCACCAACTCCCAGAGTTCACTCAGACTCACGTCCATCGAGTCAGCGATGTCATCCAGCCATCTCATCCTCTGTCGTCCCCTTCTCCTCCTGCCCCCAAATCCCTCCCAGCATCAGAGTCTTTTCCAATGAGTCAACTCTTCGCATGAGGTGGCCAAAATACTGGAGTTTCAGCTTTAGCATCAGTCCTTCCAAAGAACACCCAGGACTGATCTCCTTTAGAATGGACTGGTTGGATCTCCTTGCAGTCCAAGGGACTCTCAAGAGTCTTTTCCAACACCACAGTTCAAAAGCATCAATTCTTCAGCGCTCAGCTTTCTTCACAGTCCAACTCTCACATCCATACATGACCACTGAGAAAACCATAGCCTTGACTAGATGGACCTTTGTTGGCAAAGTAATATCTCTGCTTTTGAATATGCTATCTAGGTTGGTCATAACTTTCCTTCCAAGGAGTACACATTTTTAAAGACAATCTATTTCCACATGGTAAGGTGTTTTTTGTTGTTGTTCTGTGCTTCTTTTTTATCTCTCATGATTGTTGAAGGAGTAAATAGAAATAATGGCAATAACGCATTTTGTAAACTAAAACTTCCTATGCAAATACAAGATTTTATTATTGCTATTTCAAACTTGATCTTGATTTTGACTTTCATCTTTTATCCTACTCTTCAAGCTAAGGTACACAAATCTGGGGTGGTATGTGAAGACTTTCTCAGAAATAAAATGTCTGAAATAGGTTAAAGGAATAAATATCCAGACATTTGACTTTGATATATACCTGTCCCCAAAATTGATCTGCCTAGACAAAGTATGTGTTTTGAAGGACAAGTATTACTTTGTCACCTTCTTTTTCTCAGTTGTTTGTTCTCCACTTTACAGTCAGGATATCCCATTTAAGATATTACTATGATACATTTTTCTGAGGTGTAAAAAAACGTCTGTGGCTCCAAACAGTAGGACAATTTGAAATATTAATGTGATATTGATAAATGGTTGCTGTGGGCCACAGTTTCATTTGCAAGTAAAATTTCCACTTCTTTGTTTCCAACAAAGCAGAAAGAACATATAATTTAACTAATAGCTGATATCTAATTAAAAGAGAACAGGTCATACATGATTTTGACATAAAAATCATAAATATAAATAAAATTTTAGATATAATGTAATAATACTTTTATTCCCATACTATGAAGACTGTTTCTCAGTGTCTATACCTATTAAAACAAATAAAATTTTGATCAGCCCTGTTTCATTGTGAAAGTCGCTCAGTCATGTCCAACTCTTTGTGATTCCATGGAATTTTCCAGGCCAGAATACTGGAGTGGGTAGCCTTTCTCTTCTCCTGAAGAATCTTCCCAACTCAGGGATCAAACCCAGGTGACTGAGCTATCAGGGAATCTGCCTGCAATGCAGGAGACCCTGGTTTGATTCCTGGGTTAGTAAGATCCCCTGGAGAAGGGATAGGCTACCCACTATCCAATATTCTTGTTCTTCCCTTGCTGGCTCAGCTGGTAAAGAATCTGTCTGCAATGTGGAAGACCTGGGTTCAATCCCTGGATTCGGAAGATCCCCTGGAGGAGGGCATGGCAACCACTCCCATTTTCTGGCCTGGAGAATTTCATGGACTATATAGTCCATGGGGTCACAAAGGGTCGGACATGACTGAGTGACTTTCACTTTCACTTTTCTGTCTCATTGTACTAGTCAATTGTTTATTTACAGATACATTAAATATGTGAAAATATGAGATCCAATTTATCTTATTAAAAGATACATTTCTAATAAAAATTTCATTTTATTTAAAAATTATGTATGGGATCTTAACAAAAATTATGTTTTGACTTCTTATTTTTGAAGTGCCCAGGGTCTTTGGTGTTTATAGGGTTTTTTTTTACTATATCTATACTCAATTCCTTCATTTTGTCTAGTTGCAGTGCTTTATATTGTATTTGTTTACTGATAACTCCTAGTATACAAGTATAATATAAAATTAAATTCCGAATTATGAAACCCAGAATTATGAAGTCAACTAATTTGTCAACTTCTCCACTTATATAACATCTTAAAGTTTTGAGATTTTCTCAAAATTTTTGAACCCACAGCTTTTTCTGTTCGCTGAAGGATACTCTATACTCTGTGTTTGCATTCCAAACCTTGAAGTTATTCTTGGTTCTTTTCTTTCTTTTACATCCCACATCCACTCTGTCAAGTGGATGTCTTACTTATCTTCTATTAGCTTTACCATCAAACTATATTTGGACTCTGTTGACTTCTTACTATTCCACTGCTAACAACTTGGCTCGAGCCTGGATCATATCTTACCTCTATTAATGCAGTAGCTTCCTAAATTGTGTCCTGAGCCCACATTTGTCATCTTATACTATTCTCAGTCAACAGCCAGAATCATCTTGTTTTACACGTTTACTCCTCTCAATATTCTGAAAAGGTAGCTGTAACGATTAATTTTATGTGTCAACTTGGCTGGACCATAGTGTCTAGATATTTGGTCAAACATTATTCCAGGTGTTTCTATGAGAGAGTTGTTCTATAATATTAACATTTAAGTTGGTGAACTTAGAGTAAAACAGATTGCTCTTCATAATATGGATGGGCCTCATTCAATCAGTTAAAGGTCTGATAAGACAAAAGACTGACCTCCGTCAGCAAATGGCTTTCAGACTGGAATTATATTGACTATTCCCTGGGGTTTCCTGCCATCTGGCCAATCCTGCAGATTTCAGACCAGCCAATCTCTATAAATGAGTGAGCCAATTATTTAAAATCATCCCTATGTATCTATCTATCTACTTATCTATTTTCATCTTATTGGTTTTGATTCTCTGAAGAATTTGAATTAATAAAGTAACATTTTTAAATACTTTTTAAAAAAGATCAGATTACCTGATAATACCTATTCATTGATGCTCTAAGGCAAGAAAATAAAGTGAATATTTAGATGTTCTCCTTCAATTTTTAAAAAATATTCTAATATGCCCATTAACCAAAGTTTTCAAAACCATTAGCATTATATATAAATTTTTAACTCTCTGCTGCCTTTATATATTTGTCTCATTTTTAAATTCCCAATATTATGCTATGTGTGATTTCTCTAGGATTTTAAAATCAGTATTGTCAGATGTTTATTTATTTTATTAATCTTCTCAAAGAATCAGCTGTTGGTTTCTGTCATATCTTTGATTTTATTTTATTCATTTCTGTCTTTTAAATTTTTCTCTGTTATATGTGGAATGTTTAGCTCATTATTTTTTAATTTTTAAAACTAGCAATTTTAGTTAAAGTTGCATATTACATGGTCCACAATCCATCATCCAAAATTCTTGGGCTCAAATGTGTTTCAGAATTTAGTGTTTTTGGATATTAGAATGGCAATGTGTTATACACTGAACATTATAAAAATCCTGGGTGTATATCCGGAGAAAAACATGATCTGAAAAGAAACACACCCCAATGTTCATGGCAGCACTGTTTACAATAGCCAAGACATGGAAGTAACTTAAATGTTCATCAACAGAGGAATGGATAAAGAAGATGTGGTCCATACATACAATGGAATATTTAAAGTGAAGTCAATCAGTCATGTCCGACTCTTTGCGACCCCGTGGACTGTAGCTCACCAGGCTCTTCTGTCCATGGGATTCTCCAGGCAAGAATACTGGAGTGGGTTGCCATTTCCTTCTCCAGGGGATCTTCCCAACCCAGGGATCGAACCCAGGTCTCCTGCATTGCAGGCAGACACTTTAACCTCTGAGCCACCAGGGAATGGAATGGAATGGAATGGAATGGAATATTACAATGGAATATTACTTGGCCATTAAAAATGAAATAATGCCATTTGCAGCAATATGGATGACCCTGGAGAGTGAAGTGAAGTAAGTCAGACAGAGAAGGAGAAATATTGTATGACAACCCTTATAAGTACAATCTAAGAAGAAATGATACAAATTAACTTACAAAACAGAAAGAGACTCACAGACTTCGAGAAGGAGCTTATGGTGTGGGTGGGGGAAGGATGGGGGGGAAGGAAAAATTAGGGAGTTTGGGATGAGCATGCACACAGTGCTCTGTTTAAAATTGATAACTAACAAGGACCTACTGTATAGCACATGAAACTCTGCTCAGCGTTATGTGGCAGCCTGGATAGGAGTCGGGTTTAGGGGAGAATGGATACATGTATATGAATGGCTGAGTCCCTTTAATGTTCACCTGAAACTATCACTACAGTTCAGTTCAGTTGCTCAGTCGTGTCCAACTCTTTGTGACTCTGTGGACTGCAGTATGCCAGGCTTCCCAGTCCATCACCAACTCCCAGAGCTTACTCAAACTCATGTCCATCGAGTTGGTGATACCATCCAACCGTCTCATCCTCTGTCATCCCCTTCTCCTCCCACCTTCAATCTTTCCCAGCATCAGGGTCTTTTCCAATGAATCAGTTCTTCGCATCAGGTGGCCAAAGTATTGGAGTTTCAGCTTCAGCATCAGTCCTTCCAATGAATATTCAGGACTGATTCCCTTTAGGATGGACTGGTTGGATCTTCTTGTAGTTCAAGGGACTCTCAAGAGTCTTCTCCTACACCATGGTTCAAAAAAGCATCAATTCTTTGGCACTCAGCTTTCTTTATAGTCCAACTCTCATATCCATACATGACTACTGGAAAAACCATAGCTTTGACTAAATGGTCCTTGGTTGGGAACGTAATGTCTCTGCTTTTTAATATGTTTTCTAGGTTCACATCTTTTAATTTCATGGCTGCAGCCACCATCTGCAGTGATTTTGGAGCCCCAAAAAACAAAGTTTCTCATCTATTTCCCCATCTATTTGCCATGAATTGATGGGACCGGATGTCATGCTCTTAGTTTTTTGAATGTTGAATTTTAAGCCAACTTTTTCACTCTAATCTTTCATTTTTATCAAGAGGGGGCTCTTAAGTTCTTCTTCACATTCTGCCATAAGGGTGTTGTTATCTGCATATCTGAGGTTATTGATATTTCTCCTGGTAATCTTAATTTCAGTGTGTGCTTCATCCAGCCCGGCATTTCTCATGATGCACTCTGCATAGAAGTTAAATAAGCAGGGTGACAATACACAGCCTTGATGTACTCCTTCCTATTTAGGACCAGTCTGTTGTTCCATGTCCAATTCTAATTGTTGCTTCCTGATGTGCAAACAGGTATCTCAGGAGGCAGGTCAGGTGGTCTGGTATTTCCATCTGAAGAATTTTTCACAGTTTGTTGTGATCCACGCAGTCAAAGGCTTTGGCATAGTCATTAAAGCAGAAGTAGATATTTTTCTGGAATTCTCTTGCTTTTTCGATGATCAGCGGTTGTTGACAATTTGATCTCTGGTTCCTCTGCCTTTTCTAAATCCAGCTTGAACATCTGGAAGTTCTAGGTTCACATGCTCTTGAAGCCTGGCTTAGAGAATTTTTAGCATTACTTTGCTAGCGTGTGAGATGAGCACAATTGTGTGGTAGTTTGAACATTCTTTGGCATTGCCTTTCTTTGGGATTGGAATGAAAACCGACCTTTTCCAGTCCCGTGGCCACTGCTGAGTTTTCCATATTTGCTGGAATATTGAGTGCAGCACTTTCACGGCATCATGTTTCAGGATTTGAAATAGCTCAGCTGGAATTCCATCACTTCCACTAGCTTTGTTCATGGTGATGCTTCCTAAGGCCCACTTGACTTCCCATTCCAGAATGTCTGGCTCTAGGTGAGAGATCACACCATCGAGGTTATCTGGGTCATGAAGTTCTTTTTTGTGCTGTTCTTCTGTGTATTCCTGCCACCTCTTGTTAATATCTTCTGCTTCTGTTATGTCCATACCATTTCTGTCCTTTATTGTGCCCACCTTTGCATGAAATGTTCCCTTGATATCTCTGATTTTCTTGAAGAGATCTCTAGTCTTTCCCAGTCTATTGTTTTCCTCTATTTCTTTGCATTGATCACTGAGGAAGGCTTTCTTTTCTCTCCTTGATATTCTCTGGAACTCTGCATTCAAATGGGTATATCTTTCCTTTTCTCCTTTGCCTTTAGCTTCTCTTGTTTGTTAATTGGCTATACCTCAATACAAAATAAAAAGTGAAAAAAAATCCCCAGTGAGATCTGTGCCAATACTCTCTATTTATATACATTGAAATAATAAAGACTAAGCCTCATATCACATCAGGTCAGGTTTTGATGTCAAATTTTTTAAAAAATTGGCTTTCATGGATTTGGGGCATTCAGAATTGCAGATGACAGTTAGTTTTGTGTGTCTCACATGATTAGGTATGAAGTGCCTTTATTTAGGACTTTCCAGGTGGCACTCGGAGAAGGCAATGGCACCCCACTCCAGGACTCTTGCCTGGAAAATCCCACGGATGGAGGAGCCTGGTGGGCTGCAGTCCATGGGGTCGCTGAGTCGGACATGACTGAGCGACTTCACTTTCACTTTTCACTTTCATGCATTGAAGAAGGAAATGGCAACCCACTCCAGTGTTCTTGCTTGGAGAATCCCAGGGATGGGGGAGCCTGATGGGCTGCCGTCTATGGGGTCACACAGAGTCGGACATGACTGCAGTGACTTAGCAGCAGCAGCAGCTGGTGGCACTAGTGGTACAGAACCTACTTGCCAATGTAGGAGACATAAGAGATGTGGGTTCAATCCCTGGGTCAGAAAGATCTCTTGGAGAAAGGCATGGTGACCCTTTACAGTATTCATGCCTGGAGAATCCCATGGACAAAGGAGCCTGGTGGGTTTCAGTCGATGGGGTCCACAGGGTTGGACATGACTGAAGCGACTTAGCACACACACATATTATGGCCGTTAGTGTTACAACTGCTATAAGCAAGGCTGTTTGTGAGCATATGTTTTCATTTTTCTTGGTTGAATACCCAGGAATAGAATTTCTATGTTACATAGTAGATGCATGTTTAACCTTTTGAGAAACTGCCAAAGAGCTGTCTGAAGAAGTTGCATTATTTTGTATTTCTAGCAGCAATGTATTAGCATCCCAGTTACTCCTCATCCTCTCCAAAATGTGATATATATTTCGTTTTAGCCATTGTTATATGAGAACCACAATGTCATTGTCATTTGATTTTGCATCTCCCTAATGACAAATGATGTTGAGGATGTCTTCATGAGCTTGCATGTCCTTTGTGTTTTTTGTAAATCATCTGTTTCTCCTAGTC
Source organism: Oryx dammah (assembly GCF_014754425.2). Taxonomy (NCBI): domain Eukaryota; kingdom Metazoa; phylum Chordata; class Mammalia; order Artiodactyla; family Bovidae; genus Oryx; species Oryx dammah. The sequence continues at coordinate 42,783,836 of NW_024070205.1, read as the reverse complement.
TTGAGAAGTAGCGTTGTTTAGATTAGGTCTTATGGGTCTCAGAAGTGCAACCCTGCCTGTCCACCAGAGCTGGGTGCTCCAGGGATATCCTGTATATGGGCCATGTATGTCCTTCTGTTGTGGTGGGGCCGCAGCTGCTATTGCATGCCATTGTGTGATTGGCTTTCAGCATGGCTACTGGACCTGCAATGGCTGCTGTGGAACTCTGGTGGATGTGGGCCAACTATGAGGTCCAGCCAAGGTGTGGGAGCGGGCAGGGCTCTCAGTGGTGTGTGCCCTCTGGCACTAACAGGTTGGAGGGAGAATTCCAAGATGATGCCCAGCCAGTGGCAGCATTTAGAAAAGTAGCCTGAGACTGCAAAACTGCCTCCCACTCATGTCTCAGTTCCTGATGTTATTGTAAATGGTAGTACTTAAAAATTTTTTTCTAATTGTTCATTGCTACTATATAGAAATGCAGTAGATTTTTGTATATTGACTTTGAATCATGAAACATTGTTAAAATCACCTATTAATTCTAGTTGTTTTCTTAGAGTTACCTTAGGAGCTTTTACATATACAATCATGTCATCTGCAAATAAAGATGATTTTTCCTTTTTCCAATTTCTATTATTTTTTCTTCTGTCTTCTTGCACAAGCTAGAATATCCAGTATAAATTCAACAGAAGTGATTAAAGTGAACATTTCTGTTTTGTTTAGTAAACAGGGTTTGTTTTCTTTTTAGGGCAAAAACATTTTCTCTTTCATTGATAGGTATAATACTAAGTTTTTTGTAGATGAATTTTATAAGGTTTCAGATATTTTCTTCTATTATTAGCTTGCTGAAAGTTTTACCATAAATGTGAGAAATGCCTTTTCTGCATCTACTGAAATAATAATAAGATTTTCTTCTTTAATTTGCTGATGTAGTGAATTCTATTGAGTAATTTTCAAATGTTAAGTAAACTTCACATTCTGGTGCCAAATCCAATTTGTCATGGTGTATTATCCTCTTCATGTATTACTGTTTTCAATTTGCTAGTGTTTTGTTAAGGAATTTTACATCTATGTTCATAAGGTATATTGGTCTCAGTTTTCATTTCTTTTTGCTTTACTTTTTTCTCTGTCTGGTTTTTAGTATCAGGGTAATACTAGTCTCATAAAGCTGGTTTCTAAGCGTTCCCTCCTCTATTTTTGTACAATATTGATATTATTTCTTTTTTAATTGTTTCATAGAATTTACCAATACATCCTTCTGAGTTTGTTCCATGATTCTTTTCTCTACTGTGTCCATTTTGCTTATTAACTTACTGAATGTATTCTCTATCCCCAATAATTTGTTTTCTTCATTTTTAGATTTTCCTTTAGACTCTTTTCTATAATATCAATCTTTTTGTTAAAATTCCCCATCTGCTCATGTAAGTTGTCCATTTCTTCATTAGATTTCAAAATACATTTTATCATACTTATTTGAAAATCCTAGTTTGATAATTCCAACATCTGGGCCATTTCTCAGTTCAGTTCTGTTCAGTCACTCAGTTGTGTCCGACTCTTTGCGACCCCATGAACCGCAGCACCCCAGGCTTTCCTGTCCATCACCAAGTCCCGGAGTTTACCCAAACCCATGTCCATTGAGTTGGTAATGCCATCCAACCATCTCATCCTCTGTCGTCCCCTTCTCCTCCTGCACTCAATCTTCCCCAGGATCAGGGTCCTTTCAAATGAGTCAGCTCTTCACATCAGGTGGCCAAAGTATTGGAGTTTCAGCTTCAACATCAGTCTTTCCAATGAACACCCAGGACTGATCTCCTTTAGGATTGGTTGGATCTCTTTGCAGTCCAAGGGACTCTCAAGAGTCTTCTCCAACACCACAGTTCAAAAGCATCGATTCCTCAGCACTCAGCTTTCTTTATAGTCCAACTCTCACATCCATACATGACTGCTGGAAAAACCATAGCCTTGACTAGACAGACCTTTGTTGGCAAAGTAATGTCTCTGCTTTTGAATATGCTATCTAGGTTGGTCATAACTTTCCTTCAAAGGAGTAAGTGTCTTTTAATTTCATGGCTGCAATCACCATCTGCAGTGATTTTGGAGCCCCCCAAAATAAAGTCAGCCACTGTTTTCACTGTTTCCCCATCTAAATGCCATGAAATGATGGAACTGGATGCCATGATCTTCGTTTTCTGAATGTTGAGCTTTAAGCCAACTTTTTCACTCTCCTCTTTCACTTTCATCAAGAGGCTCTTTAGTTCTTCTTCACTTTCTGCCATAAGGGTGGTGTCATCTGCATATCCGAGGTTATTGACATTTCTCCTGGCAATCTTGATTCCAGCCTGTGCTTCTTCCAGCCCAGCATTTCTCATGGTGTACTCTGCATATAAGTTAAATAAGCAGGGTGACAATATACAGCCTTGACATACTCCTTTCCTATTTGGAACCAGTCTGTTGTTCCATGTCCAGTTCTATCTGTTGCTTCCTGGCCTGCATACAGATTTCTCAAGAGGCAGGTCAGGTGGTCTGGTATTCCCATCTCTTTCAGAATTTTCCACAGTTTATTGTGATCCCCACAGCCAAAGGCTTTGGCATAGTCAGGAAAGCAGAAATAGATATTTTTCTGGAGCTTTCTTGCTTTTTTGACTATCCAGCGGATGTTGGCAATTTGATTTCTGGTTCCTCTGCCTTTTGTAAAACCAGCTTGAAAAATCTGGAACTTCATGGTTCATGTATCGCTGAAGCCTGGCTTGGAGAATTTTGAGCATTACTTTACTAGCATGTGAGATGAGTGCAATTGTGCGGTAGTTTGAGCATTCTTTGGCATTGCCTTTCTTTGGGATTGGAATGAAAACTGACCTTTTCCAGTTCTGTGGCCACTGCTGAGTTTTCCAAATTTGGTGGCATATTGAGTGCAGCACTTTCACAGCATCATCTTTCAGGATTTGAAATAGCTCAACTGGAATTCCATCACCTCCACTAGCTTTGTTTGTAGTGATGCTTTCTAAGGCCCACTTGACTTCCCATTCCAGGATGTCTGGCTCCAGGCAAGTGATCACACCATCGTGATTATCTGGGCCATCTCTATGTTTTCTCTATTTTGTAATTTCATGATGGGTTATCTTCTCATATTTTTTGTCTGTGTCTCATAATTTTTGATTGAATGCAAGACACTCTGAGTAGAAGTATAATAGATTGTAAGGTAAAAAACATTTACTCTCTGAAAAATGTGTTCCTTTTCTTCTGAGAGGTCATGAAATGATTAAATTAGTCTGTGCTTGAATTAAGTCCAGATTTTGTGAGTGCTTTAAGTATCTTCATGGAAACATAGCTTTCATATTTCCCCAGTTGTCATCTGATGCTGCCTAACTATAAAGCATGGAGTGCCAAATGTGTACCTCAGTTCACAAAATTTAGCAAGTCTTCACCAAAAGGTAGTCCTCTCTCAAAAATCTTTCCTTTCCTCCAGAATTAGACTGCGATTGCTTCATCTATGGCAACCCATGGGCTGCCCAGGTGGCACTAGTGGTAAAGAACCCACCTGCCAATGAAGGAGATGTAAGTGATGTGGGTTCGATCCCTGGCTTGGAAAGATCCCCTGGAGAAGGGCATGGCAACCCACTCCAGTATTCTTGCCTGGAGGATCCCATGGACAGAGGAGTCTGGTGGGTTATAGTCCATGGGGTTGCAAAGAGTTGGACATGACTGAAGCAACTGAGCACACATATGGCAACCCAGAAGGGTGTTCTCAGTTCTGCTGCTTTTCCCTTAGCTTTAGGGAAACCTGGGTACTTGTGTTTTCATAATGGAGTCTCTCTCAGTGCTCCTTTACTCCCCTTAGCATCACACTGCTGTTGCCTAGTGTTTGGTGCAAGACTTAGAGTGTGTGTGTGTAGAGTTGGTAGGGAGGCAGAAAGGATTTCACTTGGTTTTCCATCTCTGCCCTTGACTCAAGCAGTTTCCGCTTGCATAGACCTCAGAGGAAACTCTCTGGTCTCCTTTCTTCTTCAGCAGCAGACAGCTGCTATCTTGTACATAGTGCAGGGGCCAGAGCACAGAGCAATTCTCTCAGTTTTTCTGCTCTGTCCTCAGTCTTAGGGGTGCCTTGCATGTGTGTGATTTAGCAGATGACTCTCTCAATTCTCCAGGCCTGCTCTCAGGCTTTTTCATGAGCTCTCAGTTAAGGACTATGAAAAGAACTCAACTGTGAACTTCTTTCACAGTTGATGAATGTTTCAGACTCTCCTCCTGCCTGGGACTCTCAGGAGTCTCTACTACCATGCCAGCCCACACATAGCCTTTTAATATTTATTAAGATTTCAACTCTTTTCTTTTTACCCATGGCTGGGTTGATGTCCTTCTCTTTCTGCTGCTCTGTCAAAGGAGACACAGTGGTGAGTGCTGTCTCTCCTTAGAAGAGCTTGTCAGTCTTCTGATTCTAGTTCATTAAATTACCTTGTGATATCAGATTGAAGCCATTACTTAGTTAACTCATATTATCATTTACATTTTAGCTCAACCTTCATTTTCTAATCAAGAGCTTCTATGTTCTAGACCATAAAATACCCTTACTTTTCCTTCCCACAGAGTTTTGCTCCTCTTCATTGTTAATGCATGCATGCGTGCTAAGTTGCTTCAGTCACGTCCAACTGTTTGTAACTCTATGGACTGTAGTCAGCCAGGCTCCTCTGTCCATAGGACTCTCCAGGCAAGATTCCTGGAGTGGGTTGCCATGCCCTTCTCCAGGGTATCTTCCCAACCCAGGGACTGAACCTGTGTCTCTTAGGTCTCGTGCACTGGCAAGCATATTCTTTACCAATAGCACCACCTGGGAAGCCCTTCTTGTTAATAGTTATTATATATTATTTTACTTCTAAAATGTCTGCAGCATTCTTGAAGGCAGATATTATGCCTGTCTTAACTCATTCTTATGTATCCCAAACCCTAGTAAAGAGTCTAATATTAGTAGGTACTCAATAAAGTATTAGTAGAACTGAATTCTCACTTGATTTCCTGTGAGATATTTTGAGTTCCTGACTGAATGATAGAGGAAGGGAGATCATTTCTTTTTGGATTTGAACATCATCTGAATCCTCACTGATCCTCTAACAGTTTGAATGATCATTTCTTCTTATTCCCAACATTGCTGGGAAGGGCATATTTGTCTTCGAAGTTAGGACTATGGTCGCTGGCATCATCTAGTCTGTTTTGTGTCCCATCCCTTTCCCTAGCAGATAAATGACCTTGGCAAACTACTTAATGGCTCAGAATCTCACTTTCCTCATTAATAAATGTCACCCATCTCACTGAGTTGATATAAGAATTAATCGAATTAATGTGTATAAAGACCTAGCACCTAGTACATACTCATAAGTGGTTAAGTACTGTCTTCACTACTGTTTTGTTCTTTTTTTGTTGTTTTTCCAAGAAGAGATGAAAATTACCACTCATTAAAAGGACTCTCTAAGAAGGAATAAGCAATTATGCGTATCTCCTTCCACTAGAGTCAGTATATCATTAAATTGCTTCTTTTATTCCTTCTCTTCTTTCCTTTTTTTAGACTTATCTTAATTAGTGTGTTCAAGGGTGATTAATACAACAGGGTAAAAGAAAGTCAAGAAAGAATAGCTAATGTCAAATATGAGTATATCAATATTAATCTACTGAAATTTAATCAGGCAAGAACAATTTTATCCACTTTGAGGTGGTACTGATATTTAGAGAGATTGTGCACTATCTAGAGGCTTAAGAATCCTTTGCTTTATAAAATTTCAACACAAAGCTAGGTTCACGGTGGGAACCCTGAGAGTTAAACCTCCTAACTCTAAAGTAAACTCAGGAAATTCCTTGGAAAGCGGAAGTCCTGCTATGACATTTCCAGATCTTTCTTTGGACTTTTTTCTTCCTCTGAAAATTTCTCCCCTGACTATGGAGAAGGGGTGGAGAGACTCAAAGACCAACTCTGTCTGGATCTGTCTAGGTCTGAGGGTGTCCTATTGTGCTTTGTTCAATCTATTTTTAATTTCTGCATTGTCAGCACCTGATCTAACTTGTCCAGTCATCTGGTTTAGCTGCATAAGCCTGGTTTGGCCACTACCACTCGTAAGAAGTAGCCAACCAATACTGGCACAGTAACACCGCAGTCAGGAGAAAAGTCTGGAACATATGGCAGCATTAATCAGAAATAGTGTCATGAGTTCTTAACCAAATCCTAAATCAGATGGGGCAACCAAAGAATCAAGTTCAGGTTACTAGGTTGGCCTGAGAAATAGATTAGCATGAAGGAAGTGACAGATGCAGCAAACTGGAAGAAAATCAAGAATGCAGAAAATGATATCAGTTTTCCAAGCCAAAGTTAGGAACATTAATGATAAGAGCAGAGTTGTTAAGGCAAGAAGAGGACCACAGAAAAATCAGAAAATGGGACAAATGAGGTGAATTGTTAAGCCAAGGTCAGAAAACTGTAGGTCAACTTCAGGGAGGATGAAAATATGTTGATTCAGGTTTACAGCCAAGATCTGTATAGAGTCAAGGAGGTAGGTCACTGGTAAAACTAACATTACCTCCAAACCTTACATACTTGACTATACCTCCAGGTAACACTGTCTGTCCCTTACCCTATCTTGTTTCAAACTTGCTAGCTTTCCTAGTGACTTAGTAAAGAATCTGCCTGCAATGCAGGAGACCTGAGTTCAATCCCCGGGTCAGGAAGATCCCCTCAAGAAGGAAATGGCAACCCACTCCAATATTCTTGCCTGGAAAATCCCATGGACAGAGGAACCTGGTGGGCTATAGTCTATAGGGTTGCCAGGGTCGGACGCGACTTAGTGACTAAACTACCACCACATTTCCCTGAAACTTCATGAGAAAGGAAAGGAAATAAGGTCATCAAGCACCTGCCCAAATTTGCTGTACTAATCCCCACCCCAGTCCTAAGTATATTTTTTGCATTGATGAACCACAAACCTGACCTGTATAGCCTTTAAGTTTTTGCACCATCTTAGACCCTGAGAGCTGATGGATCGTGATGACAGATAGTGGTGCTCATTAAAGGTCCATTGGTCCCCAGCCTCAGCCCAACTACCCAGTTTTTATTCTTTTTCCCCCAAAGTTACTTTTTTAGCTGTTTTTTCTGCATTTACCAGCTTATTTCTAAATAACAAGCTTTTCTCTTCTATTTCTTGATATTTTCCTGTTTTAGATATTATATACTGACACACTTGTAGTGAAAAATGAACATTTAGGTTTCTTACACCCCTGCCTCTTATCCCCACTTCACTTCTACATTTTTCAAACCATTAAATCATAATTTTTGTTAAAACCATATTCAGTATTATTAATAATATTCATAGCTGTGCTATGCAGTTATAGTATGCATGTGTGCTTAGTCATGTCCGACTCTCCGCAACCCTATGATGTGTAGCCTACCAGGCTCCTCTGCCCATGGGATTTTCCAAGCAACAGTACTGAAGTGGGTTGCCATTTTCTCCTCTAGGGGATCTTCCTGACCCAGGGATTGAACCTGTGTCTCTTACATCTCCTACATGGCAGAGTCTTTACTGTTGAGCCACTGCAGAAGCCTATGGAGTTATAGTAACTTACACTTTTTATTCTTTTATAACTTTTGATTTTCTCTGGAATCAATATTAAAAACCTCCTTTTCTAGTTCCTTAGAGTTCTATGTACCTATTACATATTTCTCCCTACACTCTGTTGGTCTCTTCCTACTAGATCCAAGATATCAGGTAAGGCATTTATTTCCTCCCAGAGACCTCAACTGTCTTGCTCTAAACTGTTTGGTGATTATCTAGAACTGCAGCATACTGCTGTTCTGGAGATTTCTTTCACTAGAACCCTGAGGTTTTCTTTTTTCTTTAGATCATGTATTTCTTATTTTCCTTGATCCTGTAGATTCAAAATACTTCATGCTCCATTGTTCTTTTTTTTTCAATAATCACATTCTGCCCGTTAATTTTTATAATATAAACTTTGTGCTTCAGGGGTCTGCTAATTTCTTATTTTCTTAGTATTAATAGAATTTCAAATTTTAACCTTAAAAATTTCAGTTCTTCCTAATGGTGAAAAAAACTGAGGAAAACCAAAAGGGGAAAATGTCCCCTCATTCTTCACATTTATGTAAAAGAGATAATCTCCATATTATAAAACTCACCCTGATAAAATGATGATCAGAGAAGTTTACAAAAATCTCAATTTTTATACTCTTGTCCAATAATAAGTATTTGCTTACTATGTTATTCATTTAAAACTTCTTAGAAGCATTATTTGTAGAAAAAATCTTAAAGACACCCAGATAGAATTTATTGCTATGTCTTATTATATACACTATATTCCTTCCAATTTTTGACTTGACAATAAGATTCAAATAATAATAATATTCAGTAATATTACTCAAATAATATTCAAATGGACATGTCTTTGGGGGTGAAAACTATAAATACTTCTGAAGTTTATTTGTTGAGCTATAAAAAGATCATAAATGAAAAAACATCTATGATACTTCTGTGTTCTTTATACAGTCAAAATTGTAAGAGTTTTATCTCATTTAGCATCAATAATCTCCTGTCTCCCTCTTGGTTTTACACTCTCATTTTGGTGTAGCACATTCTTTAGTATCTTCTTTTAGTAAAATGGTAGATGGGAGGTAATATTTAGTACCTTCTTCCATGTCAAAAATATGTCATTGTTTTTCCTACATGTCATAATGGATAGTTTGGTAGAATATTCATATTTTAGAATGGAAATAATACTTTTTCACAATTTTGTAAATCTTCCTGTTATTGCTATGTAGCTGCCACTGCTACCATTCAAAAGTCTGATGATAGTCTGTGGTGCGGTGTGTGTGTGTTCAGTCATGTTCAACTCTTTGTGGCCCCAGGGACTGTAGACCATCAGGCTCCTCTGTCCATGGGATTTTTCAGGCAAGAACGCTGGAGTGAATTTCCATTTCCTCCTCCACGGGGTCTTCCAGACCCAGAGATCGAACTCAGATCTCTGAATTGACAGGCGATTCTTTACCACTGAGCCACCTGGGAAGCCCTGATGATGGTCTGAGCCATCATTATCTCTCATCTGGCTATTGCAGAAACCTAAGTAGTCTCCCTGCTTCCAGTCTTGCCTTGCTATAGTACATTCTCAAAGTAGCAGCAGGGTGATCCTTTTAAAAAGGACGTCCTTTTACCCCTCTTTCCTTCCCCCACTGTGTCTACAAGCCAGTTCTCTGTATCTGCATCTTCATTCCTTCCCTACAAATAGGCTCATCATACCATTTTACATATATATGCTGCCATGTGTAAAAAAGATAGCTGGTGAGAAGTCACTGTGTAACACAGGGAACCCAGCCTGGTGCTCTGTGATAACCTAGGGTCGGGGAGGGGAGGAAGGCTCAAGAGGGAGGTGATGTATGTATAATTATGGCTGATTTGCATTTGTTGTATGGTAGATACCAACACAACATTGTAAAGTTTGTAACACAGTAAATAAAAAAAAATTATTATTTTTAAAATAAATTAAAAAAAGAAGTCCTATCATGAGACTCTCTGTTCAAAACCTTGCAATGACTTCCGTCCTCACCCTGAGCACCGTCAGTATCCTTTCAGGCCCTGTGTCCCCTGTTCTCATCTTTACTGTCCTTTTCCATGCTTACTCTGCTCCAGGCACATTGGCCACCCAGTTGCTATATAAACAGGCCAGATGCATTACCACTTTTGCACTGGCTGCCTCTTGGCCAGGAAAGCTCTTCACCCAGACATCTGCAAGGCGGATGCCTTCACTTCCTTCAAGTCTTTACTAAAACTCACCTGGTAAAAGAAAACTATCCTGATTATCCCGTTTTAAACTACATGTCATTTTCCTCTCTTTTGACTCCAAATCATATTATCCTGCTCTGTTTTTCTTTCTTTGTGGCATTTTCAATTTCTAACAAGCTATATTATTTGCTTTTATATTTTATCTATTTCCTAGGCTCTAGGAGGGAATAGAACTTCATCTATTGTGTCATGCATACAGCCCCACTTCCAAATCAGCACAGAGTTGGTGCACAGTAAATGTCATTCGAATGAATAAACAGGACTGATGATTATAGTCTTCTTCCATATAATGTGACAGAGACCATTCATTGTAGAAACATTTCTGAGGCAGAGGTTATATATACAATCAAACTTTTCATCATTTTACTCCTTCCATCTGTTTTCCATATTGTAGATAAAATAATCTTTCCAAAATGCAAACCTGGTTATGTTAGCCCCGTCTCCACCTTCTTCCCTTCTGCTTAAGATGTGCTAAATGGCTTTCTGCATTTTTAGTTTTGACAGAAGTCTTTGACACAGTTTATAAAGCTCTGCACAGATTGCTTCTTGCAATCTAAGCCAGAGGGTCTTTGCACAAGCTGTTCCTTCTTCTTGGAATGCTTTTCCCTCCTTTCTTTGCATAATTATTTCCATGATCAAAGCCACATTAACAGTGGAGGAAAGAGCCTGGAAATAAGACCAGGCAAGGGGCCTGAGCAGGTTTCTTTGATTTATAAAAAATTTAAGTTTCAGATATTCAGGATAAATAAATTCTGGTGATCAAATGTATAACAAGAAGACTATAGTTAATACCATTGTGTTGTAGGGAATTCCCTGGTGGTCCAGTGGTTAGGATTCTGTGTACCTGAATTCAATCCCTGGTCAGGGAAATAAAACCCCACAAGCTGTGAGGCACAGTAAAAAAAATATATATATATATTGTATATTTGAAATTTGCAAAAAGTATATTTTAACCATTCTTATAAAAAAAAGATAACTGAGGTAAAGGATATGTTAATTAATAAACATTTCTCAATGTCTATGTATATGTAAGCATCACACTGTACACCTTAAAAATATACCATTTTTATTGGTCAATTGGGCCTCAGTAAGGGCTTCCCTGGTGGCTCAGTGGTGTAGAATCCGCCTGCAATGCAGGAGACCCAGGAAGGAAATGGCAACCCATTCCATATTCTTGCCTGGGAAATCCCGCCGTCAGAGGAGCCTGGCTACAGTTCAGGGGTCACCAAAAAGACCCACAGGACTGAGCTACTAAACCACCACCACCAACACTTCAGTAAAGCTCAGAGGGAGAAAAAAGTTACCACTAGTTCACACTGCTTCTTCTAACATCTTCTAGTCCTGGTCCTTAAAACTATTAAATAGATTAATTATGCTAAAAATAAAAACAAACCAAAAAAAACCAGAAACACTGTCCAATTTACTCTAATGAGAAGCATCTGTCTTTCCCTTCTCGTTAACTCCTGCTTATTCCTTGGGCCTCAGCTCAGGGGTAACTTTCTCAGGGCAGTGTTCCCTAAAGAGACCATCTCCACCTTTGGGAGGCTCTCTCCTTAGCACTCAACAGAGAGATGCTTGCTTTCACAAGCCTGTGATTACCTGGCTACTTTCTATTGCTTACACTAGACTCTGAGCTTCATGAGGATAAGGGACTGAGATTAGTTTTGTTCACTATTTGACCTCAGTGCCTAGTACAGTATCAAGGTAGGTGATCAAAAAATCATTTATTAAAAAAAAATTTTTTTTTTGGCTGTGCCATGTAGCTTTCAGGATCATAGTTCCCCAGATGAAGATTAAGTTTGGGTACTGGCAACAACTCCAGGGAAGCAGACTTCCCTGCTGGCTCAGACGGTAAAGCGTCTGTCTACAATGTGGGAGACCTGGGTTTGATCCCTGGGTTGGGAAGATCCCCTGGAGAAGGAAATGGCAATCCACTCCAGTACTATTGCCTGGAAAATCTCATGGACAGAGGAGCCTGGTAGGCTACAGCCCATGGGGTCGCAAAGAATCGGACACAACTGAGCCACTTCACTTCACTGGCAACAAAAGGGCCATGTCCTAACCCCTGAGCTACCAGGTAATTCCCTCCAAAAATTGTTTTAAAATGGATGCATGGGTGTAAAACTGCCTGTTTAGCCATTGACTTTCATTCTATATCAGATCCTATCGTATCACCAATGTTCCATGATTCTTCCAGATTATTAGTGCTCTAAACTTTAAGACTTGCTCTTTTTCCACCTAGTGACATGTACTACATTCAACAAAGTCACAGGAGGTCTGTATATCTGCTCTTCTGTTGGTCTTCCTTGAGTTCTTAATAATTGCCTCATGTGGCTCTTCAAAATTAGAATCTTGATGTCAGTCACTGTATTTGAATAGAATCCCATGGACAGAGGAGCCTGGTGGGCTACAGTCCACGGGGTCGCAAAGAGTCAGACACGACTGAGCGACTTCACACACACACACACACACACACACACACTTTTATATTAACTGGGCTCACTTTGGCTAAAGCCAATTTTAAATGTGGTTCTAGAGTTGTCTAACTTTAAGAACCACCAATTCTAAAAGTATGTGTACTCTAACTTTTAAAAAATTTGGTTAGACTGCTCTGAGTGTATGCAGAACTTTCATATTATACCTTTCAGATCTTAATAAAAACTTTCAAAATCCAGATAAAAGAAGTGTTGGAGGTGAGCCTAGGAATAGGGAATGAGTGATGAAAAAAAAAAGAAAGAAAAAGGAAGGTGAACACAGAGTGGATTAGCAAAGTGAAGCCAGGAATTTTTTCACACCAGGTTTCTAATTCTTTCTATAGAATATGTGGAGGTGTAAAAAAGTTATTGTCTTCTGATACTTGGCTTCTGACATTTGGCTTCAAGTTTCATTTTAGGTTAGAGGGGGAAGAATTCCCTGTATAATGAAGATTTTACTGACCTCGTCAGCAAGTCTAGGAGTTGTTTTTCTACCAGAAGTGATGGATTTGCTGTGATCTAGTCATAATCTGTTACTCAGTCCTACTCTGGCAAGTTTCACAGATTTATAAAAGAGATGAGTCAATTAGGAATCCAGCCTGGGCAATTAAGAAATGGAACAAAAGTTAGGAGGCTTCATCTGGCTTCAAATGCAAGGCTGTCTTGCTTACTCTCTAGGTACCCTGGATGTACACATGCAAGCACCAGTAGAGAGACGTATTATTTTAAATTATGTCGCTGAATCCATCAGTATTCACAATTGCACAAAATATAACATGCTGGCCAAAATATGATTAAAATCAGCCCAGGAAAATGACCCAAGAGAATCAAGCAGTTTATGACCTTGGCTGTCACTAGGTATTTAATTCATTCAAAGCACCCTTTATAACTGGAATGATAGGGGAGATTTTTACAATGATTCCAGAGGTCTTGATAGATGCACCAAGAGTAAAGGAGGGACAGCATCTCAGCCTCACTTTATTCTTGTCTTGCTTTCATCAGAGAGCCAGAGCAGTTGGAGAGTGATCTGTTGATTCTGCACAGAGGACCAGTCAGTGGAGCTTCAGAGGTTACCCTGGCCTAACATTGGCATTTCATAGTAATGTTTCTGTGGTGTGTGTACAGCTTAATTGCCAGTATCACCTGTAACTAGCATTTATACAATCATTCTTTTGGAATAGTGGAGCTATAACAATAAAAACACACTAAAACAAATATGCTCTACCCTTAATATCAATCAAAAGACAGCTTTAGTTAAAAACAAAAGTAAAAGCAAAACATACTTGGTCTAACAAGTTATTCTGTGTGAAAAAGGAAGACTGTCCAAAACATATAAATCATGGCCTTCTCTCTGCGGTAAGCACTTTTTTCCCCTCAGAATTATCATTTTGTAATCGGAAAAGCCCTGGAGTTTAAAGTATGCCTCGTACAAATGTCACTTCCAAGCTTCAGTGCTAAGCCAGAGGAAATATTATCCTAGTGGTCTCCAAGGTCCAATGTCTAGGTGTTGGATACATGATAAACTTACATGGAGCTTTCTTAGTGAGATATAGTCCTCCAGAGGATTGAATTTTTCAAGGCTTAGTATAACCCAACCCTTTAAATAAGATTTAAGCTTCCCTTGTCAGGTTCCTTTAAGAGCTTTTTAAATTTTTTTTATTTGCTGCTTTGACCAGGTTCTAATCCCTAGTCCCCAGTGACAACTTTTGGCCATCTCAACCATTTCATGTCTGCTTTCCAGGGCCTGGGGCAGCTTGTACAACTGAAGATATTTCTTTTCTTCTTTCACAGAAGAACCTCATTGAAATAATATGAGCTGGAAAAGTGCAATAATAATGATTTTATGATAGAATTGTAATTACTGGAAATAGAGAATGGGTCTACCAATTCACACCTTAACCTTGGACTTCCCAGCCTCTAGAACTGTGAGAAACAAATGTCTATGTTTAAGTTACCCAGTCTGTGGTAGTTTGTTAATAGCAGTCTGAGCTAAGACAACAACTAAAAATGTAAAATACTTTCTTGTACTTAAAAATGATGTGGAAATTTCTAGGCACCAGAAACAAAAAGGGAACTCAAAGCCAGAATGAAAATTTGGAGCTGATACCACGGCATCCAATGGGATTAGCTGATTATTATATAGACCCAAGGGCTTCCCAGGTGGCTCAGAGGTAAAGAATCTGCCTGCCAATGCAGGAGACTTGCAGGATGTGGGGTTAGATCTCTGGGTGGGGAAGGTCCCCTGGAGAAGGAAATGACAACCCACTTCAGTACTCTTGCCTGAAGAATCTCATGGACATGAGAGCCTGGAGGGGTACAGTCCAAATTCAGGGCGCTGACACTGGCTCCTATAGAGCCTAGGACAACTCCACAGTCCAGTGGGGCCGCTGCCCACATTGGAGCACAGGGCAGCCGCAGCCTCCCAGTGCGCTTTTCTCTGTTCAGTCATAGTGGGTGGGCAGTGGTCGGGAGATCCAGATCAAGACCTGTAACATCTTCTCCAACTTCCCTGGGCTCGGGACAACTGGCAGCAAAGGGACGGATTCCTCTCTCTTCATGACAGGCTGTTCCAGGCATTGGAATGCGCTTCCACCCAAGGTTGACTGCAGGCTGGCCTCAGCCTTCCCCCGGAGTATGTGGAGAAATGTTCACCATCATCTTTGGTCAGTGTGGCCACATCTGCTCACGCAAGAAGAAACTTTGTTAGTTTGTTTGTTTTCCACTCTTTCTTCTTGCTCCTATCTCGGTGAAGGAACATCCAGCAATGAGATTTAAAAAAATACAGTAATATTTTATATATATATATATATACATACATGCTCAGTCATTTCAGTCGTGTCTGACTGTTTGACACCCCATAGTCTATAGCCTGCCAGGTTCCTCTATCCATGGGGTTCTCCAGACAAGGATACTGAAGCGGGTTGTCACACCCTCCTCCAGGGGATCTTTCTGACCCAGGGATGGAACCCATGTCTCAATGTCGCCTGTATTGGCAGGGGAGTTCTTTACCACTAGAACCACCTGGGAAGAGTGTCTAGGGGATATACACACACACACACATATGGGCTTCCCACGTGGCTCCAGTGGTAAAGAACCTCCTGCCACTGCAGGAGACACAACAGACGTGGGTTCACAACAGTCCCTGGAGTGGGACCATCCCCTAGAGGAGGAAACTCCAGTATTCTTGCTTGGAGAATCCCATGGACAGAGGAGCCTGTTGGACTATAGTCCATCAGGCACAACCGACTCTTTGCCTAATGACTTAGCGTATACCCTAGAAGTGACTTAGCATATACCCTAGAAACAGAAGGAAGGACCTTTAATGTCCTGACACCCTTAGCAATGACTTCCTAGGCCTCTGTGATTTGGTACAGACTTAAGAGAAAAATGCACTTTTGAGATAGGCTACCTAAGTTCAAACTCCTAATCCTACAATTTATCAACTCTGTGATATATTATACAATCTTTCTATGCATCAATTTCCTGATCTATAGAGTGGGAATTTAAAGAAGAACCTTCTCAAAGAGGTACATAGAATAATACCTGGAATAATTTGTGTGTTCTATAAATGTTTACTTAGTATTATCAGTGAGTTTGAGCAAACTCCAGGAGATAGTGAAAGACAAAGAAGTTTGGCATGCTGCAGTCCATGACGTTGCAAAGAGTTGACAGGACTTAGCAACTAAACAACAAAATTAGTGAAATGCCCGTAAAAGCAAATTAGAAAAACTTTCTAAAAAGTATCACAAAGTTTAGGAAGAATATAGGGAATTGAGAGTCTCACACTGCTGGTGGATGATAAATGTCTGTATCCACATTGGAAAGCAGCTTTGCAATGCGTAGCAAAATTAAAGAAGTCCATAGTCTGCTGCTGCTGCTGCTGCTAAGTTGTTTCAGTCGTGTCCGACCCTGTGCGACCCCATAGACGGCAGCCCACCAGGCTCCCCCATCCCTGGGATTCTCTAGGCAAGAATGCTGGAGTGGGTTGCCATTTCCTTCTCCAATGCATGAAAGTGAAAAGTCAAAGTGAAGTCGCTCAGTCGTGTCCAACTCAGCGACCCCATGGACAGCAGCCTACCAGGCTCCTCCGTCCATGGGACTTTCCAGGCAAGAGTACTGGAGTGGGGTGTCATTGCCTTCTCCATTGCATAGTCTACAACCGACGAATTCCACTAGAGCACACTCTCTAAAGCAACTCTCATACCTGTGCACCAGGAGGCTTTTAGAAGGATGGTGGTAAACTAAAAGATTGGAAGCAACCTAAATGTTCATTAATAGGGAAAGATTAAAGTTATACAGTTATGTAATGGAATACTGTATTGTAGTTAAAATGAATGGGTGAGTGAATGACTGTGTGTGTGCTGGCTCCCCCTCTCCCCATTGTACACTGAATATGTAATGTCCTGGATAAAATATCAAGAACATAGAGCTGACTCAGTAAAGTGAGTTGCAGAATACCAACTTGCATCCAGTTAAAAATTAGCAAGACAATTTATGGCTAAGTACATATATACTGAAAATACAAACACCTAGATAGGAAGGATGCATACCTCAAATTGGCCTGTGTTTTCTGAGAAAAGCAGACTTCCCTGGTGGCTCAGATGGTAAAGCATCTGCCTACAATGCGTGAGACCTGGGTTCAATCCCTGGGTCAGGAAGCTCTCCTGGAGAAGGAAATGGCAACCCACTCCAGTGTTCTTGCCTGGAAAATCCCATGGATGGAAAAGCCTGGTAGGCTATAGTCCATGGGGTCGCAAAGAGTCGGACATAACTGAGCAGCTTCACTTTCTCTTTCTCAGAAAGGCAGTGGAGCAATCCTGGTAGGGAAGAGCTCCCAACTGTATTTCAGTGACTGTTTAATTCTTAGAAAGACAAACAAATCTAAATCTTATACAGCATAATAAAGCATTTGTTAACATTTGATGGTAACATGAATGCTTGTTTTGTAAATCTCCATAAAGCTGAATTTTCAAAATCCAGTAAATAAGGAAATAAAAAACATAATTGTGGCAGAGAAGAAAGTATCTATTTTTTCCAGCTTTTAGTTGGAACAAATAAATACCCCAGAAGTTTTTGAAGCTCCCTGGGTGAGGTTCACACTTTGAGAAACTCTGTTATCAATGCCAGGTTATCCAAAGGACACCAAGAATACAAGTTTCTAGGGTTGAGGAGTGGCAGGACACTGGGGAGGGCGGGGGCAGGTAGGGATTGAAACTGAGAGACAGAACAGAGGGAACTTAATTTTGTATTACATAGTGTGGGTTGGACAGCATATTCTTTTACTTATAGCTCTTAAAAACCTTATACCTGGTACTGGTACATGTTCAGTTTCAGCTGAAATCAGTTTGTTATTCAGTCATTGAGTTGAGTCCGACTCTTGCAATACCTTGAACTATGTAGCCTGCCAGGCTCCTCTGTCCATGGGATTTACCAAGCAAGAATACTGGAGTGGGTTGCCATTTCCCTCTCCATAAAAAAGAAAAGAATAGAATACTTATCGCAAAATTTAGCTTGTGAAATGCCCAACAGGGTAATTGTAGAGGCTATATACATATGAAAACACTGTTGAGGAGAAAGCCAAGGACAAGTTGAGTAAGAGCAAAGATATCAGTTAAAGGCGAGGTGTGAAAGGAGGGCTTCCCTAGTGGCTCAGCGGTAAAGAATCCACCCACACTATAAGAGCCACAGGGAGACACGGGCTCAGTCCCTGGGTTGGGAAGATTCTCTGGGGGAGAATGGCATGGCAACCTACTCTAGTATTCTTGCCTGGAGAATCCCATGGAGGGAGCCTGGCGGGTTACAGTCCATGGTGTTGCCGAGTCAGACATGGCTGAAGCAACTTAGCATACATGCACAGGATGAAAGGAAAGCATGGGGGCAGAACACTGAATTTTCAAGTGAAAATCTATGCAGAATTCTTCTATATAAAAATCTACCCCTCTGGCCAGTGTGAGTGGGGAAGGCCAGAGCCCCCCTGCTTGTTCACCTCGTCCTGCTCTGCCCCTATCTACAGAGACTGAGTAGTACTGATAAGGCTTACTCTCTTTACATTTCAGCTCACATTCCTACCTCTTCCCTCAATCTTCCTTCCTACTGAAAAGGAAAATAGGAGTTGATACCCTGAAGGGAAAACTGAAATATTAAGACAGCAACCTGAGACTTCATCATACTTCTTAATTGTTTGAGATTAAAAAAAAAAAGATAATCTGATTTTCTTTTATTAATAATTGTCTGATATCTTTTAATTAGGGAAAATGTGCAAAAGTTAATTTGCCTAGACAGTGTTCTATGTGTGCACCTTTAGCTACTGGAAATCATACTAAAATATTGCATTATGGAAATTATGTGAAATCAAGCATTGCTATATTTTAAAAGGAGAATTTGAAAATGAAGTTGAATGTTTTATAATTTTTTTTAATTAAAAAGAGAACTTTAATTATTTTCAGCTGTGCTGGATCTTCATTGCTGCGCTTGGGCTTTCTCTAGTTGCAGTGATCCGGGTCTACTCTCCAGTTGCGGTCCATGGGCTTCTCATTGCCGTGCTTCCCTTGTTGCAGAGCATGGGCTGCAGGGTGCGTGGGCTCAGCAGTTGTGGCTTGTGGGCCCAGCTGCCTCATGGCATGTGGGATCTTCCCAGACCAGGGATCAAACCGACGCCTCCTGCACTGGCAGGTAGACTCTTCACTGCACCACCTGGGAAGCCCTATAATTTCTTAAATTAACATAAATGAGAAATGATAAAAGCACACACACACAGAGACACACACAGATGTTTTAGGTAAGAGCATATTTCCCCTAGTTAGAGATGTGAATGTACTTTTTAAAATCTAAATGCTTGCAGGATCAAACCCCTAATTAGAACCAAGCCTCCCAATTAAATTCTCTCCTCCTCAATACAATGGGAAGGAGTCCTTCAATGGCTACTCCAGCCTTTCTGTCTGTTTAACTGTATGATTTAACCTGAAAATTATGAGTTTAAATATTTCTTCAGCTGTGAAGGTCATTTACATTAAGCCACATTTTTGTTTAATAATGGCTGTTAAGTTGAAATCTGATTGTTGACCTTGAATTTAATTGGTTCATACGCCCAATGGACAGCTTTTCTGTACCATATGAAGCACTGCAGTGGATGAAAATAGTTATCCAGACTTCCTCTTATACCATATATTCTAAGCACATTTAGGGTAATGTGTATGCGTGCGTGCTCAGTCATGTCTGACTCTGCAACCTCATGGACTGTAGCCCTCCAGGCTCCTCCGTCCATGGAAATTTCCAGGCAAGAATACTGGAATGGATTGCAATTTCCTTCTTCAGGGAATCTTTCCAAACTAGGGATCAAACCTACATCTCCTGCATTGCAGGTGGCTTCTTTACTGCTGTGTCAGCTGGGAAGCCCCATATAGGGTAATAAACTCTCTTAATGATTTCCAAGTTATAATCAGGGATAATCTTGATTGGGTGTCTGTTTTTTAAACACAATAGGATAAAGAAAGAGGCAAACAGTTCATATGAGGTTATAGGTATAGAATGATGTGAGAGCTAGTGGTCTGCTCATTGAAACCTATTTCTACCATTTTTCACAATACTGTCTCATTCTAAGCTTAAAGTCTACTTAAAAGTCTATTTTAGTACAAAGATACACTGAGTTAATCAAGCAATAATTACTCATTCTGTATTCTCAGCACTAATTTTCATTAAAACCTGTATACAATAAAATATATTGATTTTATCCTAAATTTAATTCAGTTGATTTTGGCCTATTATTTTAGTCTTTTAGATCTACCTCCCTGGATTGGAATTGGGAATGTTGATCCAGGTACTTTTATTTCAATCTTGTTTTAGCCCCAGTTCTATATACTTTTTTAAAAATCAAAATGTTGTTGATTGAAAATATTGTGTTAGTTTTAGGTATACAGCAAAGTGATTCAGTTATATATGTGTATGTATCTATATTTTCAGATTATTTTCATTATAGATTATTACAAGATATTGAATATTGTGCTATACAGTAAATCCTATTTTATATGTAGTAGTTTGTGCCTGTTGCTCCCACACTCCAAATTCATCCCTCCTCTCTACTCTTTCCCTTTTGGTAACCATAAGTTTGTTTTCTATGTCTCTCTCTATTTTTTGTTTTCACTGACTCAATGAACATGAGTTTGAGCAAACTCTGGGAGATAGTGAAGGACAGGGAAGCCTGGCGTGCTGCAGTCCATGGGATCACAAAGAATTGGACACAACTTAGGGACTGAACAGCAATATACTTTTTAATCTCCATTTTTCTATAGGATTCTTTGTACTATTATTTATTTATAGGAACTATTCAGGTATTTGAGCACTACTTTACTAGTGTGTGAGATGAGTGCAATTGTGTGGTAGTTTGAGCACTTTTTGGCATTGCCTTTCTTTGGGATTGGAATGAAAACTGACCTTTTCCAGTCCTGTGGCCACTGCTGAGTTTTCCATATTTGCTGGCATATCGAGTGCAACACTTTCACAGCATCACCTTTCAGGATTTGAAATAGCTCAACTGGAATTCTATCATCTCTGCTAGCTATGTTCATAGTGATGTTTTCTAAGGCCCACTTGACTTCCCATTCCGATGTCTGGCTCTAGGTGAGTGATCACACCATCGTGATTATCTTGGTCTTGAAGATCTTTTTTGTATAGTTCTTCTGTGTATTCTTGCCACTTCTTCTTAATATCTTCTGCTTCTGTTAGGTCCATACCATTTCTGTCCTTTAGTCAAGGCTATGGTTTTTCCAGTAGTCATGTATGGATGTGAGAGTTGGACTGTGAAGAAAGCTGAGCACCGAAGAACTGATGCTTTTGAACTGTGGTGTTGGAGAAGACTCTTGAGAGTCCCTTGGACTGCAAGGAGATCCAACCAGTCCATTCTGAAGGAGATCAGCCCTGGGATTTCTTTGGAAGGAATGATGCTAAAGCTGAAACTCCAGTACTTTGGCCACCTCATGCGAAGAGTGGACTCATTGGAAAAGACTCTGATGCTGGGAGGGATTCGGGGCAGGAGGAGAAGGGGACAACAGAGGATGAGATGGCTGGATGGCATCACTGACTCGATGGACGTGAGTCTGAGTGAACTCTGGGAGTTGGTGATGGACAGGGAGGCCTGGCGTGCTGCGATTCATGGGGTCGCAAAGAGTCGGACACGACTGAGTGACTGAACTGAACTGATTCAGGTATTTATCACACAAATTTGTTGATTATAGATGCTCTAAATATTTATCTTTTTGTTTTTGACTTTTCACTTTCTTCATGTATTGCTGATGGCCAGAAATTCATTATTCAAATATTAATTCAGCCAAATTAATTAGCTTTCTTTATGTTTTTGGCATCCTAAAAAATATCTTTTTTTACCCTGGTATCATAAACATATTTTCCTGTAACTTGTTCAAAGAGTTTTAGAATTGTGCTTTTCACAGTTATGTCTTCAATCCACTTGGAATTAGTTTGTGTAGGATATGAGGTGGGAACCCAATTGCGCCAACATCAGGGGTCTTATTGAAAGTATCTTTTTTCTATTGCAATATTATCTCTATTTTATATCAACAACGTATGTGAATAGGCTTGTTTAGGGGCTCTGTATTCTGCTTCAGAAATCTTTTAAAGCTATTTTTATGCTAATAAATCCCTTAGACTACAAGTAAATCAAAACAATCAATCCTAAAGGAAAGCAACCCTGAATGTTCATTGGGAGGACTGATGCTGAAGCTGAAGCTCCAATACTTTGGCCACCTGATGCGAAGAACTGACTCATTGGAAAAGACCCTGATGGTGGGAAAGATTGCAGGCAGTAGGAGAAGGGGACAGAGGATGAGATGGTTGGATGGCATCACCAACTCGATGGACATGAGTTTGAGTAAGCTCTAGAAGTTGGTGATGGACAGGGAAGCCTGGTGTGCTTCAGTCCATGGGGTCACAAAGAGTTGGACATGACTGAGTGATTGACTGAACTGAACAACGGTGAAACTTGCTAGTATCAATTGCTAAATAAAGAATACTGAGTAGCTGGAGTCAGTGATCGCCAGTCTTCTCCTAGGACCACACATTCTAACCTTTTCAATATCTGAGCTGTTATCAAAATACTACTAAAATGTTGAGGTTAAGAATCTGCCTCCTGTTAGATGCATTGACAAGTCAAGTAACAAAGGAGTTTCCCTGAGTCTTCTTCTGCTGCTTAGTTTTTCCCACAACAACAGAAAATTCTGTTGGATAGATGAATGAATTCCAATAGCATGTTTAATTTGGGTTTCTTTTCTTTTCAACTTTTAAATGCCTAGAGTGCAAAAAATCTCCTGGATATACAGTGAAATTTCACACTAAGAGATAATGTCACATTAAATATAACCCTGAAAGAGCCAGATGACAGAAGTATTTTTAGGATGCATAACTTATCAACTTTCCTCCAAAGATTGTAATGATAATAGCTTGCACTTACTGAGCATGGAGTGTGTTCCAGGCACAGAGGTGTTTTACATGGAGTGTATTTAATTCTTACAATACACATCATATGAGGTATATATTATTATTATTGGAGAAGGAAATGGCAACCCACTCCAGTATTCTTGCCTGGAGAATCCCATGGACGGAGGAGCCTGGTAGGCTATAGTCCACGGGGTCGCAAAGAGTCGGACATGACTGAGTGACTTCACCTCACCTAACACATATATATATTATTATTATTACTCTCATATTGCCCAAGAAAAGTGTGAGGCTCAGAAAGACTAAGAATTTGTTAATTTTTCCAGATATAGAAGTGGTAGAAATGAGTCTCTAACTTGGTCAAATATGCTGAATTATAGTTAAGAGCCTTCCTTCTTAATACCATGAAATACTCTCACTTGAAGTTTCCCTGTTCTATTTAATATCATCTACTTTATCTCTGTCCTCATGAGAATTGAGTAAAAATGAGGCAGGATGATATTTGTGTTAAATGAGATTCCATATTGCTAGCACAGAAAGCCTGGCTCAAGTTGGCATTAGTAACAGATTTAGATAATGTGCCCACTTCCACATGAAAACCGGAGCTGGGGGAACATCATTGGCTCAGGACAGGGTGATGTACCCATCCATGAACCATACACTGTGGCAAGGGGAAGATGGATAACTGAGCTTGCAGTTTAGTCAATTCCTGAAGCCAGGGACGGGAAAAATCCCACCGAAATCGAATGGCTGCCCCTTGAGGTGGGGAGAGGGGAGATGGGAAAATAGAGGCACAGGGAAATGAAGACAAATGAGTCAGACCAATGGAATCCTTAGTTCCTTTCCCACTGAAAGATGAACACACACATCACACTGAAAGAAAGAGCATGGTTAGATCCCAGATTTTAAAAGAATTCCACTGACAATCTGTGCATTAGCTCTCCACTAGCTGCATTGTTGCCTTCCCTATAACTCAGACAGTAAAGAATCTGCCTGCAACATGGGAGACCTGGGTTCGATCCCTGGGTTGGGAAGATCCCCTGGAGAAGGAAATGGCAACCCACTCCAGTATTCTTGCCTGGAGAATGCCTATGGACAGAGGACCCAGGTGGGCTACAGTCCACAGGGTCACAAAGAGTTGGACATGACTAAACGACTAAAGACAGCACAGCTGCATTGTAACAAATTATTCCAAAATTTATCTGCTTCAGAGAAGCACTTCTGTGAGTCAGTAACCTGAGTGTGGCTTAGCTGGCTCAGTGCTTTTTATCGGGTTACTGGGGAAAGATCTTCAAAGCTCACTCATGGTTGTTAGTAGAACTTATCTTTTCCTACGCTGTTGCACTGAGGCAGTTTCTTGTCATGTGGGCCTCTCCTTAGGGCAGCTCACAGCAGGCATCTGGCTTCCCTGAGAACAAGCAAGGAAGAGAGCAAAGGAAAATGTCCAGGACAGTCTTTTTATAACCTAATCTTTGAAGTGACATCCTATTGCTTCCACTTGTATTTTATTCTTTAGAAGTGAGTCAGTAAGTCTATCCTTTTCTCAAGAAAGAAGACAGATAAGTGTGAAAATCAATCATAAGGTGGGGCTCTATGGAGCCATCTTAGGAGCTGCCTACTATGTGTGGGCTTCCCAGGTGGCTCAGTGATAAAGAATCTGTCTGCCAAAGAAAGAGATGGGAGTTTGACCCCTGGGTCTGGAAGATTCTTTGGAGAAGGAAATGGCAACCCACTCCAGTATTTGTAAGGTATGGAGTTAGAGTAGGCAAGGTTCAGAAAAAGAAAGACTGGCACTCTACAGGAACAGATCACCTTTAATGAGGCAAGAAGGGGCAGCAGTCAGATTAGTGAGCTGTTGCACTTGTCTAAGAAAAAAGTAAGTATATATAGGCATGTATGTAGAAAGCTACTGTCTTAAGGGGGCCTGTTCTTCAAGGTTGCTGGGAGTAGTTATCTCTTAAACGACTGGGGCAAGGAATTCTGGAGATGGGCCAGAGGCTGGGCCGGCTTGGAGCTGGGCATAACCAACCTAATGTCTATTTTTCCTTCGGGTGAGAGAGTTCTTTGTTTTGCCTCGAATGGTGGGGAGGACCTGGAGGGAGTTTTAATTCCAGGTTACCTTGAGCCATGCAACCCTTCAGTATTCCTGCCTGGGAAATCCCAAGGACAGAGGAACCTGTCAGGGCCGCAAAAAGAACTGGACATGACTTAGCGACTGGAAAAAACAAGCGAACGTGATGTGTTCATTTGTATGCGGGGGGGTGGGTGTGCATGTGTGTTTTAGGGATGGTGGGCAGTCAGTGGTTGCACCTGGTATGGGCCAAAAGAGTATGAGTTCTTATGAATTTTTCCTGTGAAGAGTATTGGAGAGTTAGATGATAGTTGTCCCCACAGGAAACGTATGACATTCACAAATTGAGAATTTGAGCCAGCTTAGTAAAGTGACTATTTCCAAAGGTGTGGTAAGTTAGGTACAGAGAAATTACAAGGAATAGTGCATTACCCGAGAGGTTGAGACAGCTTGGTGTATCACTCTCCTGAGGTCTGAAGCGGCATGAGGAAGGAGCGGTTACCAGAACTGGGAGGGGGTTTTGTATGAGAAGACCTCAGGGCAGAAGCCATGACTTTTCACCTTATGAAGTAGTCAGCCAACAGCATCTCAACAGGGAGGGTGCCAGGGAAATAAATACGCTGAATCACTTTCTTCCACCCTTCTGCTGGTACCACCCACTGGCAGAACTCAACCAGAAGCCAGAAGGCAAGACATCCACTAATATGGTCAATACAGTCCAGTCTCCAACTACACACAGTAATGTGGGAACAGCAGAGAGTAGATCAGGAGGACAGTGAGAAGATACCCAGTACAGATTTCAAAGGAGTGCATGTGAGGAAAATCATATCCTTAATAGGGAAAAATGAAGAAACAGTCTTCCATGACTAGGTATTCAGTACAAGCTAGATGGAAGAGTTTGCTGACAGAGAAAGGTATTTAACATCAGAACAGGCTTTCATATAATTGCGTCTCTTGAAGATCCTCAGAAATGGGAAACATGCATCCATCTCTAGGAAAAGATTTGGGCAAAACTGAACTGATGAAAGAAGCATGGGTAGCTAAGATGACTTTGAAGGGTCCTTGTAACTTGAGGATTTGGCATTCCAGGAGGAGGGATGGAAATCAGGGAACTGGATCTCCTGCAAAATATTCACAACTCTTTGAAATGGAAATGAGGCTCTTCCAATTTAGGAATCAAATTAAAGCAACTATTCAGGGTGTTAGCAGGCTGTACTCCTGCTTGTTTGAAGTGGCAGCTAAAGGAGGGAGGTGTGCTTTTCCCTGGATGAAGCAGGATCTCGCTCAGTCTGTTTTCATCTTTACTTAGCACCTGCTGGCCAGGAGTGGTGTCGCCCGAGCAATCAGACAGTAGACGTGCCAAGAGTCTGACCTCCCCGTGTCTGCTGCCCCTCCCCCAAGCCCCATGACACCTCTCCTGATATAGATGGACAGGGGTTGGTTTAAAATGACAGTCTCAAGTTCGTGTAGGAAGAGAAAGTTAATTCAAAGAAACTGTCAGGCAAGCTTCCTCTCTCTGTAGGAATAATTATTATCCCCTTTCACCATGGCCCACCTGGGAGCCCACTTTGCCTTCAGATCCCGCTGGCAGAAGACCGATGATGAACTCTGTCGACATAGCATGTCCTTTATTCTTCACAAAGCCATTTGCAATGACTTCTTTCAGAGCTATCTCTACCTGCTGGAAAATATTCCCCTGGGTAAGTGAGTCAGAGCTCCTAGATAAGGGATAAGAAATGACTGGAGCCACTGTGTGAGGTTGTGGGGCTTTTCCAAAAGGAATTAGAACAAGGACACTTTTCAAATAAAAAGGACCCACAACCATTTAAATGGGCTTAAATGTGTCAATGGCATTCTTTTATGGAGAGTGCAAAGATCAAGTGCTGCCTGGAAGGTCAAGCCTCTATTTTGGGACTTCTATGCACCACAGACATGAGTAACTTGCTTCTCTGGGTGTTGGTTGCCTGAATATCAGGCTTGTGGAAATGAATTTCTTGAGTTTGAAAGGACATTTTTAATATTTGCAAAAGTTTAGAGGTGAGTAAATTAGGTAACTCAAAGATGAGAGTATTAATGCAATAGCATATCAACTAAGAATGAAAAAGAATGGCTAAACAATAATAGATCAAGGTTGTTGGGGTGAGTGTGTGTCTGCATGTGTATGCATGAGCACACACTCCACATAATGCTTTCTGGCCTTTCTGAGTTACAAGAATAGTCTGAGAGTTTAAAGGAGCTGATTTTAGTGTGATCTTTGAATGCTAAGAAAAAAATTGGGCAGTAGTCTGTCTCCATTTTAGTTATTTCCTCTAGTTTTCAGGGAGTTGGACAATAGGGCAACATAAAGCTTATCTGGTTTGTCTACACTGCTTTTCTTAGCCTGCGTGAAAGCGGTTAGTTAAGCACACTCTTAACAGCCCTGAAGAGGAAATAACTTGTGATTAAAGAGTGAAGTATCCCCTTTGATTTATATTCCCCCAGTGAAAGCAGGAGCAGTATGTTTTGCCCCAGTCTGTTTTCTTAAGGTTGCTGAAAGCCCCATTGTACACTTGATGTGGGCAGGCTTTCCAGATGGGCAAGGAGCTACATAATTCTTTGTATTGCGTTCAAGACTATATTACCAGCCTACCAAAGTCACTTTCTAAGTCCATTTCTGAGGGGAATCTTTAATTCTAGATATACAAATGGCTTCATCTCACATATATAGATATATATATATAACTGAACTGAACTGAACTGAACTGATATATATTCCTTATTCAAATTTCTCATTTATGACTTTATTTGATCCTTATAACCAACCACATGATGAAATAGATAGAGTAAGCATTATTACTTTTCTATGCACCTTCTCACTCTTGTCCCCTATACTATTTTTTCAAAATGAGGAAAAGAAAATTCAGAGATGATGAGATCAGTCTAGATAGGTCTCACCTAGATACCAAAGTAAGAACCAGGGCTCTTTCTGGTAGATCACATTTTGTTGATCAGTGGCTACGTTGTTCCCAATTCTTTGTGACCTCATGGACTGCAGCACTTCAGGCTCCCCTGCCCTTCACTGTCTCCTGGAGTTTGCTCAAATTCATATCCTTTGTGTTGGTGATGCTATCTAACCATCTCATCCTCTGCCACCCTCTTCTCCCTTTGCCTTCATTCTTTCCCGGTTTCAGGATCTTTTCCAACGAGTACATTCTTTGTGTCAGGTGGCCAAAGTATTGGAACTTCAGCTTCAGCAACAGTCCTTCCAATGAATATTCAGAGTTGATTTCCTTTAGGACTGACTGGTTTGATCTCCTTGCAGTCCATGGGATCTCATGAGTCTACTCCAGTGACATAATTCAAAAGCATCAGTTTTTCGGTGCTCAGCTTGCTTTATGATCCAAACTCTCTGATCTACCCATAAGTAATTCCTGTAGGACATAGTGGACATCTCATCTGTATCCAAATGGAAAAATTAGAGCAGTTTATTTGGAAGATGATGATGTTCTGACCACTCCATATATTTTGTCAGACCACTGGAGACACTCTTTGGATGATACCTCAGTAACAGTACCTTGTTGGCTCATGTTGCATTAGTCTGGCAAAAGATGTAAATTCAATAACTTATGAGAGACATGCTAAGGGGTAGATGACCACCAAATTTTAAAAATAATTATTAGAGATTGAACCTCATCTCTGAAAGTAGCTAAAGATGAATTTAAAAGACCCCAATAAGTATTTATTAGAAAATTGAAATGGCCCCTTACTAATAATTAATTGCAAGTTTCCAACATCCTGAGTTCAAATTCTGGCACTGCTACTGATAGAGAAATCACCGCTGCAAGATGCTAAACTCTGAGCATCATTTTCCTCAAAACTGTGGGGCTGTTGGAGTATTAAATGCAATTATATATGTGAAACTCATCAATGCTCAATAAGCAGTAGCATTTCATTTCTTTTAAAAAGTTACCACACAGCCTTCCTTAGAACAGGTATTACCGAAGATAAGCTTAATTTGGTGTATGAGAGTTTTCAGGCTTCGGTGGATATTAATGTTTTCACTTTGGAAGTAAAACTCGGCCAGTGGAAGCACTCCTTCCCCAGCCTTCACTGAGGTGTTTTAGAGTTGGCTTCCCCTCCTCTTGATGATTTCAAGACTTCATAGAAATGAAAATAAAGCCCTTCTTTTAAAAGACTGGGGAACCCTACTGCAGCGTCTGCACAGAAAGTTTGTTGTTTGGAGTAATTATGGGAAGAATGGCGGCTAACCAGACTCTTTGATTCCTTCTTTCCTTCCTTCCTCCCTCCAACTGCCTGCATTAGGCAGTCAGCCTCACACCAGCTCCCTGTGAAGTGACATTTAGTCATGGGGACACTTGCTGAACTATCCCTGGCTAACTTCAGTGATTCCTGGAGAAGCAAGAGCATGCATATTCAAAGTCTCCAATGGAACTCTTAGCTATGCCATTGACTATGACAGGTTTTCAAAAAGAAATGGAAACATGCTTGTTACTATCCTCAGTGGTTTGTATATATTAATTATCTCTGTTAATCCTCTCAACATCTGTATTAGGTGGTGGTGTTATTTTCTCTCTCCTGAATCTGAGGAACTGATCCACAGAGGAAGTTAGTAACTGGCCAAAGATCACACGGTGATGAGTGTGGAGCAGGATTAGCACCCAGGCCAGTTGAGCTTTTTAACCACAAAATCATTCTACCTCCCAGTGTAAATGGCAACTTGACTAATGAGGGGAGCACTCTAAGTTTTACCGAATTTTTCCAACTGACAGGAATATAAAAAACAGTCCATGAGGAGCACTGGCTTTCTATTGAAGAAATTGGAAGGATGGATGAGCCAGTGAATAGGTTCATATAATCTAGTTATACCAGCCCAAATTCAGCTAGAGGCCTGGAGTGAATGAATTTGTCATAGGTGGCTGTTTGTGAACAAATGGGAAGTAGAGTAGGAAAACAATTTATGTAAATCTCCAGTTTCTTTAACAGTGTGGGCCTGTATGCAATCCAACTTGGAGGTATACACATAAGCCAACTCCTCAGTAATTCTTCTAGCACTATCCACAGCATATTTTTAAGGACACAGAAGTCAGTGAATATTTATTCATTATATATTGTGCAAGAATCTATTACTCCTGAACATTGTTAAAGGCTTAGTCTAACTTGGCACTTAGAATAATACTTCCATGCAGTTTAGCAAAAGGAACAAAGGCTTTACATTTAAATAAGTTTGGGTTAGGACTTGGCTGTGACACTTCTTTTCTCCATAATATTGAGCATGTTAATAAATTTTTCTGATTTTTTTCATCACTTACCTGTAAAATAGTGATTACAAGTCTAGTTTTTGTGAGGATTAAGAGAGATAACATGAAGAGATGACATGAAAGTGCCTTGGCATAATGTTAGGCACAAGGGAGGTGCCTACTAATGGTTATTAACTCACCTTTACTTACTCCTTTTTAGAAGAATTAGGCTCTGAGGAAGAAATTGAGAACAATGGTCACAGCTTTGCTATCACAATTAAAGCCTAGAATTAATAAAAACAGTCCCTACAATACCCTGCTGCTGCTACTGCTGCTAAGTCGCTTCAGTTGTGTCCGACTCTGTGCGACCCCATAGACGGCAGCCCACCTCAGCATACAACTTTTGGCATTTTTCAAATTGATTTCATCCCTGTGGAAAGCATGGCTGCACAACTCACTGTGCAGTGATACATTTTCCAAATGTTTATTGTTGCCTTTGCAGTACCAATTATGTAAGACCATTTTTCATTTTAAAGAAATGAAGAAGTGGATAATTTTCCTTTCTTTAGCAGACCTTCCTATACACAGTATTAAATGGGTAAAATATGGATTTTGGATTTAAATAGAACTAGGTTTAAATCCCAGTTGTGTCACTCACTAGTTGGCAATTTCTTTAACCTCCTGATGCCCTCTTTTCTTCTGAAGAAAGTCACATCTATCT
Source organism: Oryx dammah (assembly GCF_014754425.2). Taxonomy (NCBI): domain Eukaryota; kingdom Metazoa; phylum Chordata; class Mammalia; order Artiodactyla; family Bovidae; genus Oryx; species Oryx dammah. Next base: position 42,753,090 of record NW_024070205.1, on the reverse strand, counting down.
TATATATTCAGTGAGACATAAATGCTAGCATATATAGTACATATATACATGTTTGATCAGTGATAATTACTATTTTTTATTATTTGGTTTGCCTAATTAGGAAAATCAATATATCCTCCTATAGCTTTCCATTAACTACAAAACGTGTGACCTGTGTGTGATTATGTTGTGTGTGCGTGTGTGTGCTCAGTTGTGCAGACTCTTTGCGACTCCGTGGACTGTAGCCTACCAGGCTCCTTTGTCCATGGACTTCTCCAGGCAAGAATACTGGAGTGGGTTGGCTATTCCCTATATCCATTCACTACTCTGTTGAACCTGTTATTCAAAGAATGAAAAACTAGACAATATTCATTTATTCAGCGAACACTCAAAGGAGGCCTGTGGGTCAGCAGGATGGTAAGTCCTGGGGTTATAAGGATAACGATAGAGCTTTATCCTGAGAGTTTAATGTCGGAGAGAGACCCACACAGATAATTTTCATGGAATGTGGGGACAGGGACAGGCATCTCTACAGGACGCTGCAGAGGGAGGTACAGAGGAGGCCTGGTGACTGCTGCATCAGCTTCTGACTGACTCTTCCGATGCAGAGTCTCACCGTGAAAACTCTGTCCCCAGTATCTTTGTATTCTGACCTTTTCACATTCAACAGCAGGTTAGGTACAACACTCAAGTAGGAATTAAAGAGGAAGACATTTGGCCAAGTGGGTAGGGGATATGATGTGCAGCGGGAACTTGTATACACCCCTTGCTGGAGTGGGGAAAGTGTATTTTCCCTCCCTCCTCACCTTTCTTTACCTTACTTGTGTTGAAGGCTGAAAAGAATTTGTGTGCTCAGTTGTGTCTGACTCTTTGCGACCCTATGGACTGTAGACCCCCAGGCTCCTCTGTCCATGGGATTTCCTAGACAAGAATACTGGAGCAGGTTGCCATTTCCTCCTCCAGGGGATCTTCCTGACCCAGGGATTGAATCTGTGTCTCCTGTATTCATAGGTAAAATCTTTTCCACTGAGCCACCTGGGAAGCCCTGAAATAGCGCTCAGTCAAAAAGGAAAACGCCCACTAACACTTTCAGGGTTGAGAGTGCATTATTTTACAGGCAAGGAACCCTCGACTCCTAAAGCTTTCAGGGAAGAAATAAAACCTAGAGGGACTCTCAGGGTAATTCTAAGGTTTGTTAATGATGACTTTCTAGCATTCTGGCACACACAGACCTTTGGATTCTACCAGGAACACTGATAAAATTCCACTCCCTCCTACTCTTTCTTGTGGATGAGAAAACTGATAAGACTTTGGTGTTTTTTAGATTCCACATATAAGTGAGATCATATATTATTTATCGTTCTCTGCCTGATTTATATCATTTAGTATAATGCCCTCGAGGTCCATCTATGTTGTCACAAATGGCAGAATTTTCTTCCTTTTATGGCTGAGTAATATTCTATTGTACCTAGACACATTTTCTTTCTTTCTTCCCTTCCTTTTATCTTTCCTCCCTTCCTTCCTTCCTTAATTTTTACTGTCACTTCTTTAATGGTTAAATTGAGAAGTTATCACCTACAAATCTCTTTTATGGAAGACCTTATACTTCCTAAAGGCATCTCCTAGTTGGGCTTTCTTTCTTCTCATAAATAAAAGACTAACTTGATCCAGTATTCTATCTCAAATCATTTCAAACTTACTGTTTAAATCTAGCCTAGATATCCTCTGAAGACTCTTAGGTCAATTTCCAGTTGACAAATAGGTCTAATATCTAACATAAAGTCTAAAAAAAACAAAAAACAAAAAAAGAAAATAGAGAAGTATTCAGCAAGCATAAACACTATGCTCTCAACAAATCTTTCTTAGAGAGTTCACAAGATCTTTGTTCTTCTTCAGGGCAAATTCACATGTACTTTATTTTTCTTTTCGTAACATTGGAAATTCCTTGGAAGTTCAGCTTATAATGTAGGTCAAGAAATAAGCACCATGTTATATCAAGAGCTAATAGAGTGTCTAGCCTCTGGTTTAGACTACATCAAGTGTCACAAAAACATTGCAATCCCACAAGAATAAGCCACTAGATGTATTTCTATAATAAAAAGGCATAGGCTGATGTTTGATTACCTTATCAATCAACTGGCACCATTGCAGGAGCTATCAGGAGGGGAGTACCTGGGGCTGGACATTACACCTCATATATCTTTTTAGTGAAATGTTCCTGTCAATTAGGTGACAAGCCCATAACCATAAAAACTTACCTATTGAGTCTGACCCCTGCTGAGCTTGGAATTCACTTGTGGTCTAAATGTTGCTGGCATAATGGACCATTCCCATATTCAGATTAAAGGTTTTAATAAACTCCACCAACTAGTTGACTTAAGCAGGTGATGATGAGAGTGGTTGTTTTGCTGCTTTGGTAGGATCAACAAGAGAGCGCTGGGCTGTGGCTTTACCTGTGGCTTGCCCCAGAAGCATTCATCTCTGGGAAGACTTTGTGAGCTGTGATTTCCTAACCTGATTTTCTGAGACATCCAGACGAATTTGGAACAGTCGTGGTTTTTTGGCATGGTGATGCTTAATTTTTGCTGTCCCTGTTGAATTTATAAGCATTCATTTATTCATTATATGTCATTGTTGACATAACACTTTACTGAGTGCTAGGGAAGGGGGACTGGTGTTGGTACCCAATGATTTTGAACATGAGGGAATTCCTTTTAAAGTTATATTTTCTCAATCAGATGCTCACTTGTATATAAAATGTCAAAAAATCTATATATTTATTAATAGTTTTAAAAGGTTTGTATTTTTAAAATGAAAATCTATTGTTCAGTTCAGTTGCTCAGTCATGTCCGACTCTTTGCAACCCCATGGACCACAGCATGCCAGGCCTCCCTGTCCATTACCAACTCCTGGAGTTTACCCAAACTCATGTCCATTGAGTTGGTGATGCTATCCAACTAGCTCATCCTCTGTCATCCCCTTCTCCTCCTGCCCTCAATCTTTCCCAGCATCAGGGTCTTTTAAAGTGAGTTAGTTCTTCACATCAGGTGGCCAAAGTATTGGAGCTTCAGCTTCAACATCAGTCCTTCCAATGAACACCCAGGACTGATCTTCTTTAGGATGGACTGGTCGGATCTCCTCACAATCCAAGGGACTCTCAAGAGTCTTCTCCAACACCACAGTTCAAAAGCATCAATTCTTCAGTGCTCAGCTTTCTTTATAGTCCAACTCTCACATCCATTCATGACTACTGGACTATCTGTTAACAGTTTTAAAAGGTTTATATTTTTAAAATGACAATCTATTGTATTAATTAACATATACAGGAAAAATAGTATATAATATTGTTAGTCTCTAGAAAACAACATACATGTGTTCTGATTCCTATATTCCTTTTAGCAAATTCATGATCACTCAAGGGTCTAAATATTGGCCTCAGCATCTTCAAGTAGGAAATAATGATGTAACTCCACAGATGAAATATACTACAATGGATAGAAGGAGGGTTTATTGGATTTTTAACTTTTAGAATAAAAATTTGGAACTATGTAACCGTTGTTCAATTCAGAGCCATGTGGTGCATTGATCCGATGTCACAATCTTGGTGTTCCTAGTAAAGTTTAAATAGATTCTCTTTTCTTATACTCCTTCTATGTACAATTATGTCATATTCTGGTTTGCTTCATATCCTGATTGTAACTTTTTTTTATACAGTTGTATGTTTTACTTGGAGCATTCAACTGTCTTTTATTTTTGTTGAGGTTAAAAATATGTCTTCCTAAGGATATTACTCATGTCTTCTCGCTTCTTCCCTACTATTTATTGCCCAGAATCCAGTTCATTTTATTTCCTGAAGATATTTTTTGAAGCCAATGCTTTCTGTTGTAGTATAAACTGATTTCTTTCTAGATCTAATAATATTTACCATTTTGGGATTTCTTTTCATTGGATTCCTGGGTTGATTGTGTTGTCTTTCATGATATATCTTCTCAATTTTAACCCTCACTGAGCTGGAATATAGCTTTGAGAAACTTCTGGAGAATGAATATGGGAGGTAAATATTCTCTCACCATTTGAATGGTAACATATTTTAGCTTTAAAATAATTTTCCCTTAAAATATTGGTGACACTGTTTTTCAGTGTTTCTGATGAGATCTGTGTTATAAACCTGAGTCTACTCCTTTATGGCTGCCAGGTAAAATATGAGGTCAGTTAAATTTGAATTTAAGATAATCAACAAACAATTTTTTAGTAAAAGTATGTCCCATGCAATGTGTGATATTTTGAGCATATTTATACTAATAAATTATCCACTGATTATCTGAAATTCAAAAGTAATTGCATGTCTTATATTTTTATTTGCTATATCTGGCAACCCTGCTTGAAAGTCAGCAAACTTTTTCCCTATAAATAACTTAATAATCTTCTCATTTCTCTTGGTGTTTTGAAATTTCCTAAAAATATGTATAAATATGACTTTATTTTTAATAAAAAATTTCATAAATAAAAAATTATTTTTATTTAAATAAAGTATATTTAAGTATTTTAAAATTAATTTATTTATTTTAATTGGAGGATACTTTATAATATTATGGTAGTTTTTGCCATACAGTGACATGAATCAGCCAGGTTTTTAAAATCCATATTGCTTAGTACTTTTGGACCTTACAATCTCTTTCAGCTTTGAGAAATTTTATCTATTTTTTTCTGTAATAATTTTCTTCCCTTGATTTTCTGTTTTTGAGAATCTTAATTAGCTTGATGTTGGGTCTTTATAGCTTTAATATTTTTACTTCTATTTTCTGAATCTACCTTTTCCTTTATGTCCTGATTTGTTTACTCAATGTTAACTCCAAATCTTTACTCAATATTAACTCCAAAGTTTTTGGTAATCAAAATTTTAATTTCTAAGAATTCTTTATTATGTTTTACATTGTCATTTTCTTGACATCTTATCTTCAATTTATGGATGCACCTGTTCTCATCTCTCCTCACGGATATAAATTTTTTCTTGGTTTTGGTTTAAATTTTCATTAATTTCCTGGATTATTTCTATTTCCTTTGGAGTCAGTTTTGATTGTTTATCTCTCTTTTGTTTTTCAGACATTCACCCTCATGTATTTGGAAGTCATTTTTTATCCATGGTTAGGGATGAAGGACAAGGTGAATGACTTTAGGTAGTAGAGAAGATTTCCTCTGTTATATACTTCTCCACTGACTAAAAAGGATGCCCAGAAGCTCTACATATGCCAGCTGACCTTACCAGACTCTGATGAATGTGAGCAGATGAGGTGCCTGGAACCTTCTATATGCCAGAATTACTATTTTAGGATCCCAGCACTAATGGGTCTAGTTCGCCTTTTTTTTTTTTCCTTTTTTTTTAGAGAAGAAACTATTTATCCCCCTTAGATTATAGCTGTGCTGCTTGTCACTTTTGGGAGGGAGTGCATTGGTCACCTCACAGTTGGCCTACAGGCAGATTTTAAATTAACTTTTATTTCCTTCACAGATGTCCTAAGCTGTAAATTCTATAGTTTTGTTCCATCTGCTTTTTGTCTGCAAGAAATTTGTTGAAATCATGAATTCATTGGTGGTCCCTCCTCATTTTCTTCATTGTTACAGACTGAGTTTATTAAAACAATTCATGGGGAGTATTGGGAATGAGAGAAGACAAATGGATGGATTCAGCTTATAATCTTGAACAAAAAGTTCCTCCCTTTCATCTCACTTTCTATAATTTCCCTCTGAATGTTCTCTAATGAAAATATTTTATATCTGCAAGGATGCATTTTAATTTACAAATCACATTTAAGTGCATACTCATTTACCCTTCAGAAGTGGGAACACATGTTTTTATAAAAATAAATGTTTAAAAACAATACTTCACTTCTTTTCTGAAATAATGACATAGTATATGTGAATGTGCCTAGTATAATATCTAGTACAAAATAGTTGCTCAAAAAATATTATATTTTTTAGTATTTTATTTTCAGAACTTAGGGCTCAAGCACATTTTCTGTCATGTTGGTACAAAGAGATATATGGGTATGAATTGCTTGAAAAAGAAATGAAAAAAATACCTATCCCTAATCTACCTTATGGTTAGAAGTAAGGATTAGTGATCAAATTTCCATAAAATATTTTAAGGTCAAAGATAAAACTTACTGTGAAACTTGTGAAATTATTTATTCTACTGTAGCAAACACTATTGAATAGTTTTAAACACAGTGACAAGCTATTTTGAAAATTAAACTCTAGGTTTATTAAATCATGAAAATGCCACATGTCTGATTTATACATGAAGCACCTGAAGATCATAGGGGTTGAGAAGTTTAAATAGCAAGTTTAAATACCAAGGTTAAATACCAAGGTTAAATAGCAAGTAAATAACTGAGCTAGAACTCAAACCCAGATCTTCTGACATCAAATGAATACCCTTTCCTCCATACCACCGATTTGCAGACTTCTAAGAGGAAATTCACTGCATGATAAGAATGAACTTGTTCTGTCACTTAAATATTAATAATGTTTTATTTTCAGTGAAATTGTATGCTTTAACAAGTCAAGTCATCAACGGTGAGATGCAGTTCTATGCCAGAGCTAAACTCTTCTATCAAGAAGTACCAGCTACAGAAGAGGGTATGATGGGAAATTTCATTGAACTGTCCAACCCAGATATCCAGGCCTCTCGGAAATTTCTCAGGAAATTTGTTGGGGTGAGTATCCAACTGTAGTTTGATTAGGAAGCAAAGTTCTTGCAAACAATGAGCTCATATGCTTCTGTGTTGTCGCTTCAGTCATATGAAAGCCAAATGGGTGAGCCACGAGTTTAGTGTGAATGCCTGTTTTAAGAGGTTCAAATGGCTCCCACGGTAAAGCGTTTGCCTGCAATGAGGGAGACCCGGGTTCGATTCCTGGGTTGGGAAGATCCCCTGGAGAAGGAAATGGCAATCCACTTCAGCACTCTTACCTGGAAAGTCCCATGGACGGAGGAGCCTGATAGGCTACAGTCCGTGGGGTCGCAAAGAGTCGGACAGAACTAAGCGACTTCACTTTCACTTTCACATTAAATGACTGGTTTATCCTAGTTGGCATTTCACTCTCCTAGCACCAGCTTGTTTCTTATGCTTCAGGGGAAGGTGAACTAGCAGTGTTAATATTACAAGTAGTAAATTAAGAAGACTTCTCTTTCAGATCCCATAGATAAGCAGTTGACACTCAGATGACTGATGAGAGATCATGCCATTTGGGATCTTGGGGTGATTTACTGAGTCTCTGTAATAAAAATTCAACATTGTAGGGAAATGCAGCCTTATGTTTAGTTTAAAAATGGTAAGTATAGTAGAATACCTTTATATTATTTTCTTTTTTTTTCACATTTTATTTTATTTTATTTTATTTTAGGTTAATTTATTTTTTCTTTTACTTTACAATTCTGTATTGGTTTTGCCATACATTGACATGAATCCACCACGGGTGTACATGCGTTCCCAAACATGAACCCCCCTCCCACCCTCCCTCCCCACAACATCTCTCTGGGTCATCCCCGCGTACCAGCCCCAAGCGTGCCATATCCTGCATCGGACATAGACTGGCAATTCAATTCTTACATGATATTATACATGTTTCAATGCCATTCTCCCAAATCATCTCACCCTCTCCCTCTCCCACTGAGTCCAAAAGTCCGCTATACACATCTGTGTCTTTTTTGCTGTCCTGCATACAGGGTCATCATTGCCATCTTTCTAAATTCCATATATATGTGTTAGTGTACTGTATTGGTGTTTTTCTTTCTGGCTTACTTCACTCTGTATAATCGGCTCCAGTTTCATCCACCTCATCAGAACTGATTCAAATGTATTCTTTTTAATGGCTGAGTAATACTCCATTGTGTATATGTACCACAGCTTTCTTATCCATTCATCTGCTGATGGACATCTAGGTTGTTTCCATGTCCTGGCTATTATAAACAGTGCTGCGATGAACATTGGGGTACATGTGTCTCTTTCAATTCTGGTTTCCTCAGTGTGTATGCCTAGCAGTAGAATACCTTTATATTATTTTCTACATAGTTGAGACATTGCCTTGAAAAAATGTGATCCCTTTATAGACTTGGTGTTGGGTAAAACTCCACTTCCTGACTTTCAGGCCACATGGAGATGAGTCATATATTTTAGGAGCCAGAATCTTGGGCCCCAGAGTCATTATGGTTCTTACAGTATAAACCACGTTGGGTTTACTCTTAAATTCTCTTAAACCTCAATTTTCTTACCTGTGTCTAGAGTATAACCACAGAACCTATCTTGTAGGATAATGTGAAGCTCAAATAAGATAATATATGTCAAATGTTTACTTTAGTGCACCTAATTATTATGCAATATAGCTCATTTATTGCTACTACTAATAACAAGCTTTCATATAATTCAGTCATTGTATTTGATGGAGCTTCATTTAGTTGGGGCTTCCCTGGTGGCTCAGGTGGTAAAACATCTGCCCGCAATGCAGGAGACCCAGTTTCGATCCCCGGGTCAGGAAGATCCCCTGGAGAAGAAAATGGCAACCCACTCCAGTACTCTTGCCTGGAAAATTCCATGGACAGAGGAGCCTGGTAGGCTACAGTCCACGGGGTTGCAAAAAGTTGGACAGAACTGAGCAACTTCACTTTCACTTTTTCATTTAGTTTTTAGAACAGACAACCCACATAATAAAGCTGCTGTTGGTTCTACTGAGAATAAAGTCCTAACTAGCAAACAGGTTTTGTTCCAATTCGCTATGAAGTTATTCATCTGAAATTTGGACTCCATTTTATTCTGATGAAGGAACCATTACGAATATTACAAATATTTGGGATTAGGTTGTCAACCTATTTAGAAGCATAATATTAATAGTTTCCTCAGTGTTGAGGTGAGGTTCACTTTATATCCAACTTTCTCTGAAGTACCCTTTGGCTGAGTACAGAAAAATAGGATCAGGATGGAGCAGTCACTGGGGCAAAGTCTCTGGACATCAGCTGTGGCCATAAAGGACTACAAAACTAGAGATGATGGCTGGGGTTGTTTATAGATCAGGTTAATCTGGAATATTTTAAAATAAGTGTTACTGACTGACTTCACCGAGCACATTATCTGATAGTCACTCTGATGAGCGCTTTAGAAGCACTGTCTTATTTGTTCTTCATAATAATTTGGGGAGGTAAGTACTATTATTATTTCTCATTTTCATGCTTGGGGAAATTGAGGCTTATAGAGATTAAGTATGTTTTCAAGGCTACACAGTTGGTAAGAGACAGAGCTGGGACTCATGCCTGGCAAGGTCTGTCTGATACCAAATTCCCAGCTCTTATCCACAACATATTTTTTCCATTTGTCTCATGAAGCAGAAAAATCCCTGCTCTGTGTGTGTGTGTGTGGACCACAGACCTCAACTCTCCCCCAATCTGGCCAAGAGCAATCCCTCCTGCTCGCCTCGAGGTGAGGCTGACTTTGATCCCAGTGCATTTCAGAAGCTTAGTTAGTAATCCGGCTGTCTTGTCACTCCATGTGGAATGCCAAACTGACCACAGAGATGCTGGTCAGACAGAGCCCATACACAGGCCCATGGACCTGGGAAAGGAAATAGCCTTCTGCTGGCATATTTATGTTGGAAATGAGCAGTCTGCTCTTTTCAAACAAATATAAGGAGTCCTTCTTAGTAGACAAGGCTCATTGTGAAGCTGTGACCTCAAAGTACAAACATAGTCTTTTTAAAGAAATGATATTTTGGTACTTTGACCTTAATAATATGCTAAATTAGTATCCAGGTCAAGATACAAGGAGTTTGGGAACATGAGTATCTGACATGATTTATCCTTGTGTCAACTGGGAAAAGGCAGATTGTTTAATTTAAAGTTTTGCTTTCCTTTCAACACTTACTGACCTGGGACAGTGGGAAAACACTTTTAAACTTGTTGCAAATGTGCTTACTTTAGCAAATAAACAAATGATACCAAGATAATATCAATGGCATAGCTGATAACATTCCTTACTTTTAGCTTTTTGAGGGGAAAGTAAAAATTTATAAAAAGTAATTGGTATTTGATGATTTTATCTCGATATTTCTCAGTGATTGGATGACTGAAAAATTGGGGGCTAACTGTATTTCATGGTTTTTATACAGTGGTATTTAACACTTTATTTTCAAACTTGAATGGAAAGAAGGTAAAATAATATTCTTTGAAACAAAAGACATAGACAGAATCAAAATGAAAATGAAATTTCCAAGAGTATTTTACTATTTTATATAAATCCATAAATATGAAGATAGGATAATAAAAGTAAAGTTCTGCAATCACACATTTATGTGGTTTTGGTCACATTCACGGAGGTGCATCAAATTTCAATCCAGGCACAGTAATAAGTAGCCATAGTGTCCAAGAGAGCAGAGATGTTGTCCCAGAGGTCAGTCTTTAAATGTCTCTTCTCAGAGGCACAGCATGAGAATGCGAGAAAGAGGAACAAACTTGGTGCCAGGATATGCGAGGCTGTGCCAAACACGGGGAATGGCATGGAATAAAGACAACTAGGCAGTAGTGGTGAGCGGCAAAGGTGGACAAGACTTGAGTAAAAGGCATCTTTTGTATTTTTATATAACAGTTTTTGTATATTTGTGTATTCGTGCATACGTATGTGCTCAGTCACCTCATTCGTGTCTGACTCTTTGTGACACATTGGACTGTAGCCTGCCAAGCTCCTCTGTCCATAGGGATTCTCCAGTAAATGCTGGAGTGGGTTGCCATGCCCTCCTCCAGGGGATCTTCCCGACTCAGGGATTGAACCCGCATCTTTTATGTCTCTTGCACTGGCAGTAGGGTTCTTTACCACTAGCATTGTAGGCAGATTCTTTACTGTCTGAGCCACCAAGGAAGCCCAGTTGTTTTGTATATAACTGTTGTTTCAAGGATAGCTACAGTCAAATATCATACATACATAAACACACACACACATATATACATGTTTATTTCATAGATAAATAAACATGTTGTGTGTGTATATATATGTATATTACTTTATAGAAGCAAATTTGAGAAGGTTTTCATTGACTGATATCCTCCTATCTCTACTAACTATTCATCTTTCACTGTCAGTTAATTTAATTCAGAATTATACTTTTAAAAAGTTTAAGGGCTTTTTGTCCAATAAGTCATGTGGTTTCTGATACAAAAGCAGAAACAATTTTCAGCATGAAAAGAGACAGGGGGACTTTGCTGCAACTAACTTTTATCCTCATAAATGTGCTATATGCCATCGAGGCAGAGTTTGAAGTGAAATTCTGGCCTGAGAATGGAACAGATTGCATTTCCTCAGCTCAAGTCCTAAAAATTATCTTCCACACAAGAATAGTAGATAATTCAGAGCCCTTAAAATCAGTTTTGAAAAAATAAATTTTAGTCATCCACTCCAGTATGAATTGAAATGTGTTCACTGCATGAATTTGAAAAGCAATTTTAAAACTCTGAAAGATTCTCTCTGCTTTGCTCTCTCTTTTTCTACAAGGCAGTAAGCTACAGTGCAGGTCCATTTGTTATGGATTTGACCCAAATTGGCAATTAACAAAGTTCTACTTTCATAGGACTTTAAATGGCCCACTTCTTATAAAACATTACCTAGTTCTCAAACCTAAGACATTTTCTAAAATCTTATTTTTTAATTCTTTGAAAGACCTATAACTGGATAAAATAAAGAAGGCAAAAACTAGACATGTTTGGATATGTTTTGAAAAAAGTCATTGAATGTTTTATAACTTGACTCTGGCAGTGGGTGCGGGCATTCTAAAGTCGCTTCAGTGCTATGACTCCATGCTACCATATGGATTATAGCCTGCCAGGCTCCTCCGTCCAGGGGTTTCTCCAGGCAAGAATACTGGAGTGGGTTTCCATACCCTCCTTCAGGGGATCTTCCCATCCCAGGGATTGAACCCATGTCTCTTATGTCTCCTGCACTGGCAGGAGGGCTCTTTATCACTAGTGCCACCTGGGAAGTCCACGGTAGTGGGTACATACCTGTATACATTTGTCCAGACTCCTTGAATGGTACATTTACAACGGTACATTAAATTTTATGTGTGTGTGTGTGTGTGTGTGTGTCAGTTGCAATGTCATGTCCGACTCTTTGCAACCCCATGGACTGTAGCCTGCTAGGCTCCCCTGTCCATGGAATTCTCCAGGTAAGAATACTCCAGGCAAGAATAATGAGTGGGTTGCCATTCCCTTTTCCAGGGGATCTTCCTGATGTAGGGATCAAACTGAGGTCTCTTGCATTGTAGGCAGATTCTTTACTGTCTGAGCCATCAAGGAAACCCACATTTAATTATATGAACTTGACCTAAATGAAATTTACTTAAAGAGGTAACTGAGTGTCAAGACTCAGGGTGAATGTCTGTCATTGGACTGTTCCACAAGGTACCTTTCTGCAGGGGCCCGGGAGAGCTGGGACGGACTGTGCCTTGGACTGCGGCTCTGGGATAGGAAGGGTCAGCAAGCATGTCCTGTTGCCAGTTTTCAACACTGTGGAACTAGTGGACATGATGGAATCGTTCCTCCTCGAAGCACAGAACTACCTGCAGGTCAAAGGTGACAAGGTAGAAAGCTACCACTGCTATAGCCTGCAGGAATTCACACCCTCACTGGGAAGATACGATGTCATCTGGATTCAGTGGGTCATTGGTTAGTTCTGCATGGCATTGCATCTTCCTTTCTCCCTGCTAACTGGAGGACTTGTGGAGGCAGAGCAAGGACACAAAGCGATATTTGGCTCTAGCTGCACTTAGAATAGTTAGCGAGTCTAACATATAATGGGAACTCCCCCCAAGCTCTGGTCCTCTGGATTCTGCCCCTAACATCCACTGAACAAGGCTGGTGATTCCCATTCTTAGGATGGAGTGTCTTTGTGCCAACCTAAATCCTAGAAGAAAACTGAATATTTGAAAAACTTATTGACAAACCTTGGCTTTATTAGATTTAAATTCTCAGGAAATGAGATGGCAGTGAATTAGATTTTGGTCTGAGTGTGTGTGTGTGTGTGTGTGTGTGTGTAAGACACAGAGGAACGATGGCAAAGTTGAGCTAGTCAGCAGACATGGAGTGAATCCAAGGGATGAGGAGTGGTTTATTTTGTGCCTGGGAGGTAGATAGACTAGGTTGGTATAATAGCTGTTTTACAGAGAGTGCACTGATTCTCCTCAGAGAGGATACCTGTCCTCTTACCTAAATTCTCAAAGCCTCCACAACAAAACAATTCAGGCTATGAAATAATTCATGAATGAGTGAGCAAACAAGCTCCCGATTTGTAGCCTTGTGGCTGTTCAGTCTTTCCTACTCACCTCCTTCCCCACCCACCCTTTCATCCTGTTCCCCCATTTACTTGGCCTCACCTGTAGGGTACCTGACCGATAAAGACCTTCTTGCGTTTCTTTCCCGGTGCCGAGATGGCCTGAAGGAAAACGGCATCATCATACTGAAGGACAATGTGGCCCGGCAGGGCTGCATCTTCGATCTCTCTGACAGCAGCGTGACTCGGGACATGGACATCCTCCAGACCCTCATTAGGAAGAGTGGGCTGGTGGTGCTAGGCCAGCAAAAGCAGGACGGCTTTCCAGAGCAATGTGTCCCGGTGTGGATGTTTGCGCTGCACAGCGATGGAAGCTCCTGACCAGCTGCTGGAGTGAACGACTGCACTGCACAGAGGTGCTTTGGGAAGAGTGGCTCTCCTCTGATTCACAAGTTACACCCCTTGTGATCCATGGAGGAATGAACAGAAGGGAGGCAATGTATGTTTCAAAACAGTTGATGTCACATTTCCACTAATTATGTAAGTACATGCACACACGCTGTGACTTTTCCAAAAGATAAATGGAATGTGACATCTGGAAAAACATCTAAACTGTACCAGTGTACCCATAAAAACAGGAAAGGGAGCAACGTTCACAAAATATAAACTGCATTGGTCTCTGAAGGTTTGCATGAAAGAGTAGTTTAGGGTGGGTGGGATAAAGTCTAGACCACCTTTCTCTGCCCTCATGCTAGATACTTTACACTTCCTTCCTCTTTGGGAATATTATTTCTCTTAGACAAAAATCTCCCCCTAATTAAGAAAGCACCAGTCAAAATAACCTTGTAAAACAATTCCATTACTTAATTTTGTCTTTAGCAGAAAAAAAGAATATGGTTTCACTTTCTATTTTGGGTCAGTTTCTCTGCCCAATGATGTAATATGGATGTAATTTCATAACAGAAGTCTGCATTTCAGTGATGGGGAAGTGTCTCCTTTCAGGAGAAAATGTTTTACCCTTGAAATTTCAGCTGTGAACATATAAGTGAGTGTCATTGATAATCTAATTTTAGTCACTGGCTTCTAACACAACTTGCTTCATTTCAGTTGCTCCTGTTTCCTTGATTGATAAGAATGTACACTGGAAAGAGATAGGAAATGGTAAACCTGAAAACTGAACTAACTGCATTAGTTTAATTAATTAGCTTAATTAAAAATATCTAAAATCTTTCAAAAACAAAGATGTAATTTAATTTCTATTAGCAGAATGTTTAAATATAACCTCTATTTTATTTAAAATGCTCTAAAGTCTTCATGTGAAGGATTTATTTGTCTTTTGATGTATTATATATTGAGTCTTCTATGAAATACAATCAATTTAAGTAAAGAAAATCTGTTAAATGCATATGTTATCACCCTAAAATCATATTTATAAGTCATAGGTCTAAATTAGGAGGAAAATAATTATTATAAAACACTATGTTGATATAGCATGACTTAGTAGTTTGATTTTATGTCCTGGAAAATTATGTCACTCTGCCACTGGCACCTTCCAGCTGCAGTATGTTATTCACAACATTTTAGGGTAATGTAACAGAATGTGAGTTAAAACCATTGCTGGAGAAACCAGAGACCAAAATTAAATAAAATGGTGAATCATTACCAAACAGAATTACTGTGACAAAACAAGAATTCTCATGTTTTCATCCTCTATGTATTGAAAAAAAAATTAACTAAATCTTCCTTTTAAACCCATCCTAGGCATTTTCTGCTTCTTTTACACTTAGCACCCCTTTCTTCTTACTTCTTGACTTTCTGCTTTGCAAGTACTCACATGCTGATTGACACAGTTGTCCATTCATCCGGTTCCTGAGCTCAAGGAGGAAATAACATAACTGTCCCATTAATATGAATACATGAGTTCCAGGAAAACATCTATTTCTGCTTTATTGACTATGCCAAAGCCTTTGACTGTGTGGATCACAATAAACTGTGGAAAATTCTCAAAGAGATGGGAATACCAGACCACCTGACTTGCCTCTTGAGAAATCTGTATGCAGGTCAGGAAGCAATAGTTAGAACTGGACATAGAACAACAGACTGGTTCCAAATAGGAAAAGGAGTACGTCAAGGCTGTATATTGTCACCCTGCTGATTTAACTTCTATGCAGAGTACATCATGAGAAACGCTGGGCTGGAAGAAGCACAAGCTGGAATCAAGATTGCCTGGAGAAATATCAATAACCTTAGATACGCAGATGATACCACCCTTATGGCAGAAAGTGAAGAGAAGCTAAAAAGCCTCTTGATGAAAGTGAAAGAGGAGAGTGAAAAAGTTGGCTTAAAGCTCAACATTCAGAAAACGAAGATCATGGCATCCGGTCCCATTACTTCATGGGAAATAGATGGGGAAACAGTAGAAACAGTGTCAGACTTTATTTTTTTGGACTCCAAAATCACTGCAGATGGTGACTGCAGCCATGAAATTAAAAGACACTTACTCTTTGGAAGAAAAGTTATGACCAACCTAGACAGTATATTCAAAAGCAGACATTACTTTGCCGACTAAGGTCTGTCTAGTCAAGACTATGGTTTTTCCTGTGGTCAATGGATGTGAAAGTTGGACTGTGAAGAAGGCAGAGCGCTGAAGAATTGATGCTTTTGAACTGTGGTGTTGGAGAAGACTCTTGAGAGTCCCTTGGACTGCAAGGAGATCCAACCAGTCCATTCTGAAGGAAATCAACCCTGGGATTTCTTTGGAAAGAATGATGCTAGAGCTGAAACTCCAGTCCTTTGGCCACCTCATGAGAAGAGTTGAGTCACTGGAAAAGACTCTGATGCTGGGAGGGATTGGGGGCAGGAGGAGAAGGGGACGACTGAGGATGAGATGGCTGGGTGGCATCACAGACTCTATGGATGTGAGTCTGAGTGAACTCCGGGAGTTGGTGATGAACAGGGAGGCCTGGTGTGCTGCGATTCATGGGGTCGCAAAGAGTCAGACACGACTGAGCGACTGAACTGACTGAATATGAATACATAATCTTTAGCTCAGTTGAATCTTTGGAATAGATCAGCAGTCCCTTTTCTCTTCCTATGTAATTTTCTGTTCTTCTTAGAAAACTTCCAGATCTTTATTGTGCCACAAAAATTGCCAACTCCATATCTATTTTTTACTTAATTGACAAAACAAAAATTAGGAAGTAAATTATACCAATATCTCCTCTCTATAACAAGTTAATAACTAGTACAAGGTAAAGGGAAGAGCGAGTTTTCCTGGTGCCTTGCAGTCAAGAATCTGCCTGCCAATGCAGCAGACATAGGTTTGGTCCCTGGATCTGGAAGATCCCGTGGAGAAAGAAAAGGCAATCCACTCCAGTATTCTTGCCTGGAGAATCCCATGGACAGAGGAGCCTAGCAGCCTACATAGCCCATGGGGTCTCAAAGAGTCGGATACAACTGAAGCGACTAAGCACGCACGCATGCATGGACTGTAGTCCACCAGGCTCCTCTGTCCATGGAATTCTCCAGGCAAGAATACTGGCATGGGTTGCCATGCCCTTCTCCAGGCGATCTTCCTGACCCAGGGATTGAACACTCATCTCTTATGTCTCCTGCATTGGCTGGTGGGTTCTTTACTGCTAGTGCCACCTGGGAAGCCTGGGCTACAGTCCATGGAGTTGCAAAAGAGTCAGACATGATTTAGCAACTAAAGGGAAGAGTAGCTTGAGGGGTGAGGCCATCAGAGTCAGAGCATGCTGCCTGATAGTTCATGTGAAGGTTAGCATGTGTTTAAAAACAATGGAAAGATCTGAGGTTACAAGGAAGGGGCTGAATTTTCTGGTCTTCTGAGTAGAGTCAAGGATGCTATAGAAGGAAGGCATTTGGAGTGAGACCTACCCCAGCCATCTTCAACAAGGCAAACATATTTCTGATGTTTATCAATACATCTGTGTTGTATGGTAAGTGACAATCTACATTAGTTCATAGTCAAAGTGCCCCCAAATCATTTGGGCAGATTTTATAAAATAGAGATTCCCAGGCCCTGTCTCCATGAGAATCTGATTCTGTGAAATGGGATCAAATAACTTGTATTTTTTAAGGTCTAAACTGATTCTGATCATTACTTTTGAGGATACTGATAAAATAGGTGTGGAGCTGGGCTCTTCAGAGTCAAAGGAAGATAAGATAGGGGAGGCAAGATGCAGGCCAGGTTCAGGGAAGTAGCTGGATGGTGAAATCCATTCTCCACACCGATGCTAGCTTTCTAAAACCTGAACTGCCCATGTTATGTATAAACTTTCAATGACGCCCCATCACTGATAAAATGAATTCCCATCACCTTAGAATGACATAAAGCCTTTTGTGATCTAGCCCTGGCTTCTCTCTCCAGCCTCAGTTTTCCCACATTTCTTGAAATTGTGCTTAACTACTTATAGATCTCTCAAGGAGCTATGACTTATGGCACATGGCATTTACTGATGTTACTTCCTTATCTCTCATTCTTATTTTATTTTATTTTTTAAAATTTTTGGCCATACCACGTGGCATGTGGGATCTTAGTTCACCGACCAGGGACTGAACCCATCAATGCCCCCCATTTGAAGCTAAGCCTGTCTCAGTGGGTAAAGAATCTACGGGCAATGCAGGAGACACAGGACACATGGGTTTGATCCCCAGGTCAGGAAGATCCTCTGGAGGAGGAAAGTGGCAACCCACTCCAGTATTCTTGCCTGAAAAATCCCATGGACAGAGAAGCCTGGCGGGCTACAGTCCATGTGGTCCCAAAGAGTTGGACACGACTGAGGAACTAAGTACACATGCATGTTCCAACCACTGGACCATCAGGGAAGTTCCAGAATGTCTCCCATTCTTTTTGTCTGTCTCAGATTGTAAAGATGTTACTGACTCTAGAAAAGCTTCCTTCCAGGTGCTGGGTTAGATGCCCCTAATATGTGCTGCCCTCATACCATCTGCTTAACATGTCACAGCACTTATCATGGGCCATTGTAATTGCTTCCTTACCTGTCATTTCCCCTATTAAACTCTGAGCTCCTTAATGGGACATTCATGTTAGAGCCTCAGTTTTTATCATACGCCCTAGTTATTGTTGTTTAGTCACTAAGTTGTATCTGATTCTTTTGAGACCCCATGGACTGTAGCCTGCCAGGCTCCTCTGTCCGTGGAATTTCCCAGGAAAGAATACTGGAGTGGGTTGCCATTTTCTTCTGCAGGGGATCTTCCTGACTCAGGGATCAAATCCATGTCTATTGCATTGGCAGGTGAGTTCTTTACCACTTATCCACCAGGGAAACCTATATCCCCTACTACACTGAAGTGAAGTAGTGAAATGAAAGTCGCTCAGTTGTGTCTGACTCTTTGTGACCCCATGGACCATACTGTCCATGGACTTCTCCAGGCCAGAACACTAGAGTGGGTAACTCTTCCCTTCTCCAGGGGATCTTCCCAACCCAGGGATCGAACCCAGGTCTCCCACATTGCAGGCAGATTCTTTACCAGCTGAGCCACAAGGCAAGCCCAACTACCTCACTGAAGGAAGTCCAAATTTTACTGAAAGTATGTAAGTAGAGAGACTCAGGGGACAGTCTGTTTCAAGAGGCATCAAACAGGAATCAGAGCAAAGCAGCAGGAAAAACCAAGAGCTTCTAAAGTTCCAGGAGCACTGGAATGTACAAGACAGGTCCAAGGAGTAACCAAACAATGCAAACTGGCAAGAATCAGGAAAGGCACAGAAATAAGGCAGCAGTAAGCTCAGGGGTCAGACTTACGGGAGAAGACTGTGGCAAGAAAGTTAGGTCCTGGGGCAAAATCCTGCCTAGTTAGGAAATCTCTTTTTTCAATAGCAGCCAATTCAAGGATATGGCCAACCAAAGACCCATAGTTTCATTAGGTGTGAAGGTATACCTCATAAGAGAGACATGTTAAAATTGTGAGTGAAACAGAAAAAAAATAAAGTGAAAGTGTTAGTCACTTAATCATGTCCAACTCTTTGATACCACATGGAATTCTCCAGGCAAGAATTTTGGAGTGGGTTGCCATTCTCTTCTCCAGGGCATCTTCCCGACCCGGGGATCAAACCTGGGTCTCCTGCATTACAGGCGGATTCTTTACCATCTGAGCTACCAGGGAAGCCCTAAAATTGTGAGTAGGTCTTAACAAAGCGACTTGTAATCCTCATCTGCTTCCTGCAAAGCAACAAGTCCAAAGGAGCAGCTAGGCTTAGAGGAAGTCAATCCTTTTCTGAAAATTGAAGAGAAGTGGAAGGTGCACACCTGTACTTCATAGATGAATTAATCACAAACATGTCTGCAGTTGTAGGTGAACTTTGGAGGACCCCTTGGTTTATCCAGTGATTCATGAAAGGGTGCAGTCTTCACCTACCTCCTCTTCTGAGAACCTGAGCCACCACTCCTCAGCAATAGTATAGAAGCATGCCAAATCTCAAGGGGTCAACAATTTTATAGATTCAGGATCATCATAAAAATATAAAACAAAATGAATAAGGTCACCCACATGAAAGATGAGCTGCTTTATATTGTGGACAGATTTTGGCCCCATTCTGTAACTCCACCATTTCCTACAACTGGTCTGTTTTGAGTGATGTACTGGGGAGAAGACCTGTGTCAGATATATTCAGCTGCCTGTCAGGAATAATTAAAACCAGTTGTGTTATTGCTTTCTTTAGTTCTAGCTGATTCTTTGATGCTTTGGTGTCTATGCCAGAAAAATACCTCTTATAATCATCAGAGGCCAGTGTTTTCACAGAGGTCACTGCAAGCTAATTAAGCAAATATGTGAAAAATAGTTTAAAATTATCTCAATTAGTAGAGTATGTGTATACATACATCTGAAGTGGGGTTAAGGAGAGACTGTTAAAATAGTAACTGACTTGCAGAGTTAGTGACTTGGTGTCAGAGAACTACACATATATAGCACCTTTGTACGTTCATTAAGTTGGTATGATTTGTCCTTTTGCTAGATGACAGGCTGTATTACTTACTGCAAATAAACATGCAGGAGCTGTCCAAGAAGAACGTGACTCTGTAATGGGCAAGAGAGATACCAAAATAATAATAAATTAGGATAAAAAGATTAAAATAATAGTATGTACAAAGAATTAAATAACATAGAGAATAGATTGACTTACTACATCTCTGGGATTGGAAGGAGTTCATAAAGATTCCATTCATTCAGTACATATTTTCCGAATGCCTACTATGTGCCACACACTGCTCTAGGGTCTCAGGATACACAGGGAGTAAAAGCCAAAAATCGCTGGCCTTGTGGAGCATGTATTCTAGGAGAGATAGTATTACAATAAATATAAATTAGTAAATTATTTTTTAATGTTAGAAAGTGGCAAATTTTGGAAAAAGAACAGGGAAAAATAGAGGAAAGTAAGGGGAATTGAGATTCATGGAGGGAGACTGTAATTTCGAATAGTGGCCAGGATTGGTTTTGCTGAAGAGGGGACATTTGAGCACCAAGTTAAAAGGGTGAGGGCATTGGCTATATGAATATTTAGCCAATATCCACACATGGGCAGCTGATGCAAATACTCCAAGTCTTGAGTGTGCCTGGGCTATCTGAGAAACAATAAGGAGGTTAGTGCAGCTGCAGCTGAGTGAATGAGGGAGAGAATGTAGTAAGAGAAGAGCTTTAGGGATATGCCTGGGGCCAGATCACACAGGGTCTGGTAGGTTATGGAAAGGACTTTTGTACAGACCAAGAATGGAGGACATTACAGAGTTCTGAGCAGAGAAGGGACATGATATGACCTGTGCTTTTAATTCCTCTGGCTGCTGTGTTGAGCAAAGGTAACAGTAGGGTGAGGATGGAAGAAGGGAGACCAGATAGACGAAGATGTGGTAAGTTATGGCTAATGGTCCAAATTCTACTTGTTGCTTTTTTGTAAATAAATGTATATCAGAGTACAGCTACACCTAATTGCACTATAGTTGCCACAATGACAACATGGCCTACATTTACTAAATGGCCCTTACACACACAGACACACACACACACACACACACACACACACACGAACCAAACAAAAAACCTATCCTAATCTCTAAATTATCATATTGCAGAAATTCAGGAGAAAAGTAATGGTGGCTCAGATCAGGATGGCAGTACTGATGATACTGAGAAGTGTTTGATTCCAGCTATGTTTGAAATTACAGCCAACTCTATTTGCTAAATGATTGTGTGTGGGAATGTAACAGAGAGAAGTCAAAGATGAGTGTAAATTTTTTTTGACCTGAACCAGAACATTGTTTTGATCATTTGAGATAAGGAAAGTTGATAGTGAAACAGTTTTCATGGAGCGATCAGGAATTAGAACTGTTTAAGCTCAACAGTTGTGTGTTTTTAGATGACAATGACACTCAGTGAGGATATTGAGAAGCCCATTGAATATGCAGGCCTGAAGTTCAGGAGAGAAGTCTGGGAGAAGTGGGAAATTAGCATAGAGATGGTATTCAGAGCCATGATCCTGGATGACAGTGTAAAAGAATGAGTGAAAATAGAATGACAAAGGAGCAGTTAAACATTAAGAGAATGGGAAGAAGAGGAAAAAACTGCAAAGGAGACTAAAGTGTGAACAATATTGTAAAGCTAGAGTGGAGCATTCTGGAAGCCAAAGCAAAGGAAGTGTATCAAAGGAAAACAAAGGAATTGGCTATCAACTCTTTCTAGTAATTTAAGTAAGAGGAGAACTGAGAATTGATCATGCAGTTTTGATAAGTAAGTAGGAACAAAAGCTGGGTTGGAGCATTTATTAATAAATATGGGAGGAAAAGAATTGTAGAGAATGAATATAAACAACTCTTTCAAGGGGTTTTGCTAGAAAGGGAAACACTTGTGAACAAATAAGACAACATCAAGCAGATGACATCACCCTTATGGCAGAAAGTGAAGAGGAGCTAAAAAGCCTCTTGATGAAAGTGAAAGAGGAGAGTGAAAAAGTTGGCTTAAAGCTCAACATTCAGAAAACTTAAGATCATGGCATCCGGTCCCATCACTTCATGGGAAATAGATGGGGAAACAGTGGAAACAGTGTCAGACTTTATTTTGGGGGGCTCCAAAATCACTGCAGATGGTGACTGCAGCCATGAAATTAAAAGACGCTTATTCCTTGGAAGAAAAGTTATGACCAACCTAGATAGTATATTCAAAAGCAGAGACATTACTTTGCCTACTAAGGTCCGTCTAGTCAAGGCTATGGTTTTTCCTGTGGTCATGTATGGATGGGAGAGTTGGGCTGTGAAGAAGGCTGAGCGCCGAAGAATTGATGCTTTTGAATTGTGGTGTTGGAGAAGACTCTTGAGAGTCCCTTGGACTGCAAGGAGATCCAACCAGTCCATTCTGAAGGAGATCAACCCTGGGATTTCTTTGGAAGGAATGATGCTAAAGCTGAAACTCCAGTCCTTTGGCCACCTCATGAGAAGAGTTGACTCATTGGAAAAGACTCTGATGCTGGGAGGGATTGGGGGCAGGAGAAGGGGACAACAGAGGATAAGATGGCTGGATGGCATCATGGACTCGATGGACGTGAATCTGAGTGAACTCCGGGAGTTGGTGATGGACAGGGAGGCCTGGTGTGCTGTGATTCATGGGGTCGCAAAGAGTCAGACACGACTGAGCGACTGAACTGAACTGAACTGAAGCAAGGGGAGTAAGGCTAAGAGGGGGGTATATTGTTTTTGTTTTTAAGGTGGGATAAATAGTTCAATTGAGTTTGTATACTGATGGGAAAAATTTGGTAGAGAGGGAGACTTTTGTGATTCAGGAGAGGAAATGGGAGAATTGCTAGAGCAATGTTATTGAGTAAGTAAGACAAGATGGGATCTAGTTTTCAAGTGAAGGAATTGACTTTAAATGGGAGAAAAATAGTATTATATGAGCATCAAGCAGCATATGGGTTCACTTGAGTTTCATAATCAAGAGCATTTGTCTTCAGTGCATTTTTTTGCATGAATGAAAGCACAAATTAGGTAAAAAGATGAATTTAACCAGGGTTGTGGTTTTGTCAAGTGAATACAACAAGGAATTGAGGGTATATACAAATAAGTGAGTATATTGATTGATTGTGGAATTTAAAATGAGTAAGTATGGGAGAAAGAGAGACTATTAAGAAAGTTAGAGACAGTGAAAAAACAGAAAGAACAATGGATTGGAGGTACTGGTGAAGTTGGAATTGGGGCAATAGAAGGATGAATGGAGGTTGTGATCAGAGAATAAAATGAATTAAATTAAGATCATGGAGGGATTATTGGTAATGAGAAGATCTAGTGTTATTGAATATATGAATGAAAGGCCTGTAAGTTGTGGAGGACTGGATCCCTTGAAGAGAGGAGTTTAAGAAACTGAGAGGCTGAAGTGCTGAATTAAGTCATCTACTGTGTATATTGCCATCATCAAAGAATTAAGACATTAGCAGTATTAGAGAGAGGGAAAGTGAACAAAGAACATAAATCTGTGGAAAATAAAGGGATATTTTCTAGGGGTTCATTAGTGACATCAACAATGACAGATAACGAGTAATACAATTTCTTTATATGTAACTCTATCCTGAGAGTGTCTAGGGAGAAAAGAGAATGAGAATGATTTGCAAATAACAATGAGGAGCATGGATGGAACCAAATTCACATAAGATTTAAACTTTTAGCCGAGATTTCAAGGGTAAGTTGTTATTCTTATGGCCTCGCCAACAAAAGAATATTACAGGCATAGTGAAGTGGTTGGGCATTTAATAACATGTATGAAGAAATGCAAAATCTGGCTAGGGTATCAGGAAGGGGCATGGTGCTGCAGATGTAAACATGCTGAGATATCGTTAGGCATGATGGAAGAAAATGGACTTGCTGAAATTTGTAGATTGCTTAAATTTGCAAATTGTGATGTCTTATATTAATACACTCAGATATTCCTAGAAGTAAACAGTTGTAGGACTATCTAAAGTTTTTAGTCAGGGCACTGACCTCATCAGACTTGCTTCATAAAGGTAAATCTTGCTACAATGTGAAAGTTATTGGAGGCAAAGAAGACAGCCAGAAAGCTTCAGCAGTAATTAAAACTAGGACCTGAACTTAAGTAATGCCCATAAATAAGAACAGAGGAAACCCTCGGAAGGTAAACAAAATAAGAGTTGTTGATTTTGATGTGGTTAATAAGAGAGAGGGGCTTCCCTGATAGCTCAGTGGTAAAGAATCTGCCTGCCAAGGCAGGAGACATGGCTTTGATCCCTGGGTCAGGAAGGTCCCCTGGAGAAAGAAATGGAAACCTACTCCAGTTTTCTTGCCTGGGGAATCCCATGGACAGAGACGCCTGATGGGCTATAGTCCATGGGGTCGCCAAAAATTTGACACTGCTTGGCAAATAAACAAGACCAACGAGAGAAAGAAAGAAGTCAAGAAAGACTAGAAGATTTTTAATTATTGTCATTATGTATAAATGTTACTTTTAACCAGTTTAGGAAATAAAGGAGAACAACTAAGATACCATGATAGATTACCCATCTTTAAATAAGCAGTCACACAGCAAAGTCTTAATGAGTACGCACTATTGTGTAGTTATTGTGTAGTTAGGTATTTATTTCTTTCATGGAACTCAACATTCTTTAACGTATCTTCAAGACTGGTGAGAATTCTGAGGGACCGATCATATTCTTTCCTCTAAATGGCTTATCCAATTTAGGAATAGACTCAGGAACCAAATTTATCATGTAATGTATCAAGCACCTGCAGCCCACTTCAGCCCTCCTCACAAGCCCTGTCTCCCCTCCACAAGTCTAGATCTTGGGACTTGATTGCCCTCATCTGCCCATTGCATTTCACCTCAGCAGTAAAGAATCAGATCTGAAGATTTGATATTTGCCAAAACATTTACAAGGAGATCTACAATCTCCCTTGACCCAGGGAGGATGCAGGACTGATGGGAAAGGGTTGTCAGGCCTCTACACTTTCTTTCCACAGTGAAACTAGAGCAAGAAAGAGAAGATAATGCCTACCCTGGGAGTTCAGTCACTTCTCCCAATCTCAGTGAGAGAAGTTACTGCTTTTTCTGTGTGAAAGCATGAGTTAGAAGTGGATAATGGATAGAAATGCTCCCTTCCTCCCCTACTGATATCTCCTGAATATGGAATGGACATTTGTGCCTTTCTATTCCCTCGTGGCTCAACTGGTAAAAAATCCACCTTCAGTGCAGCAATGCAGGAGACCTGGGTTCAATCCCTAGGTAAGGAAGATCCCCTGGAGTATGAAATGGCAACCCACTCCAGTATTCTTGCCTGGAAAATTCCATCGAAAGAGAAGCCTGGCTGGCTAGAGCCCATAAAGTCGCAAAGACTGAGTATACATGCACACGCATGTTTTTTTCCGTGGAAATTGAGGGATGGAGTAATATGCATTCCCAACATGGAAATATAATTGCAGGTTATGTAGCTTAGTCATCTGTGAGCTCTAAATAGGAGAATGTGTCTCTCCCTCCCTGTATACAAAATGCAGGGTCAGGGCACTGAGAGAAATGGAAGATAGAAGACTCAAGAAATGTAATAGATCACTTTCTAGCAGGGTTACAAAGGAGAATTTTTAGTATATGGATGCAAGGGTGCCTTGTAAAACTCAAGGCAGGGTACAACTGGGCCTTAGGATGGGACCAGAGGTAAGAAAGCCACTGGGAACCAGGAAATAGACCCTCTCCACCTTTAGCCTCTGCTTCTCTAGACACATACACTGAAACTGAGCAGGGTCCTATGGTGCTTATGGGACAAAAAACCTTTCTGTGTCTGCCATTTTTTGATAACAAGAAACAAGCTTCAGTCCGCCTCCTTGACCTTCCCTGAATTCCAATGAACAAATTCAAACAATTGCTATTTAGGGAAGGGAGGGGATGCAGAGACAAAGGAGGAACAGTCAAAGGAAACAATAGTGAAGTCTTGGGGCAGTGTCCTGGTTCCCCCTCAAAGGATATACTTAACAATATCTTTGAGCTCTTTTGCAGATACTGAAACCCCCACCAGGTGGGGGACGTTAACTGTATATATTGCCCATAAGAACTAGACCCTGGACCAGTTGAAACCAGAAGGTTGATGATGCTGACTCCCACTTGCTTCACCACCAGTCAATCAGAAGAATGCCCATGAGCTGATCATGCCCTCTTTGAACCATTGCTATAAAAATCCTTGCTTCCCCCTCCAGGTTGGGACAGACAGGTTTGAGGGCATTATCTTGCTGTGACCCCCTTTGCCTGCCAAAGCAGTAAAGCTATTCTTTTCTACTTCACTCAAAACTTTGTCTCTGAGATTTAATTCAGTGTCAAGGTACAGAGGCTGGATTCACCTTCGATGCTTCATTTTTCTCTTTCCCTGTGGGTGGTATTCTCTGCTTCCTCCTTGCATAACAGAAAACATGGGCAACCATTGCTTTTTGGTTTGTGTGTTCTGGATTTAGCCACAGGGAGTGGCTAACTCTTTCTCAGTAGCCCTTCCTTGATCTTGCTCTCAATTCTCATTTCACTGGAAAGAATCCCCAATAACCTGACATAGATCAGAGTCTCTCTTCTTGTCCCATCCGCTGTGCAATATGACTGTGGGTATCCAATCCTCTCCATCCCAAATTGTGGATGTAGTTGTGGAACACAGGTAAAAGAGGGGCAGAGCTGGGAAGATACTCCAAATTGTCTTCAGTGTCTGAGTGTCCTCAGCAACTGAGATCAGGAAATAATAAGAAAAATTTAAAACTTGTAACATCTTTATGCTATGCACTAGAGATGAAATGAAGCAGTCTCTTGATAGGGACTCTTAAAATGAGAATCTTGGGAAGGCAGCCAACACCTGCACTTGGGACTTTTGCCAGATGAAGAAGGCTGCAATTTTTCTGCACTACTGGATTAAATTTGTATACAGAAAGGATTTGGGTTATTGTAAGATAAAAATGATGTCCTGGAAGAATGGCTAGTTCTCACCCCCTCTAGGAATATTTGTCAAGAAGGACAAAGGAATGCAGCAGACAGGCCCTCTGTGTCTGCCAGATGTTCTCTGACAATATATATTGTTAAAAACTGAATTTAAATTGTGAAGCCAGCCCACCAAACAATGAAATATCCAATGGCCTCTTGATTCCCATTCATCAGGCCTCTCTGGGTGTTGCACTGGGTCAAGCTACCATTTCTTGATGTGAAATTTTAGTCTGTCTTTGGAATATTAGCCCTTCAGCCCTTTCCCTGGCCCAGAAGGTATATGAGAAGCACTTTTCTTTTGTCATTTCCTCAATTCCACTCTTTGAAATTTCCTTTGAAGTGGAAAATAATAATAGTAATAAACACTCAGTGAATGGTTAAGTTCTTTATTTCTGTGATTTCATGTAATTCTTTTGACAGTCCTGTGAGATAGGAAACTGAGTATTTTTAAATTTATTTAAAAATAAGCAAACATTAAAGAAATGCATATCAAAACTATTGCAATGAGTTATTACCTCACATGGGTCAGAATGGCCATCATTAAAAAGTCTCCAAATGATAAATGCTGGAGAGATAAATTCTTACTGTTGGTGAGAATGAAAATTGGTGCAGCCACTATGGAGAACAGTATGAAAATTTCTTAAGAAACTAAAAATAGAGCTACCATATGATCCAGCTACCCTATTCCCCTGCATATCTACAAAAGATGAAAGCTCTAATTGAAAAAGTTACATATGCTCAATGTTCATAGCAGCGCTATTTACAATAGCCAAGATCTGGAAGCAACTTAAATGTCTACCAAAAGATGATAAATATATAAATATATATATATTGCAGCAACATGGATGGACCTAGAGATTATCATACTAAGTGAAGTAAGTCAGAAAGAGAAAGAAATACTCTATGATATCCCTTGTTAGGTGGGTGCAAAAATATTTGCGGTTTTGGACCATGCATTTTAAATCATAACTAAGCTCAAATGTGTCTTTATTAATCAAAATAGGAACCATTACAATCAACACATTTTTACTAATGAGAAATAAGTTGGTTTATTCATGTAGCATAAAAATCCATGCTTCAGGATTTGACACATTCTTGGAAAGCATTTTCTGCCTCCTGTTGGTTGTGGAAGTGTTTTCCCTGCAAAAAGTTGTTGAGATGCTTGAAGTAGTGGCAGTCAGTTGATGAGAGGTCAAGTGAATATGGCAGATGAGGCAAAACTTTGTAACCCAATTTATTCAACTTTTGAAGCATTGATTGTGCTATTTGGTGTCAGACATTGCTGTGGAGAATTGGGCCCTTTCTGTTGACCAATGCTGGCTGCAGGCATTGCAGTTTTTGGTATATCTCATTGATTTGCTGAGTGTACTTCTCAGATGTACTGGTTTCGCCAGGATTCAGAAAGCTGTAGTGGGTCAGACAGGTAGCAGACCACCAAACAGTGACCATGATATTTTTTGGTACAAGTTTGGCTTTGGGAAGTGCTTTGGAGTGTCTTCTTGACCCTCTCATTGAGTTGGTCATCACCAGTTGTCATATAAAATCCACTTTTCATCACATGTCACAATCCAATCCAATAGAGAAATGGTTTGTTGTTGTAAGAGAAGATGACACTTCAAATTGATGATTTTTTTTGTGTGTGTGATCAGCTCACAAGGCACCCACTTGTTGAGCTTTTTTACTTTTCCAATTTGCTTCAAATGCTGAATGACCATAGAATGGTTGACATTGAATTCTTGGGCAACTTCTTGTATAGCAGTTAAGAGGGTCAGCTTTGATAATGGCTCTCAATTGGTCATTGTCAGTTTCCAATGTCTGGCCACTGTGCTCTTCAAGTCTCTTGTCTTCTTTGCAAAACTTCCTAAACCAGCGCTGCAGTGTATATTCATTAGCAGTCTTGGGTCAAATACATTGTTGATGTTTTGAGTTACCTCTTCTGCTTTATGACCCATTTTGAACTTGAATAAGAAAATCACTCAAATTTTCTATTTGTTTAACATGATTTGTTTAACATAACTAAAATTAACAGCAAGTAATAAGCAATTAGCAAAAAAACCATAAAGCAAGAAATGCACTTTAAAATGATATATAACATAACCACATTTAAGAATGTATTCCAATATCAAATGGCAAATTTCAACAATGTAAAAACTGCAACTATTTTTGCACCAATCTAATATATGTGGCATGTAAAATATGATACAAATGGACTTATTTACAAAACAGAAATAGATCCACAGACATTGAAAACAAATTTATGGTTACCAAAAGGGGAAGTGGAGAGAAGGGATAAATTAGTAGTTTGGAATTAATATATACACACTGGTGGTGGTTTAGTTGTTAAGTCATGTCCGACTCTTGCGATCCCACGGACTGTAGCCCACCAGACTCCTCTGTCCATGGGATTTTCCAGGCAAGAACACTGGAGTAGGTTTCCATTTCCTTCTCCAGGGGACCTTCCTGGCCCAGAAATCGAATCCAGGTCTCCTGCATTGTTGGCAGATGATTTACGAACTGAGCTATGAGGAAAGCCCACATATACACACTACTATATATAAAATAAACAATAAGGACCTACTGTATAGCATAAGGAGCTATATTCAATATCTTGTAGAAACCTATAATGGAAAAGAATCTGAAAAGAACATATGTATGTGTATATATATACACACCTGAAACTAACATAACATTGTAAATCAGTTATACTTCAATAAAATAATAAATATTAAAAAAATAAGTAAATAAACAAATGCCAAACACCCATCTCCTATGCCAGGCTTTCCATTCCTCATCACAAGGATTATGTTTCAGTGGTCGCTAATCTGAGGACAGGGCCCAGACAGAGATGAATGAGAAAGTTTAACCCTGCGTGGAATGTGAGCAGGTCCTGGGACCATAAGCTTGGCTTCAGAAGAAATGGTTTGAGGAGCCAGGAGCCCAGATTGTCCACAGGGGAGGATTAGCTCCTTGACTAAGGAAAGATGAACACTCAATGCGGGCTCTAATCTGGGGCTTGGGTGTATGATGCATGTGTCACTCTTTCCCTCACAGGTTCAAACCATGGTGATCAGGAATAAGGGTGACTCAGTGCACAAATAGGCATATTTACATCTAAATGTCCCTGGGAAATTACGGTGGATTGCTTTTAATCTGAAATGTGATCCCTTCTACAGAAGCCTGCCTTGCAGAGCATAATGACAGTCACCTCATTTTCAGTCCAGTTGTGATTGCCCCCATTTGCTTTAGTGGGCAAAGTTCTCTCTTCCCTCACCCTTTAAATCCCCACTAACCATATTCCACTTGCCTGGAGAATCCCAGGGACGGGGGAGCCTGGTGGGCTGCCGTCTACGGGGTGGCACAGAGTCAGACACGACTGAAGCGACTTAGCAGCAGCAGCAGCAACCATATTCCATTCTCTGTGATTACTTTCCTGGGGGGCTTGGAAAGTAGGTTAGTTGTTGTCTCCTTACTTTAATTTCTGTGCTGTGCTGTGCTAAGTTGCTTCAGTCATGTCTGACTCTTTGTGATTCCATGGACCACAGCCAGCCAGGCTCCTTTCCATGGGATTCTCCAGGCAAGAACACTGGTGTGGTTGCCATGCCCTCTTCCAGGGGATCTTCCCGATCCAGGGAATCCCTATCTCTTATGTCTCCTGCATTGGCAGGCGGGTTCTTTACCACTAGCACCACCTTCAATTTCTACTTTCAGCTGGACAACAGAAGGCTGAGCGCCGAAGAATTGATGCTTTTGAACTGTGGTGTTGGAGAAGACTCTTGAGAGTCCCTTGGACTGCAAGGAGATCCAACCAGTCCATTCTGAAGGAGATCAGCCCTGGGATTTCTTTGGAAGGAATGATGCTAAAGCTGAAACTCCAGTACTTTGGCCACCTCATGCGAAGAGTTGACTCACTGGAAAAGACTCTGATGCTGGGAGGGATTGGAGGCAAGAGGAAAAGGGGACGACCGAGGGTGAGATGGCTGGATGGCATCACGGACTCAATGGACGTGAGTCTGAGTGAACTCCGGGAGTTGGTGATGGACAGGGAGGCCTGGCATGCTGTGATTCATGGGGTCGCAAAGAGTCGGACACAACTGAGTTACTGAACTGAACTGAACCCAAGTTCTCTCCCATTCTACTTCCATCCTTTAACTTTCAGTTCAGTTCACTTCAGTTGCTCAGTCGTGTCCAACTCTTTGCGAACTCATGAATCGCGGCACACCAGGCCTCCCTGTCCATCACCAACTCTAGGAGTTCACTTAAACTCATGTCCGTTGAGTTGGTGATGCCATCCAGCCATCTCACCCTCTGTCGTCCCCTTTTCCTCCTGCCCCCAATCCCTCCCAGCATCAGAGTCTTTTCCAATGAGTCAACTTTAGGAAGGTTTAAATAAAGCTAGAGTCTCCCAGAGACTTATACTCTAGGTTCTTCCTTCTTTGCCATTCCTGAAAAGACCAAACACGCTCTTGCCTCTTGGCCTCTACATTTGCTCTTTCCTTTCCTTGGTATGTGCACATGACTTACCTTTTTACTTTCTTCAGGTCTCTACTATAAAGTTACTTTACTAAAGAGGATTTCCCTAATTCTCCTCTTCCCTTTCCTCCTCATTTTCCGTATTTCTCTCCAAAGCATTATCAGTATCTAACATTATGTCCCCAATATACCATGGATATATCTGTTTATCTCTCTACAGTAGAATATAGGCTCTGGAAAGCATTGCCTTAGCTGTTTTATTGTTACCTGAAACATTCAGTAGAGGGCTGTCCCAACATAGATGATCAATGAATATTTTCTGAATGAGTAAATGAAATGCAACATCAGAGTAGTTTAGAAAAAAAACCTAAAACATCAAAACAAAACATAATAGCAACCAAAACCCTTGCATGTGACAATAAGGGTCCTATGAGTGAATAAATTTTTAATTTATTTTCTTGTACTTTTATATCCTGGGTATCAGGCTTCCTTATAAATTCCTTGTTTTCTCACAGTTCTAAAGCTCAGTCAGCTTCCCTGCATTTTCACATATACTCCCAACCCCTGAAAGCCTTCCCAATTTTTACAATGCCAGGAAGGAGTGACATAACAATACATCTGGTGACCCACTTAGAATGGGCCACACTTAAAACTATCCTGTGTTAAAAGGGGACTATTTTAAATGGACCACCCTGTATGTTATATTAGATTGTGATTTTCTGCCAATGAACTCAGAAGTGTTTTATAAATAAAACGATGATGTTGGAAAAAATTATTCTTTTTTCTTTTTAATTCACATGAAAAATTTTATTGTACAAACCTTCTGCTCAGCTGTGCAATGACAAAGCAATGTGGCCCAAAAAGATGGTTCTTCTGGTTCAGAATCTGCCTGTTATGATTTGTTGCTGCTAAAAAGTAGGCTTCAGCTTTAGGGGGGAAATTAGAGAAGACTAGATTCCATCGAAGCAAGCTTCTAGGTAACAGCATGCATCCTCTAAACTTCACTTCCTGCTTCCTAGAGGGTTTTTACTGGGTCCCTGAAAGGAAACTCAAGTTCCTTTCTTGAAGAGGAAAGGAAAGAGAAAACAAAAAGCAGGGTAATGTACAGCTGTTCCATAAGAATGCAGTTGCTGGATATTTCCTGACAGGGGGTTCTGTTGTGCTTTGAAGAATAACATGAATATTCAAGCTCAGAATGAGCTTCTGTAATATAAAAATTAAAACTCTATTCCAAACCTTCACTCACATCTAAAGCCAAGCCCTTTGAGATGTGCGGTAGGGATCTGTTTACTTTGTATGGAAAATCATTTTCTTTTTATTAGCAAGCTTCAGGGTATCCTGACCATCTGAAAGGCTGTTACCTCTCAGAGGGCAGTCATGGGGTGTTCTTGGCAGGAACAGGGGCCAGAAAGACTGGAAATCGTATTTTGCAACATTTTCTGCCTGGCGTTTAAAGTCAAAGAAGACAAACGGTTCTGATAAGTTCAGCAGTACCTTTCCATTTGAGTTGCCTTACTGTCCCAAGCTGACCTGGGGAGGTTAAAAACCAAACCAAACCAAAATAAACAAAAAATAAAAACTGAAACTGAAACCAACATATCATGAACAACTTTTTCCTTTCTCTGCAAGCAAATTTGAGCCAGTAGGAGGTAACTGTTCTCATCCTATTTTCATCACGAAACCAAGCACAAGATTTCTTCATGGCTCACTTACTGGACTCAGGCTGGAGTGGAGGATGGTGAGGGATTCAGTAATCTTTAGATACATTTTTAGTTCCATCTTTCCCTTGCTGTCACTGTGCCCAGTTTTGCTTTCCTGCTGTTGTTTAATTGTTCACCTTTAAGAAGCAGTCCATTCTGACTTCTCATTTTATCAAATTCCACCAAGAGACCTCTTTTGACAGATATGCCTTGAACCTTCCAATTCACCATGATGTCCCCATCTCTCACTTAGAGCAAAGATTTTCCAGGGACCCAAGTAGTCTACTGCTGGAATTAGGTATTTTTTTCCATCTCTCTACTGTTACAATTAAGTAGAGATAATAAATAAACTCTCAAATAAACTCTCCCCAGAAACCTTCTGACTTTCCTGAGCTGCCAGATCACCCCTTGATTTCCTACACCAGAGACTAAACCCTTGAATTTCAGTAGCCTGTAGGTTCCTTGGTTCAACTGCAACCCCTCCAGTGGCCAGCTCCCTCTGCCTTTCAAATGCCTTCTAATTCACACATCCTTTTCATTGTTACTTTACCATCTATTCACTAACATCAAATCCACTCTTTGTTCATGTTTTTTTAGCCATCAGCCCTCCTAGTGCCATTTGTTGAGTGATCCTGTCAGTTACCTCTGGCTCATCACAAAATGAATATGTTCTAACCCCACACTTCCATATGGCCTCATGATATTACAGTTGCATTCTCTGTCTACAGTAGGCAAAACAAAACACGTGCTGTAAGAATGGATGCTTTTTCTTTGGCCCTGCCGCCTGGTATGTATGATTTTACTTCTCCCGCCAGGGATCGAACCTGCTTCCCCTCCAGTAGAAGGGTGGAGCCTTAACCATTGGACTGCTAGGGAAATCCCAAGAGTGGGTATATTTTAAGCTGGTTCCCAATGCAGACTTTAATAGAAAATGAGCGAGGTCACCTTTAGGATCTTTTCCAATCATTGGCCTCTTCCTGGAATGGGATTTCCTGATAATTAATAATTCTCTATCAGATCACATAAAATACCTGCTTCTGGATCTTGCTTTTAGGTCCTTAGACTACATAGATGATGATTTAAGTAGAGACTGTAAGGGAATCTCAGCAGTGTACATGTTAATCCCAAGTGTAGCATAGAGTTTGGGGGTAAAGGTAGGGGACTAAGTGGAGATGGTTTTATGTAATAATTATGTCTGACTCTTTGTGACCCCATGGACTGTAGCCTGCACCAGGCTCCTCCATCCCTGGGATTTTCCAGGCAAGAGTACTGGCGTAGTTTGCCATTTCCTCCTCCAGGGGATCTTCCTGACTCAGGGATTGAACCCGGGTCTTCTACACTGCAGGCAGATGCTTTACCCTCTGAGACACCAGGGAAGCTCATATAATAATTAAGCTATCATTTACTGAGGAACTACTTCAGGCCAGGCACTAACTAGTTATTTTACATACATTCTCTTAATTAAATGTGGCTAGAGACTTACAGTTCAAAGTTATCAATGAATTCTACCTTCTGGAATTTATTTCCTCAATAGCTATTTTTCTGTATGTGATATTTAGAGCACGAACCTAAGAAGTTGAGGAATCTGTGCTCAATTTTTTCCTCTTTTATGGGGATAAAAATCTTAATATGTTAAAATAAGGTCATCAATTTCTCATCTGTAAAGTTTGGGAATGATAATACATATTTAATGTTATTGATGTGCCAAGTAAATTAGATATTATGATCAAGATGGGAATTACAGTGATTGTTCTATGGTAGGTGTTTAATAAATGAGAGCAGTGGTTATAATATTTACCTAGATATGTTTCTGGCAAGGGAGGAGGCACCCAGAGCCAAAACTTGTTGGTACTAAAATTCTTTATTTGGAGGATGACATCACCAAGATGATGACATAGATTAATTCTGACTTTGCTCCCCCTTAGAAGAAACTAACATCTATTCGAGGACAAGATACCACTATAGAAAACAGTATGAAAGATCCTTAAAAAATTACAAATAGAACTCCATATAGTTCAGAAACTCCACTTCTGGAATATATCTAAAGGAATTAAAAATATGAACTTGAAAAGATGTCTGCACCCCCATGTTCATAGCAGCACTGCCTACAACAGCCAAGAGAAGGAAACAACCCAACTGTAAATCAATGGATAAAAAGATAAAGAAACTGTATATATGCACATAACAGAATATTATTCAGCCAATAAATTAAATTTAGAACTACTATTTAGAACTTGAGGGCATGATGCAAAGCAGAATAAATCAGTCAGAAAAAGACAAATGCTATATGATCTCACTTATGTATGGAATCTAAAAAAAAGAGAAAAAAAAAGCCAAACAAAACCAAGCTCATAGCAAAAGCTCTTGTGCTTACCAGAAGAGTGAGTTTGACAAAGGGAAAATTAAAGGAAGGTGATCAAAATGCACAACCCTCCAGTGTAATTACAACATGAGACTGTAACTAACTCTGCTGAATGATACATAGAATAGTTGTTAAGAAGGTAAATATTGAGTCTTCATCCATAAAGAGAAATTTTTTTCCTTTTTTCCATTCTTTTCTTTTTATTGTATCTATATGAGAAGATGGATGTTAGCTAAAACTATTGTGGTAATCATTTCACAATAGATACAAATCAAACCATCATGTTGTATGCCTTAAACTTATACAGTGATGAACATAAATTATTTCTTAGTAAAACTGGAAAAAATTCTTTAAGGTTTATGAACAAAAAGGTATATCCTGATTCATAAAGGTTCTGAACACCTAATGGACCCATGGGTGTTCACAGAGTTAGGGAGGAAAGTGGATGGGGAGGTCATAAACACCCCACCTCAAACCGGGTCTTTAACAGTAAACCAAGGTTCACTTGCAGAGCTCCCATAACAAATGAGCATATGGTGAGCATTTGAGAGAGGAACACACATCCATGGAGGAAACTCTTAAGTTTTGGGAATTTGGGAAGAGTAGGGGAAAATATCTTAGAAATGAGAAGAAATGAGAAAATTAAGGAAATCCTCAGAGGTTTATTTGATAAAAATTGCAAATAGGAGTTTATGTCTGCATTTAAACCTCTGGGCTAAGATGCATTCCTCCACACTATGACCTGGTGAAAACAGATCTGTGTGCCCTTTAATCCATGACCACTGTAGATCAAGTTACCTCTTTGAAAGAACTTTTCTTTCTCTGGCCGACTAAATGAATTGAAATTGATGTACTTAATTGTTTTCTAAATTGCAATTTTTCTCCCCCAGATGTTTTTTATCAATGTAGAGCCCAATGGGCTCTGTCAGTCACATGGGGAGATGAAGTCATGTGGTAATAAAAGGGAAGGGGTGGGGGCAGGAAGGGAAATACCATACAGCATATTGTCTAATTGAAAAATGTGCCCATAAATGCTGAACTTGAAACCTCTCTCTCCCCTAGGGCTACTCACAACAAACAGTATACACATCTTTGGCACTGAAAACATTAGACTTCTCCCTTTTCTTCATTATTAATTCAGGCCAATGCAAGCATTTCCTTCTATTGTCATTCTTGGGTGAAATCACTGTACTGGAATTGTGAAGCAAGGTAGCAAAATTCCAAAGTGAAAGCTTAAATGTGGAAGGTAGGAACATCAGGGCTGGAGGGTGATGGTTAGGGTAATGGTGATGAAGGATAGTATTAGTTCTAACCTTACAAAGGTGAGAATGAGAAATAGCAATAATATCAAAGGACATTTCTGAGAAGCAGTTGCTAATGCCAACACAATCTGAAACAGAGGAGGATATGGGCGGGAATATGTTGCTTGGGAAAGTCAGACAGTCTCAGGCTCGAAGGCATACCAACGAAAACTTGAAACACAACTGGGTAGAGTGGGAAGGACAGACAAAAGGGGAAGGGTGGATGTGTTTCTCATGGCAGGAAGGAGAGGGCTGCAGATGTAGGACCCATGTCAGCATTTGAGAGAGACAGGAAGATGAGGAGAGAGAGCAGATGCTCACAAACAAACCACAAGAAGTGAAAGGAAGACCCCCTCCACCAATTCCCCATGTTAGTCACTCAGTCATGTCCAACTCTGTGCAACCCCATGGACTGTAGCCCACCAGGCTCTTCTGCCCATAGATTTCTCCAGGCAAGAATACTGGAGTGGGTTGCCATTTCCTTCTCCCCGAGCACAGAAGAATTGATGCTTTTGAACTGTGGTGTTGGAGAAGACTCTTGAGAGTCCCTTGGACTGCAAGGAGATCCAACCAGTCCATTCTGAGGGAGATCAACCCTGGGATTTCTTTGGAAGGAATGATGCTAAAGCTGAAACTCCAGTCCTTTGGCCACCTCATGCGAAGAGTTGACTCATTGGAAAAGACTCTGATGCTGGGAGGGATTGGGGGCAGGAGGAGAAGGGGACGACAGAGGATGAGATGGCTGGATGGCATCACTGACTCGATGGACATGAATCTGAGTGAACTCCGGGAGTTGGTGATGGACAGGGAGGCCTGGTGTGCTGCGATTCATGGGGTTGCAAAGAGCCGGACACAACTGAGCAACTGAACTGAACTGAACCCCCCATAGTAGAAAATAAATGGGAACTGGCTGCAGTACAAAAAGAAGTTCCTTGAGAGTTTTTTCTTGTCCTCCACCTATCATCACTTGCCCTGTACTTTACCCTGGCTATGTAAAATCGGTCCAGTTTTTTAGACATTGTAGAAAATGACTTCTAACCAATGGTAACTAAAAGGTTTTTATTAGCCCGCACTGTCAAGAAGTCCTCTCTCTTGTATCAGAAAAAAAGCCTCTTTCCTCTTGTTCCATCATCACTGAAGGAGGACACCTGGTCATTATAGAAGAAATCTAATGAATCACTCATTTTTCACTCATTTAATTTAGCAGTACCTCACGTTTGACAAAAACAAACTCCAGGGACTTCTTCAAGTTCTCTGATTGCACTGGAATCTTAATGAATCGACCCCTTCTTTGAAATATGAGGACTACTGCCCAAATTTATTATCCTTTATAATTTTCTTTGTAGTGATACTGGAGTAACCAGATTCAAGCTGCATGAGAGTTAGAGTCAGCCATACATAATACCAAAGCTTTAGAGGGAAAAAAATCACAGGGTATTAAGACTTGGATGATGGGAGTTTTGTCTGGGCTGTAAAATTTACCTTAAACTCTCAGTTCTTCTTTGAATTAAAATCATCATCTTCACCATCCTCACTTTTCCTCTCATCTTATTCTTCTTTGTCTTTTCCCCTTATTTTGCCTCTTCTCCTTTCTATCTTCTTCCTCCTTCTTTTCTTTTTTCTTTTCTTGCTTCTTTTTCCACTTTTTCTTTTTTCCCTTACTTCTCTTGGCCCTCCTCCTTCTTCTTTTCTTTTTCTTCTTCTCATTATATTTTTCTTTCCCTCTTTTCCCTTTTCTTCCTCCTCCTTCACTTTTTCTTCCCCATCCCCAGTTCTTTCTTTTTTACTCTATAATTTGTAAAGTCTTCATTCTGTGCCAAGATTTAGAGAAGCATTTTACCATGTCATCTCATTTCATCTAGGTAATAGCCCTAGATATTATATTTAGATGAAGAAATTGGCAAAGAAAATAAGTAGCTTACCCACCCACTTGGCTAGTAGATGTGACTCTGGGTCTCTTTGACTTCAACTCAATACTTTTAGCAAGATTTTCCCTAAGAAAGGATGATAAGTATAGGGGGGAGAAAAAAATAAAAAATTATAATTATTTAAATTTGCAATTTTAGAAAATAAAAACATTTTTTACTTATGAAAACTTGGAGTAAAATGAGCTGAGATAATTAAAACGTTATAGGATAAGTATCTTTTAAGAGAAAAACTGTAAAGAAGAAATCATAGAGGTGCAACAATACCTTGAAATACAGAAAGGTCTTTAAAAGTATAAATAATTATTTATTAAATCTCACAGTAGATTCTCAAGAATGAATAAATGTGCTATTAAAAAGGACTTAACAATTATTCTAATTTCTTTGCATAAATTATGATCAGCTATCAAGAACAGAAGACCAGGGACTTCTCTGATGGTCCAGTGGCTAGGAGTTCACACTCCCAGTGCGGGCGCTCGGTCAAGGAACTAGATCCCACATGCTGCAACTAACAGTTTGCATGTCACAACTCCTGTGTGCTGCAATGAAGACTCAATGCAGCTAAATAAAAATAAACTATTAAAAAAAAAAAGAAGACTGAATTATAGCTGCTTTACACTTTACTAAAAGAAGTCTGGAGATAAACTTTTCCAGGGCAGTTGGAATGGCTCAGTTATGTTATCAAGACCCATTTTTTCCTCTATTTTTGCTCTACCATTGTCAGCATATTGGCTTTTGGTCCTTAGACTTGTATCTCATTATGCTAAGTTAACTGCCACAGTTCCCAGCTTCACATTCTCATCTCATTACATTTAGGAATAGAAAGAAAGTTTTCTTCCTTGTGTGATTTTTGTCTTCTTTTTTTAAGAAAGAAAATAGTTTCCAGAGACTTCCCACTACCTGCCCTCCAGCAGGCTTTCTCTTATGTTTCATTAGCTAGAGCTGAGTCATATGACAACCTCTAATCACTAACAAAGGGAATGGAATAGCAAGTGGGGCTGGAGAAGGGGCTAAACTTCTTCAAAAGTGTGGAGTCTGCTTGCTACCTAAACTACATTTGACGTTTATTTAACAGGTAAGGGGTGGGGAGGTGGATATTGGGTAAATAATTAACAGTGTTTGCTATACTACCTTATTTATTTCACATGGAAAAATGCCTTCCTTAATCTCCCTCAACTGAGAGCAGACTTGAATGGAATATTTTGCCTAATGGAAACAAAGATGGCGAGGAAGCAAGAATCCCATGAAATATTATAGTTAGTTTGACTCTTCCTTTCAAACTTTCAGCTATTCTGTTCTTATTCCAATCTAAATACTAGGAGGGCTTTGAGCAGGAAAGTGAAGGAGAATGATTCAAAATTAAAGAGCAAGACAAGCTTTATTTTTTTGAGAGGATATGGACAAGTGAGAGATAGGTATGTAAGTAAGTAAACATGTGTCACTAAAGATGGATGAAGCTTTACATTTGCTACAGCACATGAAGAAACAGCTAATGACCGTCATGACAAAGGGGTAAAGTAGTCAGAGGCTCAGAAAAGTCCTGAAAGATTCAGTAATAGCCTTCTTACTCTTTTCTGGTGAACCCAACACAGTGAGCCAAGGGCCTCAAGGATAATCTAATATTTAAGACAATCAACACCAGCAACAATAACAATATTAACACATAGTGCTATGTGTCAGGCATTGTTTTGAGCACTTTATCTATGTTGTCAATTAACTGTTGACATTGCACTGTGAGGTATCTATTATGATTTCATTTTTCAAGTGAGGAAACGAAATTATGGCATGGACAGGTTAAGAAATTTCCCAAGCTTACACAGTAAAAGGCAAGTTTGTGTTTTGTTGTGTTTGGTTTCTTACATTCTTTTAATGTATTATTCATGTGCATCCGTTTTATGCCCAATGATTGGCTCTTTCAAATAATCACATCAAGAGGCCTGATAACATCTCATTCCTTAAGAACAGATACAGGAAAATGTGGTTATTTATGGACTTTACTCTTAAGCAAGGAGATCAAATCAGTCAACCTTAAAGGAAATCAACCCTGAATACTCATTGGAAGGACTGATGCTGAAGCTGAAGCTCCAATACTTTGGCCACCTGATGCAAAGAGCTGACTCACTGGAAAAGATCCCAATGCTGGGAAAGATAGAAGGCAGGAAAAGAAGAGAGTGACAGGATGAGATGGCTGGTTGGCATCACCAATGCAATGGACATGAACTCGGGCAAACTCTGAGAGATGGTGAGGGACAGGGAGGCTTGGCATGTTGCAGTCCATGGAGTTGTGAAGAGTCAGACATGACTGGGCAAATAAACAACAAGAATAATTACTCTTAAGCATGCTTTGGAAATCATTAGTGTTAATTTCATCAAGGAACTGTTTCAGCCACAATCACATAACTCAAAGTAAACATCAGTTGGGTTAAGGCAATACAGGCAGACTGAAATAAATCAAACTATTCTGAGCAATTAATCTACATATTTCACTTGTATCAGAACAATAATCTGAATGGCAAAATCTTGTATATTATCTCATAATCCTTAATGACAGTGTAATGGGCCTTTTGACATTTATGGTGATTACTCTGAGACTAGGAAGACAAAGGACTTGATTCAGTGAAGGTTTATCCACTGGCTTATTTCGTCTTTCTTGTTTCTTGAGATCACTTTTCAGTTTAGAGTTTACCAGGGACATCGTGATTGCATTTTCAGTTAGCATGGAGCAGTGCAATTTTTTGAGAGGAAGGCATGGTTCCTTGGCAGCACCTGTGCTTTTGATAGTCATGGCTTCTTCAACTCTTTTCCTTTCACCGATTTGAAGACTAATGAGCTTGGATCAATTTCAGAACCACAACCAAATATTTTAAACCTTGCAGTTGTAAGGTTTACATTTTCATTCACTTGAATCTATAACTTCGTTACATTACAATCAGCAGGAACATTCACCAATCTAGTTCAAACATTTTTGGATGTCTTGTCAAGGATCTGTTCATTGTTAGAATTCTCTGTTGTTAGAATAACCAACAACCTTCTTGTGATACAGCTGGGCCCAGTACGATAACTCATGTTCCCTCATGAATGGTACATCCAAAGCTACTAGTCCCTGATGGTTCATCTAGCCACTGCCATCTTGTAAAGGCCAGAGATCGACTTTTAAACCAGGTATTCTATCTCCAGAGTTCATGTTCTTAACCCCTACCCTATATTTTCTCTCCAGAATCTGTGTTTTTCACCACTAAATTAGAATACTAAAATTGTAGCAGGTTTATAAATGAAAAAATATAGCCAAATAGAAAAGATCCATCAAGGTGGTGTTATGGGATTGAGAAGAATAGGACACATATGGCAATGATGAACTGGAAGGTTTGGGGAAAGAAATGAGGAACAGTTATATTTTGAATGGAAACATGTTGGAGAAGGAGAAAGTCACAGATAAATAATCAGATGTATTTCAAGTTGGCTGCTAACCAACTGAGTTCTTAAGTTTCCCACCTGAGAGTAGAGTGGTTAATGGGGTTGTTGTCCTGGCAACTTTTTTATACTTTCTCTCTCACCATCTCTCTGGACTCTGTGGTTCACATGACCACGGCATCACTATGAAGCTGTTCTACAAGAGTACTTTGTCCTGACATGGAGAAAGGACTTTCTGATATCCCAGACACCTTCTGTGTGAGGACAAATGGGAAGAGAGGTCTTCATTTTGGAAGCATTTCTTGTCTAACCAGGGATGTAGCCCTCAGTGACAGCCTCTCCCTATCAGATGATGGATGGGGCAGTGAGCCAGCTAGCCATGGTCCTAAAGCAATACCAAGATACCTTTGAGGCTTAATTCATAATGTAGTAGATTCTTCTGCTTGTCACATGGCAAGGCTGAAGGTACTTTCAGAATCTTGTTTTCGTGGTCTGGTGGTGAACAGCATTTTGGGACAGCAATTCAATTATCCTTTTTTAATGAAGAAGTAAATCAGAAAGTACTTTCATATATGCAGCTGCCCAAAGGTCAAGTGGAACCATAGAAATGCATGACAGGCCTGCAATACTTACCAGGCTCCATCTGCATACAGTTTGATGACTGTGTTTTAATAGAACCAGAGATGTGTAGCATTTAGGACATTTAAGGCAATGTATCTCATTCAGAT
The DNA here is from genome assembly GCF_014754425.2 of Oryx dammah. Classification (NCBI taxonomy): domain Eukaryota; kingdom Metazoa; phylum Chordata; class Mammalia; order Artiodactyla; family Bovidae; genus Oryx; species Oryx dammah. Next base: position 42,709,933 of record NW_024070205.1, on the reverse strand, counting down.
CTTTATCTTTACAGATGAGAAAACTGAAGTCTAGAGAGATTAAACAATTTTTCAATTTTCCCCAGAGACAGCTAATACTGGAACACATGTTGTTTGACCCAGGATCCAATGCTCTTTCCCACACACCCATCTCCTTGGGTCAATGACATTCTCTGGAAATGCAAAGAATGATTACTATTGGGACAAGTTGTATAAAGAAGGGACTTCAGAAACTTTGATTTAGGGAAGAGGGAAGGGCAAACCAGTTTGACTCAGCACTTTGCTTGAAACTGAAGCTTATTGGATGCTAATTACAGGAGGCTCCATCTTATTGATTCAAATCCTTTTGGGGGGAGTAATCTTCTCACCCACATGAAAGCAAGGAATTCTTCCGTATGCACTTTAGTACTACTATTAAGGGAACTCAAAGAGGTTATTTACCAAATAGCTCCTTTACCCTTCCCACCAAGAATTCATTGCTTAAATTTAGGGGAATGGTTTTTTTGAGAATTGTCTGGCTCTTCTTACTTCTCTCTCTTTACTGTTCTCAAGAATTTTACTTTGTTTCTTAATTGGAAAATTAATGTCAGTTCTTAGATAAATTAAAAAAAAATACATTGTGAGAAGAAAATCTCCATCTGAATTCTGACCCTCGGGCTTCTGGTTCCCTTTTCTAAAGAACCCCAAAACAAGCTTCTTCTGTTTTCCTAAACAATATCTATTTTAAAATATGTAAATGTACAACAGCCTCTTTTAAAAAACATCGTAGCATATTATTTTCATTGTATTGTACCCTTGCTTTTTCTCACTGATGTTTCTTTAAAATTGTTGCCTATTATATAGAGTTTTACTTTTTTCATTTTAATTATAGTTAAACTTTAAAAGATTGATGAAATGTACTCTATTACATTCTGGTACTCCTCTAGTGCCTGTCAGGTGGCCAAACCCTGGAAGATGAGTTTAACAGAGCAGATCACATGACCTGGTCCAGAAAGGTCTGTTGCTTCTAGGCCCAAGAATCCAGGAGCCCCTCTCTGTCAAGTAGGTTTCCTGGGTGACTGCTCTGTAATGAGATTATCTGTCACATTCGATGACCTTCCCTGTCTGGCCTAGAGGAGAGGGTTGGTGGGGTCCTGAGAAGCAAACTTGCTTTGCGTTTGTGTCTTGGCTGCTCTGTCGTTGGAGTATTGCAATCCTACTCTGTGATTTCTCCAAGGAGACTTTGGGTTTTGCTGGCAGGCAGAGCTTCGGGCTGCTCCGTGGAATGTCTTTGGTTCTGCAGCTTTAGGAGGAGCCAGGAGACTGTGCCTGCCAGCCAAGGGAAACACTGCTTCAGACTCAAGACCACGACTTGGCCAAGACTCTGGGGCCTGCTGAATTTTGGAGAGGGCTATCTTACTTACCCCAACCACTCTTTCCCACTAAAAGTTAGAGGAGGATGGAGTGACTCTGAAGTCTGGTTTAGTCGCTAGCACATAACTATTGCCACGGTGAAATGGATTCCTGCCTCACTCTGGGACAATAGGATAGGCAAGTGTCTCCTTCTTTCACTGAGAAGGAAGGAGGAGAGTCAAAATCAGGCATTTCAAGTCTCAGCAGCAGTCACGCTCTGTGCTTAGACAAATAATCTCCAGGAGACCCAAATCCCCTGTTCATTGTGAAAACAGACAGTGCCAGAGAGAAACAGAATTAAATTGTTTCTCTTTCATGGCAGCTGAAGTGTAAAAACCATTCTATTCCGACCTTGTGGTCAGAATATCCTGACACCTCATAAATTATCATAAGGGCTCAGGGCCCGGGAGGCTGTGGAAGGCTGGACGTCCAGCTACACTCAGGCCTGCCTTCTTGCTCTCAGCCTTTCTGATAGGCAGGCACCAATGTCAGGGAGTGGAGGAATGTGGTTTCCCCAAAATCAGGTTTTCTGAGTTAGGACAAGTATTTCCCCCCACCTTTATGTTTTGAGAGTTTGCACAGCCACAGGGTCTGCTACTTTCATGAGTAGTTTATTTAGAGGCAGGAGAAGCACAGTGATAGCTCCCAAGCCTGATGGAAACTCTGAGGTGGTTTTATCTTAGTAGAAAAAACAGAAAGAATGAGTGTGAGAAGGGAGTCAGAGAGACATGAAAGCTGAAGAGATAAAGAGAGGAAATGAATAAAGAAGAAAAAAGAAGGAGAAAAAGTGGATGAAAGAAAGAAATGGTCTCTCCAGTTAGATGTGACCTTACCTCGCCCTTCTCCCCTTCCCTCCTTGCCATCTGGTCACCTGGAAACAGAGGGCAGCTGGGAACTCCCGCATTTCCTGGCCTCCTGGGTATCTTCCTTTAGTTCCTACCTCCTTCGGTACCCAACACACAGTAGGTCCTTTGTAAATGTTTGCCAAGTGGAAAGACTTACAAATGGGTCCCCAAGAGGGGAAACATTTATTTTGGGGAACTCTGAGAATGTAGAGACAAGTCAATTGGACCAAACAATTTTCCTGTAGCCTGAATCACCATAAGGTTTAAAGAATCTGGGTATTCGTGGGTGTGTCTGGATGTATTGTGTGGGAGTGTGGGTGGGTGGTCTGGATGGGTGGGTAATAAGTGACAGGAGGGCCCTTGCAAATATAGAGGGCTCCATAACTACTGTAAAAATAAAACTGGGAACAGCAAGCCCAGACCTCCAGCCATGCAGTGACCAAAACTGACCTTGGCAGAGAGGAATAATATTGTGGAGATGGATTCAGGAATTATTAGTCAACGTTTTCAGTCCCTATGGGCTATTTTTTTTTTTTTTAAGAACTATGGGGTGGGGTTTTGGCAAGGCAAATGACTGCAACAGCCTGTAGGATTCCAGAGCCTTCTAAGCACTTTCTAGACTCTGCAGTATTGATGTATTTTTTACTTCTGGGTCTCTTTTTTCTCTAATGAGATATCTTTTCTGGTTCCATCTTTGGGCAAAAAATATGATTTCTCAATGGCCTCTGCTTTTAATACCTCCCTTCTTGAAAATTATATCTAAAGCATTCTTCTCTGACAGGCAGACAATTCTCTTTCTAATTCCTCTGACTTGGAGAAGAAGATCGGAAGATCCCAGGGAGTGGAGAGTTAAAAACCTGTTTATATCAGGCTTCAGAGTAGGTCACAGTATATTATTTTTTGCACCTGTCCTGGTGCACAAATATTTATGTATGAGAATGTTCACTGTGTTATGGTGAAGGGAGGCAGGGCCAAAGGAAGTAGTTTTGGCTCTTTGACTGGAGATAACCCACTGGGCAAATACCCTACACCTGTGGGTACCTGACAAGTTCGAGTTGCTTATATACATACATATTCATACACATATCTGTTTTCACACTATAGCAAACTCTCATATTTAACTGAGATGTTTTTACTAGAGAAGTAGTAATCTATGAGGGTTGGTAACAGATCCTTAAACTCTGCAGTTGTGTTGGGTACCAGATGGTAAGTCCTAGAAATAAAGTTTCTTAGATGCTGGAGGTGGCATGCTACAGATTTAGACTTCGAGGAGTATCATGAAACTAAATTTTTTCTGTGAAACTGCATTGATAACAACCTTGAATACTATAGCTCTATTTCCCTTATGTATCTTTTTGGAGTTTACCTAATCATTCCCCAACTAATCAGCCTAATTCTTGATTCCATATGACCATCTAACTCTTGTAATTGTTGTACACATCTGTATGTATTTACGATGATTTTATGTATTTTATTTCTTCCCATTAGGCCTTAATCTCCTTGAGGATTGGAATCAGTGTAATCTTTATTCTGTATCCCCTAGTGCCTGGGATTGTTTTGTGAATCATACGTGGAGTCGATAATGAAATACACATTCCACTCTCTGAGGAGCTTTCTAATGCTAGATTGACTTGTTTCACTCACTTCTTCTTCCATCTCTTTACTAATCAGTGCATATCAAGAAATGCTGATATCAGCCACGGGAGGACAAAATTAGGAAAAATATGATTCTAAAATTATATAATACAATTCAAAGTCAAGAGTAAATTACCTGTGCATTTTCCTTGGCTGTTTAGGCAGCAAGATGGCATTTAAATCGTAGGTAAATGTTTCTGACCATAAGCGATTATCCAAACTGTAGTGAAATATAAACTTTCTATCCAGTTGCTAAATATTTTCACATATGTTTCTCTTAAACTGTTCTCTTGGGGGGCATTCTTATGGACCCTTCACCATTAATACCTCCTCCATTTTGAGTCAGGTCCCATGGTCAAGGGAAGCACATAAGGACAATCAACTAAATAAATCTGCCCCATTTCTGAACAAGGTTCTATGTTCTTTGGCACTATTTTATTGAAGCTACTGACTCTTAACGGCTTCCCAGGTGGTAAAATGGTAAAGAATCCTCTTTCCAAAGCAAAAGAAACAGGTTCAATCCCTGGGTGAGGAAGATTCTCTGGAGAAAGAAATGACAAACTACACCAGCATTCTTGCCTGGAAAATTCATGGACAGAGGAGCCTGACGGGTTACAGTCCATGGGGTCACAGAGTTGGATATGACTGAGTACCCACACACGCACACACACACACACACACACGCACACACACACTGACTCAAAGCTCCAGTCTTAATGCAATATCATTGCTCTAGCTTATTACTTCAACCTTCTTCCCAGGATGTTTTACTGGATTGCAGATGGATTCATGCTTCAGTTCCTTTTCTTCCCTTGGTAATATTTGCCTATGGTGGTCCAAGATACATTTGTGAAATACATTTCTACAACTTTTCCCCTTTTCCCTCTGTTGTGTGGTCATGGACTGTACCCTGGACACTCAGCATGCCTCCCTTGACACACTGCCAGGTACCTCTCCATACTGTTCAGCACTGATATCAACCCCATCCTAAACTTAGCTTTATCAAGAACCTCCCCTTATTCAGCTGTCTCCATAGGAAAAGCTATTGAATAAATATTGAATAAATTAAGAAATTAAATGCACAATAAAATACTTTGGAAATGTGCGCTCCTTATTTTGCCTCTTAGAATATAAGATCTTTAGTGCTTTGAATGCATTCATCCATCCATCAGCCTGAGGGGAGATTATAATTTTTTGCATAAGGAATTCAGTGAGAAAGATAGGAATCAGTCAGCTTCTAACATACGAAATAGATTGTGAACAAAACATTAGGCCAGAGGGCCAACCTGGCATTAAGAAAGTCTTCTCCAAATCTCCTCATTGCTCCCTTTTAGTTACAACTTAGCCTAAAGGGCTTATGCTCTGTGATTACTCCTCCAGTGTAGAAAAGATAGGTCTTCTCCTATGATATTTAGGCAGCTCCATGGCAGTTGCAAGAGTTGGACATGACATAGTGACTAAAGAACAACAATGGCATCAGAAGGGTAAAATGGAAGACCAGTCTAGGCAGAACCAGCTCCTCTTCTGACTCCAGAGATTGTGAGAAAGAGAAGAGGAGAGAGAGTAAAGCAGTCAGACACCTTTCTCCTTCTTTATCATTAGGTAAATTGAAGGGAACTCCAAGAAACAAGTTGGGATCAGACATGAAGCCACCTTTGTGGCTGTTTTAAATCAAGTTGGGTCATAGTCACAGAGATCTGATAATGCAGAGAGCTCAGGCAGACAGACTCCAAAGCTGACTTTTTCTGAGCCATGCTTGGTCTCATGTGCATTGACAGATCTCAAAAAGAGCTGAGAATCTGGCTAAGAAATGAAAAGAATGAAATGGTTTTATAGCAAGAGTTGCAACGAAGACTTCTTAACCCAGGGCCTACTGATAGTCACAGCCAAACCTCAAAGGGTTCTCTAACACCAGTAAGAGCAGAGACGATGCAGAGTCTGCCCAGGATTGGGCTTCCCTCATAGCTCAGCTGGTGAAGAATCTGCCTGCAGTGCAGGAGACCTGGGTTTGATTCCTGGGTTGGGAAGATTCCCTGGAGAAGGAAATGGCAACCCACTCCAGTATTCTTGCCTGGAGAATCCCATGGACAGAGGAGCCTGGCAGGCTACTGTCCTTAAGGTCACAAGATCTGGACACTACTTAGTGACTAAACCACCACCTCCACAGACAAGGATCACCATGTCCAAGCTAAGACTGGCTAGATGGAAAGTTGTACTGCCCACAGCCCTCAACTGCTGCATGCTAGCAGGGCAGGCAGCACCCATGTTGACCCAGATGGTAATCCAGAGGCAGAAGGAGGAGCACTGCTCCTGAGGACCCTTCAGTTCAGTTCAGTTCAGTCACTCAGTCATGTCCAACTCTCTGCGACACCATGAATTGCAGCACGCCAGCCTCCCTGTCCATCACCAGCTCCCGGAGTTCACTCAAACTCAGGTTCATCAAGTCAGTGATGCCATCCAGCCATCTCATCCTCTGTCGTCCCCTTCTCCTCCTGCACTCAATCTCTCCCAGCATCAGAGTCTTTTCCAATGAGTCAACTCTTCGCATGAGTTGGCCAAAGTACTGGAGTTCCAGCTTTAGCATAAGTCCTTCCAATGAACACACAGGACTGATCTCCTTTAGAATGGACTGGTTGGATCTCCTTGCAGTCCAAGGGACTCTCAAGAGTCTTCTCCAACACTACAGTTCAAAAGTATCAATTCTTTGGTGCTCAGCTTTCTTCACAGTCCAACTCTCACATCCATATACGACCACTGGAAAAACCATAGCCTTGACTAGACAGACCTTTGTTGGCAAAGTAATGTCTCTGTTTTTGAATATGCTTTCTAGGTTGGTCATAACTTTCCTTCCAAGGAGTAAGCGTCTTTTGATTTCATGGCTGCAGTCACCATCTGCAGTGATTTTGGAGCCCAAAAAAGTAAAGTCTGACACTGTTTCCACTGTTTCCCCATCTATTTCCCATGAAGTGATGGGACCAGATGCCATGATCTTTGTTTTCTGAATGTTGAGCTTTAAGCCAACTTTTTCACTCTCCTCTTTCACTTTCATCAAGAGGCTCTTTAGTTCCTCTTTACTTTCTGTCATAAGGGTGGTGTCATCTGCATATCTGAGGTTATTGATATTTCTCCAGGCAATCTTGATTCCAGCTTGTGTTTATTCCAGCCCAGCGTTTCTCATGATGTATTCTGCATATAAGTTAAAGAAGCAGGGTGACAATATACAGCCTTGACGTACCCCTTTTCCTATTTGGAACCAGTCTATTGTTCCATGACCAGTTCTAACTGTTGCTTCCTGACCGGCATACAGGTTTCTCAAGAGGCAGGTCAGGTGGTCTGGTATTCCCATCTCTTTGAGAATTTTCCACAGTTTATTGTGATCCACACAGTCAAAAGCTTTGGCATAGTCAATAAAGCAGAAGTAGATGTTTTTCTGGAACTTTCTTGCCTTTTCGATGATCCAGCAGATATTGGCAATTTGATCTCTGCTTCCTCTGGCTTTTCTAATTCCAGCTTGAATATCAGGAAGTTCACGGTTCACGTATTGCTGAAGCCTGGCTTGGAGAATTTTGAGCACCCTGAGATCCCACAAATCCCCCCTTCTCTTTCTCATTCACTCATATATTTACACAGGGGAAGGAGGCTTTCAAAGATAATGGGAATTTGTAACCAAAAGATGTTAGTTACATCTAAAATAGATTGTTTCAATTATTGGATCTAGCTGAATTTTAAGTTTGCCTGGATTCTTTATGTATTTTTTTGTATTTACCATTTGAAGAAAACCAGAGTGTTTACCCATAAAATACTAACCCTTAGTTAATACTTCTCTGCTTTTCTCATTTCCAGTGTGTAGGCTAAAGATTGTGGCTCCTTTCACATCATGGCTGACAATAATTGCATAATTTACCTTTTCTGGGATATGGGTGTTTTAGCGGGTGATTCTAAGAGGTCCAACTTTGTAAATGGAAGAACTTAATTTTAATGTTTAGAACAGGAGTTGGCAAACCACAGCCAGAAGGCCAAATCCAGCCTGGTTTGTTTTTGTAAACAAAGTTTTATTGGGGCACAGCCATGCTCATTTGTTTACACATTTGTCTCTTGCTTCTTTTTCAGTATGACAACAGAGTTGAGTAGTAGCAACAGAATCTACATGGCCTGCAAAGCCAAAAATGTTTATGAAAAAGTTTGCTAACCCTTGGTGTAGAATAATATTATTTTACTGAACAACTTGTCTGGTCTCCTTTTTAGATAGATGAGGTCACTGAGATCCTGAGAGCTTAAGTGACATGTCCAAGATCACATCAAAAAGAAGGAGCACAGTCAATATAACAAACAATGAAATTTTAAATATGGTAAAAGGCTAGTGGGGAAATTTTTATATATTTGGGGTTCTTTGACGAGTTTTGTCTTTAGCTGATACTCCTGTGATTGCACGATTATTAGAAACTAAGATGACAAATAAACCCTGAAGAAAATAAAAATAATCACCAGGGTTTTATAACAAGAGAAAACTCAGTTCAGTCAATGTACCCCTGACATATCTAAGACCTTCATTTTGGGACATATGTATGTTATCATTGTATATAAGATAAGTGAATTCCAAAGGAGGGTCCAATGTGTCATATTGCACAGCTTAGGAATTTGGAAGACAATCTTAAATACGGGTTGCTGGAATCCCAGATGAAATCCCATCTGGGAGAGGTCTCTCTAACTCTGACCTATGGTAAGAGACTGTCAGAGAAACAAGAGCTACGTAACTTAGTGCTGCCTCCCTGTCTCTTAAAGAAACTGGGCCAAGGAGGTACACAACATAGAATGGTTGCCAACTGCTATCTCTGTCTCACCTTCCTCAGAAGAGTCCTCTCTACCTGCTCTTGCATTTCATCTCTGAACCTCATGTTCATGTCTCACCTCCTGCTCTTTAGAGCTGGTCCTGCCACTCCATTGAAAGAACAAGGGTTTTTCAGCCTTTACCTCATTTGACCCCCTGAGACATCTGACATCTTTGCCCACACACTTAAATAATGCTTTCTTCTCCCTTGGCTTATGTCCTGTTCAAGTAATTCTTTTGACTTTTGCTTCTTTTCAGGCTCATCCTTCATCTGTCCCCACTCTCAAATGTAGACCTCAAGATCCTAATCTCTCCTTTAAAAAATCTCCTGCTATATACTCACCTGGGAAATCTCTTGGACAGTCATTACTTCCGTAGCTAGCTGACTGGAGTTGTTTCGCAAGTCTGTTTCCAGCTTACATCTCTCTCCTCAACTAGAACGCATGTCTGTTTGTTCACAGAACATTTCTTCTGGATTTCCCTCAGTTTGACTTTCTCAGCCTTAGAAAGTCTAAAGCTGAAACCACAATTGTTCGCCTAAACCTGATCAGTTCAGTTCAGTCGCTCAGTCATGTCCGACTTTTTGTGACCCCACGAATCGCAGCGTGCCAGGCCTTCATATCCATCCTAACTCCCGGAGTCTACTCAAACTCATGTCCGCCGAGTAGGTGATGCCATCCAGCCATCTCATCCTCTGTTGTCCCCTTTTCCTCCTGCCCTCAATCCCTCCCAGCATCAGGGTCTTTTCCAATGAGTCAACTCTTTGCATGAGGTGGCCAAAGTACTGGAGTTTCAGCTTTAGCCTCAGTCCTTCCAGTGAACACCCAGGACTGATTTCTTTTAGGATGGACTGGTTGGACCTCCTTGCAGTCCAAAGGACTCTCAAGAATCTTCTCCAACACCACAGTTCCAAAGCATCAATTCTTCAGTGCTCAGCTTTCTTCACAGTCCAACTCTCACATCCATACATGACTACTGGAAAAATCATAGCCGTGACTAGATGGATCTTTGTTGGCAAAGTAATGTCTCTGCTTTTTAATAAGCTGTCTAGCTTGGTCATAACTTTCCTTCCAAGGAGTAAGCGTCTTTTAACTTCATGGCTGCAGTCACCATCTGCAGTGATTTTGGAGCCCCCCAAAATAAAGTCAGTCACTGCTTCCACTGTTTCCCCATCTATTTCCCATGAAGTGATGGGACCAGATGCCATGATCTTCGTTTTCTGAATGTTGAGCTTTAAGCCAACTTTTTCACTCTCCTCTTTCACTTTCATCAAGAGGCTCTTTAGTTCTTCTTCACTTTCTGCCATAAGGGTGGTGTCATCTGCATATCTGAGATTATTGATATTTCTCCTAGCAATGTTGATTCCAGCTTGTGCTTCTTCCAGCCCAGTGTTTCTTGTGATGTACTCTGCATATAAGTTAAAGAAGCAGGGTGACAATATACAGCCTTGACATACTCCTTTTCCTATTTGGAACCAGTCTATTGTTCCATGTCCAGTTCTAACTGTTGCTTCCTGACCGGCATACAGGTTTCTCAAGAGGCAGGTCAGGTGCTCTGGTATTTCCATCTCTTTCAGAATTTTCCACAGTTTATTGTGATCCACACAGTTAAAGGCTTTGGCATAGTCAATAAAGCAGAAATAGATGTTTTTCTGGAGCTCTCTTGGTTTTTCGATGATCCAGCAGATGTTGGGAATTTGATCTCTGCTTCCTCTGCCTTTTCTAAAACCAGCTTGAACATCTGGAAGTTCACAGTACACATGTTGTGGAAACCTGGCTTGGAGAATTTTGAGCATTACTTTACTAGTGTCTGAAATGACTGCAATTGTGCGGTAGTTTGAGCATTCTTTGGCATTGCCCTTCTTTGGGATTGGAATGAAAACTGACATTTTCCAGTCTAGTGGCTACTGCTGAGTCTTCCAAATTTGCTGACGTGTTGAGTGCAGCACTTTCATAGCATCATCTTTCAGGATTTGAAATAGCTCAACTGCAATTCCATCATCCCCACTAGCTTTGTTCATAGTGATACTTCTTAAGGCCCACTTGGCTTCACATTCCAGGGTGTCTGGCTCTAGGCGAGTGATCACAGCATCATGATTATCTGGGTCATGAAGATTTTTTTGTACAGTTCTTCTGTGTATTCTTGCCACCTCTTCTTAATATCTTCTGCTTCTGTTAGGTCCATACCATTCTGTCCTTTATCGAGCCCATCTTCACATGAAATGTTCCCTTGGTATCTCTAATTTTCTTAAAGAGATCTCTAGTCTTTCCCATTCTATTGTTTTCCTCTATTTCTTTGCATTGATCACTGAGGAAGGCTTTCTTATCTTTCCTTGCTATTCTTTGGAACTCTAGATTCAAATGTGAATATCTTTCCTTTTCTCCTTTGCTTTTCACTTCTCTTCTCTTCACAGCTATTTGTAAGACCTCCTAAGACAGCCATTTTGGTTTTTTGCATTTCTTTTCCATGGGGATGGTCTTGATCCCTGTCTCCTGTACAATGTCACGAACCTCTGTCCATAGGTCATCAGGCACTCTGTCTATCAGATCTAGTCCCTTAAATCTATTTCTCACTTCCACTGTATAATGATAAGGGATTTGTTTTAGGTCATACCTGAATGGTCTAGTGGTTTTCCCTAATTTCTTCAATTTAAGTCTGAATTTGGCAATAATGAGTTCATGATCTGAGCCACACTCAGTGGCTTAAAAGCATTCAGAGGCTTCCTGGAGCTACATGGAATAAAGTTCCTAAATTCCATAAAGTCCTCCATGACCACCTGCCAGCCTTCCCTCTTATTTAATTTCTACTCTCTCCACTCTTGCTGCTCTTTGCTTTCTCCTTCCTGTGCTATTTTTTTTTTCCTTTGCCCTAGCTGGAATCACTTTCTCTTTGTCAAATCAGTGAGCATCTACTCGACTTCTAAGATTCAGTTTAAATATAGCCTTTTCTGCCATCATGCAAAGATGGGCTCAATAAAGGACAGAAATGGTATGGACCTAACAGAAGCAGAAGATATTAAGAAGTGGCAAGAATACACAGAAGAACTGTACAAAAAAATCTTCGTGACCCAGATAATCATGATGCTGTGATCACTCGCCTAGAGCCAGACATCCTGGAATGTGAAGCCAAGTGGGCCTTAGAAAGTGTCACTACAAACAAAGCTAATGGGGGTGATGGAATTCCAGTTGAGCTATTTCAAATCCTGAAAGATGATGCTGTGAAAGTGCTGCACTCAATATGCCAGCAAATTTGGAAAACTCAGCAGTGGGCACAGCACTGGAAAAGGTCAGTGTTCCTTCCAATCCCAAAGAAAGACAATGCCAAAGAATGCTCATACTACTGCACAATTGCACTCATCTCACACGCTAGTAAAGTAATGCTCAAAATTCTCTAAGCCAGGCTTCAGCAATACATGTACTGTGAACTTCCAGATGTTCAAGCTGGTTTTAGAAAAGGCAGAGGAAGCAGAGATCAAATTGCCAACATCCGCTGGATCATCGAAAAACCAAGAGAGCTCCAGAAAAACATCTATTTCTGCTTTATTGACTATGCCAAAGCCTTTAACTGTGTGGATCATAATATACTGTGGAAAATTCTGAAAGAGATGGGAATACCAGAGCACCTGACCTGCCTCTTGAGAAACCTGTATGCCGGTCAGGAAGCAACAGTTAGAACTGGACATGGAACAATAGACTGGTTCCAAATAGGAAAAGGAGTACATCAAGGCTGTATATTGTCACCCTGCCTATTTAACTTATATGCAGAGTACATCATGAGAAATGCTGGGCTGGAAAAAGCACAAACTGGAATCAACATTGCTAGGAGAAATATCAATAATCTCAGATATGCAAATGAAACCACCCTTATGGCAGAAAGTGAAGAAGAACTAAAGAGCCTCTTGATGAAAGTGAAAGAGGAGAGTGAAAAAGTTGGCTTAAAGCTCAACATTCAGAAAACGAAGATCATGGCATCTGGTCCCATCACTTCATGGGAAATAGATGGGGAAACAGTGGAAGCAGTGACTGACTTTATTTTGGGGGGCTCCAAAATCACTGCAGATGGTGACTGCAGCCATGAAATTAAAAGACGCTTACTCCTTGGAAGAAAAGTTTGACCAAGCTAGACAGCTTATTAAAAAGCAGAGACATTACTTTGCCAACAAAGATCCATCTAGTCAAGGCTATGATTTTTCCAGTAGTCATGTATGAATGTGAGAGTTGGACTGTGAAGAAAGCTGAGCACCAAAGAATTGATTCTTTTGAACTGTGATGTTGGAGAAGATTCTTGAGAGTCCCTTGGACTGCAAGGAGGTCCAACCAGTCCATCCTAAAAGAAATCAGTCCTGGGTGTTCTTTGGAAGGATTGATGTTGAAGCTGAAACTCCAATAATTTGGCCACCTCATGAGAAGAGTTGACTCACTGGAAAAGACTCCGATGCTGGGAGGGATTGAGTGCAGGAGGAGAAGGGGACGACAGAGGATGAGATGGTTGATCGGCATCACTGACTCAATAGATGTGAGTTTGGGTAAACTCAGGGAGTTGGTAATGAACAGGGAGCCCTGGTGTGCTGTGGTTCATGGGGTCGCAAAGAGTCAGACACAACTGAGCAACTGAACTGAACTGAACTTTCTGCAGTCATCTAATAAGACATTAGACTCTAGAAAAGGAAGACCAGAATCCTTACTTCCTTATCTCTGTGGATCTTGGAATTCATTACCCTGATTGAATAACTTTGTGGTGGTAAGCTGCTCCTTGCTGGGAAAGACTTTAACTGGCTGCAGTTGATTGTGGAATTTTCCACTTTCTCCACCCATCTGGGATAATCTTACTGGCCTCACTTTAATAGCAATGGAATCAAGTGAGTGGTTATTCTTGGAGTAATTTATTTAGAATACTGTTGGTGAAAATTCTTCTAGAGAAAATAATGCAATAGCTTCAGTTAGAATAATCTTGTTGAGGCAGACTATAGCACTTAATTCAGCACTTAATACATTATAAAGAGGAAATGCAGTGGATAGAGCCTGAGTTTGAAGTCTGGCTCAGCTATTAACTAACTTTATGACTCTGGACAAGTTTCATTGTCTCTCAGTGCATCAGTTTCTTCAACTGAAAAACAGAGATGGTAATAATAGTATCCTCCACATTGTATGGATGTGAGGGTTATATTTATATATATATATATAGATGGATATACATGTGTGTACTTACATGTATTACTGGGAACGGTGTTTGGTATTTAGTATGTTGCTTATTACTGTTTTTAGCTTGTTAGATGACTAAGGGGGAAAAAGCAAGGCCCAGTAGCCATGAAAAAGGACATTTTTATCTAGAGGGTTGAGCAGCCTTCCTCTTTTATACCAATAAAAACAACCACCAAACTCTCAACTCTCCAATTAAACTGAACACTGAATAGCAAGCTCGTATATCTTGCGTTTTTTAGCCTATTATACTAGGCAAGCAACTTTCACTTACTCTTATATTAGGTAGCAGTAAAAACAAGAAAAGAATGAACAGGCTTTTGAACGTGCAGTTTTTTATTTTATGTGCAAATACTTTAATGAATGTCTCTGTAAATAGTTAGAGCGAGCAATTATAGAAACTTCAAACACCAGGGAGCCCTGTTAATATGAACCACTGTGCATTTCAGTAGATGTGATCTCTATGACATTTGATTCACACAACAACCAAATTTCAAGATGTAGAATGCACAGGTATTACTGTCCTCCTTTTACAAAAAAGAAAATCAGAAAGTAACACAAGTCCTGTGTTTTCTGATTTCTTGTCAAAATGCACATTATAATATTTTTTTTCTTATTTTTAAACTTTATTTTATATTCCCTGGTAACTCAACCTGTAAAGAATCTGCCTGCAATGCAGGAGACCGGGGTTCGATCCCAGGATGCGTGGTATTAAAAAAATCAGGCTGTCTTGCACCACTCTACACCCCAGAGAATCTGAATAGAATCTCTCAAAGCCCTTTTGATAACGTTTTTCAAATTCGAGGAGCTCCTTATGAAGATTCTTACTTGTATTTTCATTGTTATTGATGCTAATCAGGAAATCTACTGGTACAAAAGAAACTAAGGAGTCAGGGGGATGACAAAAAGTATAAAATAGTTTAACAAAGAAAATGGACATCACATATTTGCCTACTGCTCTGTAATCAATGCTGTGTTTCACGATATTATTGCATCCATCTATTTCTCTCCATTTCTAGCACCACCAGCTACCACTCTGTTCCATGCTACCAAGAATTCTTGCCTGGATTGCTATGATATCCTCCTAACTGATCTCCCTACAACCACTCAGTACTCTCCAAATCTGTTCTGCAGTTTGTTGACAGAGTCACATTTTTAAAATATGAATCTTATTGTGTCACTTCTTTATGCTTAAATTCCTTTATTGGATTTCCACTGATCTTGAGATAAAACCCAAATCCTTTAACAAGGCTTGTAAGACCCTGTATGTGAAGCTCCAGCTGCTCATTGTAGAGTTTGCAGGTTGTTAGTAATACCCATTTCTCTTTTCTTGTGACATAGATGGTTCACATTTCCCAGTCTCCCTGACTGTTACTGATGATCATGTAACTGAACTTAACTAATGGAATGAGAGCTAAAATGATACTCTGTTATTTTCAGGCCTGGCCTGTAAAAACCTCCCATCATACTACCAGATGACTGAGATGGTGAAACTTATGATGACTTTGAAAGCCACATGTTTAAGATGATAGAATAATTTCAGCATAGCATGCATCTCTGACAATGGGCTCCCCAGGATCAGTCAACACCACCTCTAACTTGGAATTGCAAGGACACAGTAAAAGAAGGGAGCATGGCAAGCATGAAGAACAGAAAGATCTATTCAGCTCATGTGGAGACAGTACACAATGGGCAGCATTGTGGGTAGGTTGTGGGGGGGCAGAAGATAATGTACTGGTTACAGCAGACTGGTCTTAAAAATTTTTTTAATTTATTTTTGGCTGCACTGGATCTTCATTGTTGTGCATGGGCTTTCTCTAGTTGCGGTGAGGAGAGGCTGCTCTTCCTTATGGTGTACGGGCTTCTCATTGTGGTGGCTTCTCTTGCTGCAGAGCACAGGCTCTAGGCACGTGGGCTCAGTAGATGTGGTACACCAGCTTAATAGCCCCATGGCATGCAGGATCCTCCTGGACTGGAATGAAACCAGTGTCCCCTGCATTGGCAGGCAGATTCTCAAACCACTGAACCACCAGGGAAGCCCCATAGTAGACTAGTCTGCAGCAACAATTAGATCATTAGACCCAAACATACAATGACTCAAAACAATAATTGTTTATTTCTTTCCCATAGAACATCTGAAGACAATTCCAGGGTAGGATCATGAATAATGTAGATGGGTACCTGTCATTAAAGCTTCCTCATTAATTCTGTTCATCCTTCAGATATTAGCTTGTGCATACAGTGCTAAGTTGCTCAGTTGTGTCCAACTCTTTGCAACATATAGACTGTAGCCTGTTGGTCTCCTCTGTCCATGGGATTCCCCAGGCAAAAATACTGGAGTGAGTTGCCATTTCCTCCTCCAAGGAATCTTTCTGACCCAGGGATCAAACCTCTGTCTCCTGCATTGGCAAGTGGATTCTTTACCACCGAGATACCTGGGAAACCTGACATTATCTCAGGTTATATTATTTCATGAATATCCTTTCTGAACTCAAGTTCTCTCCGTGCATCTCTAAGTTTCCCTCATAGATCTTGTGATGACTATAACTACATTTTTTGTATGCTCATTTAATTACATTACGTCTTTTTCCTAGACTATAAATTCTGTTAGGGAGCGGGGCACAGCGTCTGTTTTTGTTCATTCAACCTTTACATAGTGGCTTGATATAGGACAATCAATAATTTCTGTTGAATGAATGAATCACACTGTTAACTCACATCATTAAGAAAACATTTTGAAGTATAATTTATAGCTGCATGTTATGGTGCAAAAATGTTTTTCTAAACATTAAATGTTATTTTGCCACTTTGTTTTTAAGTGTTTTAATAATTGCTGGCATACTTTAAGATCATCATCTCAATGGGACACAGGACTTGATTTACAGTTCTTTTACCAGCCATCCAGCCAGCTGCCCTCGTTTATCTTATTTGCCTTAAGTATTTTTACTTTCTCTGATAGTTGGGGAGAAGGCAATGGCACCCCACTCCAGTACTCTTGCCTGGAAAATCCCATGGACGGAGGAGCCTGGTGGGCTGCAGTTCATGGGGTCACGAAGAGTCAGACACGACTGAGCGACTTCACTTTGACTTTTCACTTTCATGCATTGGAGAAGGAAATGGCAACGCACTCCAGTGTTCTTGCCTGGAGAACCCCAGGGACGGGGGAGCCTGGTGGGCTGCCATCTATGGGGTCGCACAGAGTCGGACACGACTGAAGCGACTTAGCAGCAGCAGCAGTAGCAGCTGATAGTTGGTAACCACATACAATTTCTGGATTTTTTTTTTAACCAAAAACTCTTGGTTGGGGAACCTAGAGAATTAAATATACAAGGAATCAGTTATATTCTGGATGTAACTTTGTATAGTGAAGAAAGAAAAGAGCATGGGCTTCAAATAAATCTAGTTTATGTTTGCCAGATGTATAAGTATGTCCCATGCAATATCTGGGAGATACTTTTTTCTAAAACAATTATTTCTTATTTATCTGAATTTAAAATTTAATTGGGTATCCTATTTTTATTTGCTTCATGTGGCAGCCTATTTCTAGTTCTGTCACTTACTAGATTTCACACCTTAGATAGGAATTTTGCATTGAGAGAATTAAAGGAGATATAAGATTTAAAGTGCTTAGTATAATCTCAGGTACTATGTGCCGACACAGCACTCAAAAATATTTATTCTCATTATTAATTTTTTTGTTTTTTAGAATTTATTTTTATTACTTGTATTCTCATTAATATATGTCATAATAAAAAGTACTATTTATTGCAATGATTCCATTACTTATAATTTTTGTTGTTTAGTTGCTAAGTCGTGTCTGACTCTTTGCAACCCCATGGATTATAGCCCACCAGTCTCTTCTGTCCATGGGATTTCCCAGGCAAGAATACTGGAGTGGGATGCCATTTCCTTCTCCAGGGGATCTTCCCTACACAGGGATTGAACCTGCGTCTCCTGTACTAGCAGGCAGATTTTTTATTACTGAGCCACCAGGGAAACCCATTACTTATAACAATGGACTACAATTTCTTGTGTGTCCTACTATATATAATGTATCATTCTAAACCCTTCGCATATATTATTCCTTTCATTTCTTCCAGTGAGCCTTGAAAAAGTATTACATTATCTCCACTTTACACAAACAAGATGCAGAGTTTGGATCACTGCCCTGGTAATAACATTCAAGTCATGAAGACTGCATCAGATCCAACTGATTTCAGGACTTTCTTTCTCCAATACACTGCAATTCCTGCCTGCTACAAATGAGGCCGAGTCCATCTATGGATGAGTATTCTTTCATATTTCACAGGACTGCTTTCCCTTAGCTCCTCTGTAACCCTGGGGAGTTGATTTTGCTGCCCACCTGGTAAATCCACCATTCGTTTTGCACCAAGAGCTGATTTTATAGAAATCTAAATACACTTTACTAGATTTACATGTTAACACTAAAAGAAAAAAGTTCCCTGTTTGCCTTTTGTTGGGGCGACCCTTCGGTTTTATAGGCTTGTTTGAGTAAGTAATTATTCTGGTAATGCCAAGGCCTCCTTTATTGAGTCATAAATGCATCCTGGATCACTCAGAACAACCAGCAGGCCCTTCCCTTTGAGCCTAGCAGGCAAACACTGCTTAGCTAGATGGGAGTTGGCTTGCCTGCCCCTGAAGGTTTCTCTTTCTCTGGAAACCTCCTATGAAACCATGTGAAGGGGGGAAAAAGGATCAGATAATTGGGATCTTTAAGATGGTTATTATGAAAAATGTTCTGGAACCAATTCAAATACCAATCAGAAACCACATTGTTCAACTAAATCACTTTCAGATGCCGCATAAGATACAAAATACAATTATTTCCAGTTTAAAAATATAATGTTTCTTAAAAAAAAAAAAACACAGTATTTTATTTTATTATTTAAAAGAAAAAAACCTGCCTTGGCTAGAATTCAGGCCCGTCACAGATGATGTACAGACAGGCTTTGTGCAGGTCCCTTTGGATCCGGGGCCTATAGACCTCACTGCAATGTATTTAAAAGTTCCTTAAAATGGATGTGACGGCTGTTTTCTTTGTGTATTACAGAAATATACAGAGTTCAGAGGCTCCATGGCTACACTTCGGGCATGTATGTCATTAGAGGAATGAAAAAAAGATGATGGCCAAATGCTGTATTAAAATCCCATTAGAAACGCTGGGAGGAATTTATGGCCCCAATCTCTTTTATCTGACAGGCGTCAGTTTGGTGAGACAGTTTTCCTTCTTGACATTTTCTTTTCTTTTTTTCCTTTCTTTCTTATTTCTCTTCTTTCCTTCCTTCCCCTTCCCTCTATCCCTCTTTTCCTCCCTCTGCTTCTTCCTTTCCTTTTCTTTCTTTCTCTCTCTCTCCTCTCCTTTCCATCCTCTTCCTTTTTTTATTTCTTCCAGTTCTCAACTTGGCCATGGAATGTCTGGATGTTGTCTTGACTACTAGAAAGGCAAATAATATCAGGTTTCTGTCAGTATTTTCTCTTCTTTACTGTCTCCCACATCAGGCAGCATTGAGGGGGAAGGTCGTTTATCCTTTTTCCAGATAGACTTTCTCCTCTAGCTGAGGATTCATTCCATCCATGAATGTTTATCTGAGCCGTCATCACTGTGACGAGGAGCAAGGGGGTTAACGCACCGTGTGACCTCAAGGAATGATTTCTGTTACAGCAGCTCCCTTATGAACCATCAGACTCTGAGCATGAATTTTAATGGACTCAGAACCATTTCTCCAGCCTGGGAGTCAGAGGTCATTGGCTTTCCAGGTAAATCTTCCATAAATTGTCAGGAGAGGTGCGGATTTTTATCCTTCTTCAGATCTGAAGGCCTTGCCGTTGCCCTCTGTGGAACAGGAGGGAAATACCAAATCATTGCTCCATTGAGTATTGAGTTACTTACGGAATAATACGGAAAATTCAGCCCACCAAGAGTCGCTATAGGGTCTAACAATAGGAACAGCAAGAGCCAGGAGGTCTGGTTGTGGTCCCATTTTGCCACTTACACGCTGTGTGGTCGTCAGCAAGTGGTTGTCTCTCTGGGCTCAGTTCAGTTATCTGGAAAAAAAAGGGCTGATTCTGAAAAGCTCTCATTCTAGGAAACCAACTCACCAGGAGTTAGACAGGGAGATAGTATTGCTTTGAGAAATTTTAACCAATGATATACAGTAGCCACTGTAGTTCTTTTTTCCCCCAAAAAAATTTAGTAGTGAGAGAAGGATAAATAATTCCATACTTGAGGGAACTCAAAGTCACTGATCATGTATCAGTTCACTTATTTACCCTCATGCTCATCTCTGTCTACCAGCGTAAAAGCCACCTGAGGACAAGGGTGATGCCACCCATCCCTGGATCCTCACCTCTGTGCCTGTTTCTTGAGTGTGGGGACAAAGATGTAGAAGTTAGGTAGTGCTCATGGTAAGGAAAGTGAAGGAAAAGAAGTCCAAAAGATAGGCAGAAAACAGGGCCACTGTCACAGAAATGAAGGCAGAGGAGCATCTGAGGAACAGCAGGCAAAGAGACCAGGCCCTTCACCTGAGAAGTAGGCATGGTCAGTCTCTGGAGAGAAGAACTGCTATCCTGTGATTTCACCTGGCAACTTTCATCCGAGGCTGTTAAACTTGCTTATGATCTTGGGAAAGTAGGAAAACAGCATTGTCATTTAAAGTTGAATAAACTGAATTTTGAAGAAATTAATCTTTCACTAAATGCTACACAGCCATAGAAGATAAGTGCCAAGTCTATACCCCTGACCTTTTAGATGCCATGCCCTCTAGACTGTATTGTACACTTTACTTCTTTTTAAAAAATATTTATTTATTTGTGTGTCAAGTCTTAGTTGTGGCATGGGGGATCTTTGTTGTGGCACGTGGAATCTTTCATTGCAGTGTTCGGGCTTCTCTCTAGTTTGGGCATGCAGGCTCAGTAGTTGCAGTGCATGGGCTTAATTGCCCCCTACCCCACTACCCTGGCATGTGGGATCTTAGTGCCCCAACCAGGGATTGAACCCGTGACCCCTACACTGGAAGGCAGACTCTTAAACATTGGACCACAAGGGAAGTCCCTTTATTTTTTAATATCATGGCATGGACTAGTTAGTGATAAGTGGCAAAATGTCCTAGAAGCTGGCAGAGTGTACTTTGAGGCCCAGAAGATAATTGTACTTGCACCACAGGCTTACTTCTCACTACATCCTTGAATCAAATGAAAGGCAGAATTTGAACTACTTTATAGTAAAGAATTACTTGCAAAAATAGCAGAAGAATCAGTAGCAGGCAAGAGAAGGGAAATGTAAACATTTGATGATGCTTGTGTTCCAATGACAGTCTTAGCGGAGCATTCTGTATCTGCAAGAAGGATTGGCTTATGCAAAACCATGACAATAGGATTTAAGGCACGCATGCTGCTCAGGTGCTAAGTCTTGTCAGACTCTTTGTGACCCCTTGGACTATAGTCCACCAGACTCTTCCATCCATGGGATTCACCTGGCAAGAATACTAGAGTGGGTTGCCATTTCCTCCTCCAGGGGATCGTCTCAACCCAGGGATCGAAAGAGGCTCCTGCCTCAAAAGAGGCAGGCAGATTCTTTACCACTGTGCCACCTGGGAAGACCTAGATTTTAATGCTAACTTCAAATTATAGATCCAGCTCGAAAATAGATATACTATGGTCAGAGATGAACCATTTAGATAATTTAATGTTATTTCTAAGGAATATTAAAATGCTCTCTGAGAAAAAAAAATTGGAAATACCCAAAGAGTTAGGAAATCAGAAGCTAGAAGGATCATGGACTTTTGCAGGAAAATTATACCAAGGATATTATATTATTTTTTTGATAAAAAATGTATAATATTAGTGAGAAAGGAAAAGTGGCTGTTATCTATTAGAGTTTTTATAGACTAGCTGGAAATTGCAAAATTATGTATTTATTTTGAAAGCTACTTTCAGTTGGGATATATTATTTTTCAAAGGCTGCTTGTGAAAGAACCAAGAAAACAAAAAGTCAAGGTGCTAGATTTTGGAAAGCAATATGGTTTACATCTCTTTCTTATACATTATTTTTACTGCTTCCCTGAAAGAAAAAGAATATGGAATATTAATGAAACTGACACTTAAACTCTTAGTTTGAGAGTCTTACTGAACACTAAAAAATGACATAATTGAGACAAATTTATTTATATTTTATAAAATATTAATATTATGCTGTTTATTAGATACATATTTCTCCATAATCCTATTGATTCCATAATAAATACGGACAAGACACATATAAAATTGCCATTCTTTATTCAAATTTAAGTTTTCTGCACCTTGATTTCCTTATCTATAAAATGGAGATTATAACAGCTAATTCTGAGGGTCACTGTGAGCATTAAACACAATGATTTGTGTAAAACAGCAGAATGCTTGGCTTATCGTAATGTTACCAATAACAAATATCAAGCACTTACTCTGTACTAGATACTTCAAGTTTTTGTAATTGTTAACTCATTTGGCATTCACAACAATATTATGGTGGATATAGATATTGTAAACCCATTTTGTGGAAGAAGACACTGTACCATAGTTTAGAGAGTTTAAGTAACTTTCCCGATCTTATAAGCAGTGTAGCTGAGATTCAGACCCGACAATCTGACTTTACTGCTCATACCTGGCAACTATTATGGTTATTACTACAACTACTAGGCTGAGCTGAAATTGCAGCAATACAAATTTAAATATAGACATGAAGTTCTTGACTGTAAAGATTATGAAAAGTGGATTGGAAAATTTTGAAGTATAAAAATCCCTAGGGATTCTTAAACATATCCCAGCTGTCAGCTGTGGTTCTACTATCCTGTGGAGACTTAGATCAGCTTGGTTTAAAATTTCAGTTTGGTACCTAGGCAAGTTCAGAGCCATCTCTACAATTTTTGTGAATTCTTAATGGCTTTCTTCCTCATGGTTTTCTCTGCTTTGCTTTGGACTCATTCTGCATCATCCAAACATAGACTCCACTTTCCCAAAATATGTGATTAGTTTTATGGTTTTTCTGAAGATCTGAGAGGTTATGGGAGAAGTCACATCACACACAATATTATTGACTTCCTGGCTTCTCTTCCAGTCCTCATTTCACACAAGAACAAACATGCTTGACAAACAAGTCATTTCCAACTATCTTGTACATGGTGGAGTGAGGATTGCAGACAGTATCCTATTAGCAGATAGGCTGATCAAGTCAATGCAAGTGAGAAAAGAAACACCAAGCTATTCCTCATAAGCTTCCCTGAGAACTCAGTTGCTGCCTGCAATACAGGAGACCCAGTTTGATTCCTGGGTCAGGAAGATCCACTGGAGAAGAGATAGGCTACCCACTCCAGTATTCTTGAGCTTCCGTTATGGCTCAGCTGGTAAAGAATTTGCTTGCAATGCAGGAGACCTGGGTTCGATCCCTGGGATGGGAAGATACCCTGGAGAAGGGAACAGCTACCCATTCCAGTATTCTGGCCTGGAGAATTCCATAGACTGTATAGTCCATGGGCCCCAAAGAGTGGGACACAACTGAGCGATTTTCACTTTCATTCCTCTTAAGCCCTGCATTTTCTTTATACCAATAAGAGAAAAATAAAATAGAAATCACTGAAGCTAACATTTCTGATTTTATTTATCAGAGTCTTCTCTTTTTTGTTGTTGATGAATCTTGCTAAAGATTTATCAATTTTGCTTATCTTTTCAAAGAGCCAGATCTTAGTCTAGTTAATCTTTTCTATTGTTTTTTGATCTGTATTTCCTTTAGTTCTACCCTGATCTTTATAATTTCTTTCACTCTATTAACACTCTATGGTGTGTTTTTGTCGTTGTTGTTCTTTTTCGAATTCCTTCAGGTGTAAAGCTAGGTTGTTTGAGGTTGTTTTCCCTGAGTTTTGAGGTAGGCTTGTATTGCTATAATTTTCCCTGTTAGAACTGCTTTCACTGTATCCCATAGGTTTTGGATCATTGTATTTTCATTATCATTTGTCTCCAGGTTTTTGTTTGTTTCTTTGATTTCTTCAGTGATCTATTGATTGTTTAGTAGCATATTGTTTAGCCTCTACATGTTTGTGTTTTTGCATTTTTTTCCTTGTAGTTGATTTTTAATTGACTAATGTTGTGATCAGAAAAGATACTTGATATGATTTTGATTTTCTTAAATATACTGAAATTCATATTTTGGCCTAACACATGATCTATCCTGGAGAATGCTCCACGTGCACTTGAAAAATGTGTATTCTGGTTCTTTTTTAATTTGATAGAATGTCATGTATATATGTTGTTTTTGTTGTTCTTTAGTTGCTCAGTCTGTGTCTGAATCTTTGCAACCCTTTAGACTGCAGCACGCCAGGCTTCCCTGTCCTTCTCTATCTCCTGGAGTTTGCTTAAACACACATCCATTGAGTCAGTAATGCCATGCAATCATCTCATCCTCTGTTGCCCCTTCTCCTCTTGCCCTCAATCTTTCCCAGCATCAGGGTCTTTTCAAATGAGTCAGTTCTTCGCATCAGCTGGCCAAAGTATTGGAGCTTCAGCATCAGTCCCTCCAGTGAATATTCAGGGCTGACTTCCTTTAAGATTGACTGGTTTGATCTCCTTGTTGTCCAAGGGACTTTCAACAGTCTTCTTCAGCACCACAGATTGATGCATATATAATATTTGATTTAATGAGTCATTTAAGGCCAGGGTTTTCTTACTGTTCTGTCTAGGTGATCTGTGCATTGACGTAATTGGGGCGTTATAAAGTCCCCTACATTATTGTGTTACTGTCAGCTTCCCCCTTTATGTCTGTTAGCATTTGCTTTATGTATTTTAGTGCTTCGATGATGGGTGTGTGTGTGTGTTTATGTGTGTGTGTGTGGGTGTGTGTATAACATATATTAACATTTGTATATCTTCTTCTCGGATTTGATTCCTTAATCATTATGTAATTTAAAAGCTTTCTTTAATTTTGTATCTATATGATATGATGGATAGTCACTAGTGTATTATGATAATTTCATAATGCACATAAGTCAAATTATTATGCTGTATACTTTAAACTTATACAGTGATGTATGTCAATTACATCTCAATAAAAATGCAAGAAAAAATTCTAAAGTAAACCAATCTTTCAGGTAAATTCCTCTTTAAAATGCTAAAAGCCAAAAGTTAAAGACAGTAAGATTACATTAAAAATTAGCAATGTTTCTAAAATGTTATAGCAAAAGGATCCTTTGCTGTCTGAATTCAGATTGGGTTGGAACAAAGGGAAGCCCTGGCAGAAGACTGGAAAAGGGAGGAAAATGAAGTCAGAGTATTTATTATCTCAGCTCTCTTCCTCTTGGGTCATCTGAAGCTGGCTCTGTTGCTCAACCAAGATCACTGCTTTTCTGTGGCACCTTGCTAGTATCCAAACCTTCTTCTCATCCTTTGAGGCCTAGAGGTAGTAACAGCTCTGCTGTTCTATTTGCTGGAGTATACAGTGCAATTCTCTATGAATATCTATACCATGTGTCACAGGTTGAATCATGTCCACTCAAAAGATGTTGAAGTCCTAACTTTCAGTGTCTAGGAATATGATCTTATTTGGAAATATAATAGATTATTTGAAAATGGTCAAGTTAATATGAGGTCATTAATGTGGCTTCCCCTGGTGGTTCAGACAGTGAAGAATCTGCCTGCAATGCAGGAGACCCAGGTTTGATCCCTGGGTTGGGAAGATCCCTTGGAGAAGGGAATGGCTATCTACTCCAGTATTCTTGCCCGAAGAATTCATGCACAGAGAAGTCTGGTGGGCTACAGTCCATGGGATCGCAAAGAGTCAGACATGACTGAGGGATTAACACTTTCACTTTCTACTTCCACGAGACCATGTTCTTAGAATAAGGAGAAATTTGGACACAGAGACATGCACACAGGAAGAACAGCATGTGAAATGAAGATAGAGATCAGGGTGATGCTTCTACAAACTAAAGGATGTTAAAGAGCTCCAGCAAAGCCCCAGAAGCTAGGAGCTAGGCATGGAGAAGATTCTTCCTCACTGGCCTCAGAAGAAACCAACTCTTCCATCAAGGCTTGATCTTGGGCTTCTGGCCTAACCCATCCCATAATGAATTTTTTTCTGTTTTAGCTACCTAGCTTGTTGTACAGGAACCCCCTGAAACTATTAAATCATTTGAATAGGTCCCTAAAAATTCCTGGAGTTTTCTTCTTCATTTTTTTTTTCCTTTTTGACTGTGCTGTGGGGCTTACAGGACCTCAGTTTCCTCATCAGGAAGTTTCCTTCCTCAGTTCCCAGGCTCCAGGAGTGCAAGCACTGAGCCCTAACTACTGGGCTTCCAGGGAATTTCCCAGAATTTTCTTAATTTGATTATCCAACTGATACTTATGGGAATCCTGACTGATACAAAGGCCATTATATAAGGAAACAAATCACTGGAATAAGTTTAACTTATAATTATCACCAGTTAAGAGCTAGTTATGAGCTTTGTTTGAGAAGCTCTCATGTAAGATAGTATGATGCATCAGATTGGAAGTCAACATTTATATGACACATTTGTAGTTTGCTGATTGCTGACTGCTATCTTTTCAGCTATCCAACAGTGAAGTCGCATCTCCAAAGTCCATTAGTTCTTGAGGACATTGAGTGGGAACATAATATCTGTGACATGCTAAGAAGAAGAATAAAACAGGGTAAGGGAATGAAGAGTTATGGAGTAGGAGTTCTCAGATATGGTGATATTTGAACAGAGATCTTCATTTTTATTTATTTAAAAAACATTTATTTGCATTTATTTGGATACACTGGGTCTTTCTTAGTTGCAGCATGTGGGATTTCTTAGTTGAGTTCTATGCAAACTCTTAGTTGCAGCATGTGAGATCTAGTTCCCCAACCTGGGATTGAACCTGTGCCCCCTGCATTGGGAGTGCAGAGTCTTAGCCACTGGACCACCAGGGAAGTCCCTAAGCCAAGATATTCAAATGTAGCAAAGGAGTGAACTACAAGGAAATATGGGTGGGGAAGGGCAGTGTCCTGGGAAGAGTGAACAGCCCATTCAAATGCTCTGAGATTAGACTGTGTTTGGTGTGTCAGAAAGAGTGGAAGCAAGCATGGCTGGAGTAGACTAAGGTTGAAATGGGTAAAAGATAAGAGAAATAACCCTGGTTTTCTTTCCTATCCAATTAAAGTATTTTTTACTTTTTCTACTCAGTTGTGGATACAAAGTTTGAGCACAGTATTTGCAAAGGGATGAATGGAACTTTCCCCACATAATAAGTATTGATGGTAGCAATGTGGGGTGGAGGTCACAAATGCCACTTTTTCTCCATACTCCTTTTCCATCCTTTTAACAACTCCAGCAAAAACTCAGTATATCCAAAAAGACTAAGATATATTTTATTTTTAGATGAACAGCCTAATTTTTAATCTAGTGAATTTTCTTGACTCTGTTAGACTATGTTCTTCAATTTCAAATCAGTTTCTAGATCTTCTTGTTTATCCCATTTTGATTTGTGTTGGCCATGTGTCCTTTTGCCAACCTTTCATTATTTCTCTGGATCCATGTTTTGGCTCTGGCAGTCCCAACTACTATAACATAAAGAATTCTTATAGATTTTTAAGGAAGTTTTTCACTTACAGAAAGTAATAAAAGTATTAATTTCCTTTTCAGATTATTTAAATGGATCATAAAGTAGCCTAATTTACTGAGCTTACCTTTCTTTGTGCCCCAGATAATCAAGAGAGGATGTATGGTCTGGGGTACTAAAGGATTTATGTACACTGGTGGTCTGAAAGCTTTAATGTCTCTTCCTGGAGTAATTAATTTAAAGTAGGGCAAGACTGGACCCACATCATTATTTCATTTTAAGTGCATCTGGAAATTCAGAGACTGAGCCTTTGTTTAGCTCTGTAGAAGAAAAAGAAATACATGTTCACAATGTTTACCTGTTATTAGAGCAATTCTATGATTGCTCCTCATAATCAGGAGGCAGAGCTCATGATGTCGCTTTGAGGGGGAGACAAGAGGTAGCAGATTCACCTGTGTCTTGATGAGGCATGGACTTAGGAGCACAGAAAATGAGGTTTAGTGAAGCATGGAGCTTCTACAATATTAGGAATTAATCAAAAACTGAGATTTATTTAGAAAGAGAAAAGAAATCCCCCAAATAAGTCTTAGAGATATTTAATATTATAATCATCACAAAATCAAGTAAAAGAACATAGTGTTTTTTAATAATTGACTGCCTGATTGTGGCTCAGCTGGTAAAGAATCCGCCCGCAATGAGGGAGATCTGGGTTTGATCCCTGGGTTGAGAAGATGAAGGGAAAGGGAGAAGGGAAAGGCTACCCACTTCCAGTATTCTGGCCTGAAGAATTTCATGGACTGTAAAGTCCATGGGGTTGCCAAAAATTGGACAAGACTAAGCGACTTTCACTTTCACTTTGACATATCCTGATATTTCTTCCTACATTTTTGGCTGCATACTCTTTGATTGCCTTTTAATAATAAAATGATTTTGTCATATTTTCCACAAAAGGAAGAGAAAAATATCTCAGTCTCTCTTTCAGCTTAGCTGACTGTAATTTGTTTCTTATTATTCCTGGTGTGAAAGTGAAAGTGAAGTCGATCAGTCGTGTCCGACTCTTTGCGACCCCGTGGACTATAGCCCACCAGGCTCCTATGTCCATGGGATTCTCCAGGCAAGAATACTGGAGTGGGGTGCCATTTCCTTCTCCAGGGGATCGTCCTGACACAGGGATCAAACCGAGGTCTCCCGCATTGCAGGCAGACACTTTACCCTCTGAACCACCAGGGAAGCCCTGGTTTAGAAGAATACAACTGTGGCTTAATACACAGACATACTCACTGTTTTTACTACAGTTTCCAGTTTGTGCTCTACAATCACAGGAATTCTGATCAGTCTAGTAATTTATTTCTCACAGTTCCTATCAAAGTGAAAAAAGTTAACTACAGGCTGCATTATATTCTTGCCAGGAGAAAAAGTTAATCTTGACCAGGTAACTATGAAAAAGCATATCACTGAGGACAAGCTAAGAGTTTATAAACTGGGGATTGGAACAGTGTTCTTCAGACTGGCTTCTGGCTTCATGCATTTCATGTTTCCCTTTTTTCCCCCCATTCTTCACATACTCCCAACACAGGGAGCACAGGGCATGTTCACATTTCAGTAAGACCTCCAGCCCTGCACCCTGGTTTAGTGACACTGGGAGGAAAGCACAAGCAGCGGTAGGAGGCATCCTGGTGATACCATTTCTACACGAGCATGGCTAGAAGTAACTTTGGATACATGGAAGTGACTGCAAACCCCATAACGATAGCCCACTAAACCCAAACTAGATCTATTACTAACACAACTTCCCCTTGGCAGTCGCCCCCAATAGCGCATTGCCCCAGTAACACCCGTTCACTGGAGCAGAAGTATATGGGAAGGGAAGTCAGAGTGGAAAGAGGTAGTAGTATTAGCCAATTGTGGTTAAAATATCTGAACTTTTTCAAATTTTACAGAAACTTATATGGCCTCCTAGCCTTTGGATAGAGCCCATGTAGCTGAACATGAACAACCACCTAGAAGCTTAAATGTCAGTAAATTCAGTGTAAATCTTCCGGGGGTGAAATATAAGAATCGGTTTTACTCTCTCTCGTTATCTTTACCAGACCACTAGGAAAAACTAAATCTACTCAAAACTAGTTCACTAAAATTTAGTTGGTGAAGTAAGATATTATCCATGACTTTGTTCCTAGGTTTTTTCATAATATACAATAGGTGGCATTTCCAAAGTGATTTTTACAGAGTATTGAATGACTGAGTTAAAATAATGATAAGAAGGGTAAAATTAATTTGCTTTATATATATTCAACTAGTGATAGAATCCTTTTCCATGGAGATTGTGTAATAGGCTTTCATGATTTTAATTTATATGTTTCCTACTTGTCTCCAGGTTTCATCTTTTTTTCTTTGCACTTTTTCACCATTTGTTCTTTCATCTTTATGTTTCCCTGTTACCTTCTCAGGCATTAAGTTTTCTTAGCAATAGTTTTGGCTCCAAAACACAGTCTGAGATAAAGAGGTCTGGGTTTTATGTTACTGATAGGTGAGGTAAAACCTGGGGTGAAAGAAAGTGAAGTTGCTCAGTCGTGTCCGACTCTTTGCGATCCCATGGACTGTCTACCCGACTTCTCTGTCCATGGGATTTTCCAGGCAAGAGTACTGGAGTGGGTTGCCATTTCCTTCTCCAGAGGATCTTCCTGACCCAGGGATCGAACCCAGGTCTCCTGCATTGCAGACAGATGCTTTACCCTCTGAGCCACCAAGGATGCCCAAAACCTGGGGTAGGGAAGAGCAAATCAAATAATTAGGGCACTGAGATTTGGGCCATACTTCACTGCAGAGACTAAGGTCATGTTTTAGTCAGTCCCGGCTGCTACAGAACAATGCCATAGACTGGGTGGCTTAAACAAACATTTATTTGTCACAGTTCTAGAGGCTAGAAAGTCTAAGATCTAGGGGCCAGTATGATGGGGTTCTGGCGAGGAGTCTCTTCCTGGCTTGCAAATGGTTGCCATTTTGTTGTATCCTCACTAATCAGAGAGAGAAAGAGACAGAGAAATCATTTCTCTTGTATCTCATAAAGGCACCAATCCAATCATAAGGGCTCTACCCTCCTGACCTAATTAACTCCCAAAGACCCCACTTCCAAATAAATTTGCACTGAAGAATCAGATTTCACATATGAACGGCAGGAACACATTCAGTCCATAGCAGATAGGTAGGCAATGAAGGGGGAAACACACACACACTGATAACACACGCAATCCATCAGCTCCCAGATCTTCGTACTGTCATAGCTAGGCTCAACCCTCTTCCTTCTATCAGTACCCTTTTGACCATTTTCTGTATTTTTCTCTTTCTTACTCAAGTCTGTCTGTAATGTATTTTTTTTAACCTGATTTCATTTAGGTAGGATGTTAATACCCTGCTGCCAGGCACAGCATTTAGTTGGCTACTGGCATTTGGTTGAACATATGGGAAGCACAAGGTTAACCCAGTCACTTGGAATTACTGGAAGCTCTTCTCAGTGTAATGTAACCTATGGAATCCATTTATATTTTCTTGCCATTTCAGAAATTAAGCTCCACTTAGACCGAAGGAAAAGAAGCTACTTTGAATTTTTTTTTTTTTAACTGAGAGTCTTCAGATGGAAGGAGGAATGACAGGATATATTTCCTATAAGAACAAAAAAATGCCACATGGTGTTTCCCCTACGTGTCTGATTTCTTTCCGTTAGGAATATGTTTCATAAGGGAAGGCATGTTCTTTTTATCAAGGAACTTCTTTGTTTTTTTCTCATGCCCCTTAAGATAATTTTGATAGATTATGATTTTCCCTTGCACATTTTAAAGTTCATAACTAAAATTTTAATTGTAAATATATACAGTTTCAAAGGATAAAATTCCTGGCACATTTACGTTGAAATTTTAAGGTGAAACTGTTAGCTCACTTTTAAACGTAGTCCATGGGATCACAAAGAGTCAGACATGACTTAGCTACTGAACAACAACATTACACCCCCAGTCATGTATTTTTAAAGGCATGAATATTTCTTAACAATTAGACATTTTACATTATTCTCTTTTCTCCTGTAAATTGTATTCCCATTCCACCTCCTCCTCAAAATGTTACACCAATTTAATATATTTTTTGTTTAAATATATTTTATTAATTACTCTTTCATATGCTTGTGCAACAAAAAGAAACAATTCCTATTCTGTTTTTTAAAATAATCTTTAGTCAAGAACTTCATGTCTAAATTTAAATTCCTTTTGTTACAATTTTAGATCAGCCAAGAAGTTGCAAAAAAGAAAGATAAATTTTCTGTAACCTTGGAGTTCTAAGAGTTAAACTTTTCTCTGTATTATCATTACAGTCATTTTTCATATGCAAATGATGGAAAACAACTTACATTAATTATAACTTTTCAAAGTATTGCAAGTCAAAAATAAAATTGTATTGGAAGTGCATTTCATAGTGTGGTAGGTGGTGGAAGTTTATGCTGTTTTGATCAAATGAAGTGACATGAATATTTAAAATTGCTCTTTTGCCATCCTAGAGATGGTTGTATCTTAGAACCATGCAGGGCACCCAAGGGATAGGAGACAGGTGTACCTTTCCTTTGTCAAGTAAGAAACAGGCTATGGGCAAAGGAAGTGGGACAGAGAAGGGCTACAGCTATTTCACTGAAGACATCGACCTTGGCAAATTTGTTTTAGGAAAGAGTAGATATGGAAGTCGAGTATCTGGAAATTGATTCCTTAAAACTGTGTTGGCATATCTTCTGAAAAGTTACATATACTTCAGAGAATAAGTATACATATTTGTAAAAGCTACTCTATAGTTCTTAAAATAGTCCATGAATCTTTTCCCTCACAGGAATAAGAGCTAAGGGAGCAGTACGAAGTGCAAGTGAGGACGATTACAGACACTACCAGACACTACCTTGAAACCTTTCTAGTGGGAAGGAACACAGTGGGAGAGCCTCTTTTTAGGTAAGTTTGAATGGTTAGGCATTCTGATCCAATTATATTTTGATTAGAATAAAGATTTCATTTGATTTCTATTGCCAATAATTCCCTGCTTTTTGAAAAGTAAATTGCATTTAAGTTAATCTGTTTAAATTTAGTGTGATAACTGAAGCTATTAATCTCAGCTCCAATGACTTCTCCTAACACATGCTCACAGGGGAGACCCTACTAACTATGAAATATCACAGGTTGTCACAAGAACAAAATATGGAGGAAACTCCCAGAGGAAATGCACCAGGTTAACTCGCACTAACAAATGTCCTCCACTTAAAATTGTTTCTAGAATCAGTTCATGATTTACTCCAAAAACCTTGATGTTGTTTAGTTCCAAAGTTGTGGCCAACTCTTGGACTGTAGCCTGCCAGGCTCCTCTGTCCATGGGATTTCCCACGCAAGAATACTGGAGTGGGTTACTAATTCCTTCTCTAGGGGATCTTCCTGACCCAGGGGTCAAACCCACGTCTCCTGCATTGGCAGGCAGATTCTTTACCGCTGAGCCTCCGGGGAAGTCCCAAAACCTTAAATAGATAAAAATTTTCAGTAACCCTATTTATTTCATTTTACATATTTCAATCTATTTTTTCAAGCTGTAAATTTATTTATTTATATTTAGTATTAATTTTATATTTAATAATAGGTAAATGTATGAATAGATATAAATAAGCTGTTATCAATTTACACTTATTATTTTTTATCTGAAAAAAAGTATATTGCGTAAGGAAATCAAAAGATATCTTTTACAAAAAGGTTGGAATGAAGATATCAGGTTTGTAAATGCACATATGGAACTATAGCAATGGCAAAGGCCAATGAGAATATAAACAATATGCAATTTGGACCAATATCTAAACAGGACATTATAAAAACAGACAGAAAAAATAATGTGCAAAAAATACACCTCCTAATTGTGTATTAAACTGGCAAGCATAAACTTATTTACCGATATAAAAAACACATAACAGCATGCATAATTTTATGCAAGGCTTTTTAACATTAATTGACATCTGCACTAAAATATAAATTTATATCTTGTACATTTCTCAGTTTATTCAGTTTATTTTCAATTTACTTTTATTTCAGTTTAGCAAATTAAAAAAAAAACCCCGACACCCCTGCTATTAAAACAAGGGAATCTTTGTTTTACTTTATACATCAGAAAAGTGAAAACTAGCAAGGTCTAAACTGTAAACCGACTATTTGTTTTCAATTGTTTGGCACAAGATCATACATATTTCAAACCCAATTTTTAACTTCCTCTTGGAGCACCCTGGAGCAAAAGTTCTGAAACAATGTGAGAAAAATTGCCCTTGGAGCACTTGGCAGCCAGAACCTCTCTCCATGTGTTATGTGATGTCCCACTTGGGTTTTATTTAAACCCAGAAACATCTTTCATCCTTTGGTCAAGCAGCAGACTTGCCTAAGCAAAGCTGGTGAAGTCAGAGCCTGATCTCAGGCTTGGGAGTGTGTGGGGGAAAAGGGAAGGGAGAATGAGACAAAGGAGAGCAGAGGAGTGGGAAATAAAAAAATATGGGAATAGGAGGAAAGAAAAGAGCTGTCAAGAGATAGGAAAAGAGTGAGTTGTGTGTGTTTGGAAGCGCTAGGGCAGCACCATCCATCCGTCTCCGCGCCAGTGCCATCGTTACCTAAGTCTATTTAGGGAACTTTCCAAAACATAGAGGAGTTTTGCGAGTCTGGCTCTCAGAACTTATGCAACCAATTGTTTTGGGAACAGCTTGAACATTTTTCACAAGAGAGCTGAGTTCTCCAGAGATTGACAGTTTGACCAAAAGATCAAAGGTTTGGTGCAGTGGGGCTAATTTTCAGAAAGCCTTCCAAATTGTGAAGATTTTCCTCCTTGCTATGACAGTTAAAACGTGAAAATAGTCATTGAAGGTGCTTAGAAGCAGCTTTCTTCTTTGTTCACAATGTTCCATGAACATCAGTCCTCTCCAAACCCATGAAAGCAAAGTGGGCGACAAGGATGATGACACCCAAATCGCTGATAAAAGGAGAAGCACAGAAATATGTAGTGATTTATTTGGCTTGCTGAAAAGAAAAAGTTGCATGGTTGGATTACAAATGTCACTGCCTTCAGATCAACGAAGCACATAAGCAGCGTCACTGTGAGTGGGTGGGGAGGAAGGAGGAATTGCATGATTAAGAGTGAGATGAGCAATCATCAGTTGGGGTGGGGAATGATATCTTAACAGTTAGTTGAGATTCTGAATGCACCAGATCTATTTACCAAACCAATAAGAAGATCTAAAAGCCATACAGAGAGATTCCCCTAGATTAGGGAAGTCTGTGATAAACAGAGGCTAATAGTGTGCTGTGATTGAAAATACACATGGTAAATAATAACAACTCTCATTCTTTTATTTTTAATGTTTGTTTAATTAACATGAGGTGATATAGGTAATCTGAATACTGGCTGCAATCTCTAATGACCAGGAGATACTTCATATTTACTTGAAAGTTAGATCCTGGAAGTAAAAACCCATTTTCCCCAACGTTTTATAAATCACTCTTTTGGCTGCTGAGACTAACTCAGAATATGGGACCCTAGAAACTTTACAGTTCCACCAAGACTTTCTGGTTCATTGTTCTTACAGTTTGGATCTGGCTTCACAACCATACCTGGGACTTATTAGGCCAGGAAGTCAAGGAGTTGGCATGTGTTTTTATTATAGTAAAACTTATCTGGATTTAAAAAAGCATTAAATGTCTTCTGATTTCTTTCCTTCCTTCAATTGTACAAGAATGTTTTAATTGGATATTGTAACTGAAAACGTTCACTCTGCATTGATCACCTGGAGATCTGTTTTCAACCCTCTGAAGATTCCCAAATACAGGGTTTCTCTTTAAAAGTCCTTAGAGTTGGGTCTTTAAGGTCTATAAAGTCTATAAAGATCCATGAGCCCAAGATTTCCTGCTTGGAGTGCTTGAGCCTCAGTCATTCAGTTTAGCTCTCTCCATTGTTCAATTACTCGGATAATAGCCAGGCCCTGTTTTCCTCCTGTGCATTTGGATAAAGCCATCTTTATCCTCATTCATGAAAAGGAAAATTAAAATTATTTGCACAGAATTCATTCTGTTGCTACATATCTCCTTTCCACCATAATTTAAGAAGCTTAAGCTTGATATACAAGGCACACTCTGAGGATGACTGGCCAGGCATTGTTGAAGGGCTTAAATAACAGAAAAGCAAAACAGGACGGGTTGGGTAATATTAATCTAAATTGCACTCTAAAAAACACCAGTACTATTATCAGCTCCCACTGCAATTAAATGAAGATGGTTTTTCCAGGAGTTTGGGTCCAGCCATAGTAAATTTACACTGGAAGCTTCCAAAAGTGACATGTGTTTCTTCTCACTTACTCCACTCATAATTCCAATTAGGAACACACTGATTAACCCCAGCACACAATTTCTGGGAGAATCTTACTTCTATTATCCTGACTAATTTCATGAGCTCAGAGAAAAAGAGAGAAGTTTATAATTCATTATGGCAAATTATGCAAATCTAAACCTCTGACAGCCTGCATTTATAAAAAGATATGAGACTATTATTTATTTATTCTTCTAGGAAGATATGGGTGCTCTGAATTCAGATGCTGAATGAACTGACTGCTTCAGAACTGCCTAGAGGAAAAAATGCTAAATATCTGGCTGAATTTTCTCAGTGTGTTAAAGCATTTATTTATTTTTTTAATAAAAGCGTTTCAGAAAACACTAGTGGACACAATTCAGTGGAGCACATGCATATGAATGTGATAAAATAGAGTGGTTTGCAAAGCCAAGATAAAAATGGAATGAATGAAAAAACAAGTTTCCCCAAAGGTAAGTTGTGTCATTATGTTTACCTATCTTGAACCGTCTGTCTGCTCCATTTCTGCCAGTACTACGCTGGCCAAGCCACTTTCCCTCATATGCCTTGTCAAGACTCTTTTCACAAATACCATGGTGATTTTTTTTTAAAAATTGGATCATGTTACCCCTGCTTATGTAAAACCTATACAAATTCCCACTGCATTTTGAATAAAATACAGATTCCACTCAGATCTCATTTCTTGTGATGTCTTTCTCAATCCTTATTTTCCAATGTCCCTGACCAACTTTCTACACATATAAAAATCCTTGCTTCAAGACCCTTGCACTTCTTAGCCCCTCTGCCTGGAGTTCACTTTTCCCCAAATTTGACCAGGCTATTTCCTTCTATCAGTCAGAATTCAGTACTTTCTAGGTGTCTCATCACAAGTAGCGTGTAGATTATTCATTATCACATTACCTTGTTACATCTTCTTCAGATGGTTGTCATTATCTGAAATCATCTTTGTTTACATGGTTAATGCCTTTCTACCCCTATCGAACAGAAACTGAAGGATCAGGAGCCTGTGTGTCCTATTCACTGTTGAACTGCCAGCATTTTGATGTAGATGAAGACAGTATGAAAGGCACATGTGTACATGCTGAATCGCTTCAGTTGCGTCCATTCTTTGTAACCCTATGCACTGTAGCCTGCCAGGTTCTTCTGTCTGTGGGATTCTCCAGGCAAGAGTACTAGAGTGGATTGCTATGCCCTCCTCCAGGGGATCTTCCAGACCCAGGGATCAAACCCATGTCTCTTATGTCTCCTGAATTGGCGGACAGGTTCTTTACCACTAGCACCACCTGGGAAGCCCCAAGATGGCATGAAGACAGTATGCCATCTTCTAAATCAAGATTTTGAATGTCTTACACTTTAGGTGGGGGGCTAGGCTTGTGATCAAGGCTGTGTGAAGTCAGAGGTATGTGCTGTAGCCAGAAAGAACTAGGGATGGTCAAGGGACTGATGGTCAAGATGATGGGCAGTATGATGTGATATAAAATATGTGAGCTTAGAATCAGACCTGAGTTCAAATCTCAGTCTGCATTTTACCAGTTGTGTGACTTTGGACAAGGTACTTACAACTTTAGTGAGGTTCGCTTTCCTATTTATAAAGAATGGAGAACAAAGAGCATTTATAAATAACTGTTTCACAGTGTTGTGAAGATTAAATGATAAGATGTATGTAAAGTGATTAGGCCTGTGCTTTCTACATACAGGTTCCCAATAAGTGGTCAGTTATTGTGACAGACATTACTTGTTACCTACCCCATAGTCCCTTCTACTTTGATAGCAGAGCCTCAGTTTTGTTTAGGGTGGTAACGCCTAGGCCCGGATGATGAATCATGTTTAACTTGAGGCAGTCATTAGCAATTTGTCCTGCACTTTCCCAAACTCCTTTGCAACTACAGGTGGTCATGTGACCCAGTTCTGGGTGACAAAACGAAGGAGAAGTTGGCTGTGTGTATGTGTGAAGAGGGGAAGGGAGTTTCTAGGGATGTTTCTGCTTTTCTGATGCAAGGACAGACATCAGCAATGTAGTATATTACTGCCTCCTCGCTTTCTTCTTGCCATGAGTGTTAGTTAAATTGACAGCTTACGAAACAACCATTCTATAATCTGAAGAGAAAGCCGTGCACCAGTAAACCAGAGCCAGAAGCCATTTACCTGCACACATTTTTGCTGTATGAAAACAACAATCCCACATATACTGTTAGGTTACCGGCTACTCAAAGTATTTCTAACGGATGCAGATGTGTCTGAGTCTGTGTCTGTGTGTATGCATGTGTGTGTGCAGGCAACACATTTAAAAGTTATGGCTGTTGCTGTTTAGTCGTTAAGTCATGTCCAACTCTTTTGTGGTGCCATGAACTGTAGCTTGCAGGTTCCTCTGTCCATGGGCTTTGCCAAGCAGAATACTGATGTGGGTTGCCACTTCCTTCTCTGGGAGATCTTCCTCACCCAGGGAGTGAAGCCACGTCTCCTGCTTGGCAGGCAGATCCTTTACCACTGAGCCACCAGGGAAGCCCAAAGGCGCTGGCAGTGACATGTATATTACTGGTACCCAGAGTTAGCTGGTTCAGCGTCACCTGGGTATGTACCAAGCAAAAGCCGGGATGGATTGCCAGTTTATTGAAGGTCACACCTTAAACATGATAGTAAGAATCTGGATTTTAAATTTCATTATTTAAAACTGATACTCAGGATACCAGTCCTTCCAAAATACTGGCTACATTTTAGTGTGGAAAACAATAGCATGTGTATTTATCTAAAGCCAAGTTTTAAAAGAAATCTGCTTTTCATTTTCAACATTAACCTCATTTTATTTCCTTTTATAAAAACCAAATATATTCTGTTTATATTTTTGGATATTTGAGTAAAGAACAAACAGCATTTACAAAATGCTACACTTAAAAAAACATTTTAGAGCTTAAAATTTTAAAGTGTTTATGAGAAAAATGGCTTAAAATAAAACATATTTAAACTAAAAATGTTCTATTGTACTATGTACTATATAAAAATGCATCATGCTATATGAATTCTTTACCATCTGAGCCACCAGGGAATCATGAAATATATTATTAGAGGCTAAAATTTTACAATAATACAATATAGTTTAGGTGCTTCTTTAACTGTTAATTTTCATAATAAAAGTAAATTTTATGTGGTGTTACTACTAAAATATTTATTTGTGTGAACTCGTTTAGTCTTCTCATTAGCCTTCTCTAGGAAGTTGGTATCAGTATTATTGTCATTCCCATTTTATGGCTGGGGATACTGAGGCACACAAATGCTGAATAATTTGTCCCAGTAGCACTAAGATATGAACTAAGGGAGCCTGGCTCTAGAGTCTACTCTCTTGTCTGCTAAAATTTGTTGCCTCCCAAATTATATTGCTCATTATACTTCACATGAGAATAGTTATATTACTTGTTAACTTGTGCTAAGCTACATCACTTAACACATTTCTTATTCACTCTTTTATCTGTGTATTTAAAGTTTTTTCCATTTATTGTCCCATACACTTTGGAATACAAAGTGTATGGCCATCCTCCCTTACCCCATTCCTCCCAGTAAGCTATTAATAACAGGTTGAGATAGATCACTAGTATGTCTGTGCACTCAAACAGTTAGAACAAAACTCCCTTTGATGGGAATCCTAAGCCAAAATTCTCATTCTCCTTAGGAATAAAGATTGCTAAGGATAAAGGATCAGTTGCCCTTTGGGGACACATTAGGAGCCTTTGCACTGACCACATTTAGCCTGTAAAACTCCAGCTTGAATTCTGCCATTTCTATTCAGTTGATGGCCGGCAGTTCAGGGCATGTGAACACCTTATTCCATCTTCTGTGGGAACTCTGCAAGTGTCTTTAATTTTTTCTGTCATTGTGACTTGGGAAATAGTCACAAAAAAAGATGACAACTATGGATTTCATGGATGACGCAAAAGTTTTAGAAAAGGGGGTGGGACAGAGCATTCTTTCCATTGTCTTTTCCAAGATTAAATGGACTACGAGAAAGGGATAAGAGAAAAGCAAAAGTCAGAACTATTTAATGGAAGAAAGCAGAGAATATGAGAATAAAACATGGAAGAGGAGCAGGAGATTAAGGGAAGAGTGAGAAATTCAGCAGGTCTGGGTCTTGGTGATGTGGAACAGGTATGTGAAGAGTGTTGGTGAAGAAAAAAGGCTTCTTCCTCCGTGGCTCACTTGTGGAAACCACAGTTTTAAAGAAAGCTATCTGGAATGGTCCCTATACTTAGATGCTCCCTAGGGATCAAGGAAATAAATAATTAAGCCTAGCCCAGGCCATGTCCTTTTTCTCCTGGCATTTGTATTCATTCTTTCTCCATTCTCCAAACCTTTGCTATTATTCCTTAAGTTAATCACGCATTTTCTCTTTGCAGCATCCTGTCCTGACATCTGCAGTTCTCACTTTTGTGAAAGATTTCTGGATACTCTGCATTAAGCAGCCACCCTAGACCAGATCATGCCAGAAGACTGCTTTTCCAGTTCTGGGAAAACCACAAGAAAGTTCCTAAAATGGCAGTTCCAGCTAGCTCCTCACAGTTACATTTCTTTTTTCTCTCCCTCTCACTTTCAAGTTTTTTTGAGCTTTGTA
Organism: Oryx dammah; assembly: GCF_014754425.2. Taxonomy (NCBI): domain Eukaryota; kingdom Metazoa; phylum Chordata; class Mammalia; order Artiodactyla; family Bovidae; genus Oryx; species Oryx dammah. Next base: position 42,669,466 of record NW_024070205.1, on the reverse strand, counting down.
TGTGGAACTTAGCTAATAGGAAGAAGAGATTGCTAGTGTTAACTCTGGAGCAAACTTCTTAAAGGAGTAACTCTCAAATTTGTGTAGCCCAGTGATCTAGACTGACGCTGGCTGCCTCTTAATTTTCCTTTTGTTAACGTCTCACAAATTAGCTTCTGTTCCTCCACTAAGTCTAGTCCCACAAAAGTTTCCAAGAATCTCCCAATGGAAACTCCCAATGGAAACTGTTCTATTGGGAGGTAGACTCAATAGACTCAAATAGAAACGGTTCTGTCCTTTTGTTAACTGAGTACTTTTTAACCGCATTTTTCTTTCTTCTGTCCCCAAATCCTTATGCCACGTGGAACTCCCAGGCTGTTTCTTCTGATTTTTTTCCCCACTGCTTCTCTTTCTCTCTTACCTCCTTACATTGTGGTTTCTCTGGGCTTTTGATTCTGTCATAGTTTCCCCTTCTTCCCTATTATGGGCTGAATTATGTCCCCTCTAAAAAGATATATTGGACTTTCCAGTTGACTCAGTGGTGAAGAATCTATCTGCCTGTCAGTGTGGGAGACCTGGGTTTGATCTCTGAGTTGGGGAGATCCCCTGGAGAAGGAAATGACAACCCACTCCAGTATTCTTGCTTGAGAATCCCGTGGACAGAGGAGCCTGGAGGGCTTATAGTCCATGGTGTCACAAAGACTCAGACACAACAGTGACTGAGCATGTGTGGAAAAGGTATATTAAAGCTCTAACCCCTAGTACCTTAGAATGTGAGTTTATTTAGAAATAGCGTCTTTGCAACTGTAATGGGCTAAATTAACAAGTGATTATACTGGAGTACAGTGGTTTCTACATCCAATATGACTTGTGTCCTTTAAAGATAAGAGAAATTCGGTAGAGCATATATACACAGGGGAGGCAGCCATGTGAAGAGGGAAATAGGGACTGGAGTTTGGCTACCGCAAACCAAAGAGCACCAGGAGGCTACAAGAAACCGGAGGAGGTGAGGACGGTTCCTCCGTGAGAGGCTTGGGGGATCATGGCCCTGCCAGCACCTTGACTTCAAACTGCTAGTCTCCAGGACCATGAGACAATACATTTCTGTTGTGTTTAGCCCCGGTTTGCAGGTACTTTGTTCTAGAAGTCCTAGGAAAATAATAATCCTGCCTTCCTCCCTTCTCCCCTCTCGTACCTTCTTTCCTTTCTTCTTCCCTACTCCCTGGAAACAATAGCATCTGCCCCATGACTTGCATTCCTACACATATTCTGATTAACTTTCAGATCTCCTGAACTCCAAAACCAAATTTATGATTTCTCACTTATCTTTTCCATCTGGATATTCTGCAGACATTTGAAATTCGACACATTTGAAACAGGACTCAGATTTGCTCTTCTATGTTCTTGTGGCAGATTGTATTTTTCTAAGAAGACTGTTGCAACATATCTCACTGTAACATTGGAATGTGACATTATAAGTCCTTTCATCCAGAGTTGAGGATCTCTGTTCCCTACTGAACCTGGGTGGACCTTTGTGATGACTTTGATTAGTGAAGTGACTAGCAGCAGAAGAGACTACGTAATTTCTAAGGCCAGGTCCTAAAAATTCTATTCACTTCTACCTGGTTCTCTTGGAACACTTGCTCACCTAGCCACCAAGCCGTGAGAAAGCCTAAGCCACATGGTGAGGCCAAGTGGTCAACAGCTCCAAATGGGGTCCCAGTGGACAGCTGGTATGAATATCCAGGCACAAGAAAGAAGAACCCTTTGAGATGACTCCAACCACAGCCACCATCTGACTGCAACACATGAGGGATCCTGAACAAGAACCATAGAGCTAAGGCAATTGGCCTCTAAAACCGTAAGAGATGATCATAGAATGATTGTGTTATTTTAAGCCACTAGGTTTTGGGGATTAAATCATTATGCAACAATAGATAACTAGTTCTCTATCTTGATTAACAAAACAACATTTAGCCAATCACATAACCTTGTATTCTCAGTCATCTGTAATTCTTCCTTCTTACTCCACAGATTTCAAACATTTCCTAATTCTTGCAAACATTCTAATAGATTTTGCAGAGAAAATCCTCTTCTTTATATACTCTGTCTTCTTGCCTTAGGGATACCACTGTAATAACGCACATGAAAAAGTTTGAGGACTTAAACTGACATCTCAGCTTTCATCTTGTCCTGATTGAATTGATACTCATGCTTATGTTAGAGTGATTTCTTTAAAAATGCAAATCTGATCAGGTTATTTTCTTGTCTGTCACCCTCTGAGTTAAAGATAATGTCTTTGTGTGCAAAGACTCTCATTATGCAAGGTCCTCCATAAGCTAGCTCCCAAAACTATTTTTCCAGAGTTACCATTTGGCCCAGCAAGAACGAGACCAGGAGCTGGCTGTGGCTCAGATCATGAGCTTCTTATTGCCAAATTCAGACTTAAATTGAAGAAAGTAGGGAAAAGCACTAGACCATTCATTTAGGTATGACCTAAATAAAATCTCTTACGGTTATACAGTGGAAGTGACAAATAGATTCAAGGGTTTAGATCTGATAGAGTGCCTGAAGAACTATGGATGGAGGTTCATGACATTGAACAGGTGGCAGGGATCAAGACCATCCCCCCAAAAAAACAAATGCAAAAAAGGCAAAATGGTTGTCTGAGGAGGCCTTACAAATAGCTATGAAAAGAAGAGAAGCAAAAGGCAAAGGAGAAAAGGAAAGATATACCCATCTGAATGCAGAGTTCCAAAGAATAGCAAGGAGAGATAAGAAAGCCTTCCTCAGTGATTAGTGCAAAGAAATAGAGGAAAACAATAGAATGGGAAAGACTAGAGATCTCTTCAAGAAAATCAGAGATACCAAGGGAACTTTTCATGCAAAGATGGGCACAATAAAGGACAGAAATGGTATGGACCTAACAGAAGCAGAAGATATTAAGAAGAGGTGGCAAGAATACACAGAAGAACTATACAAAAAAGGTCGTCATGACCCAGAGAATCATGATGGTGTGATCACTCATCTAAAGCCAGACACCCTGGAATGTGAAGTCAAATGGGCTTTAGGAAGCATCACCACGAACAAAGCTAGCAGAGGTGATGGAATTCCAGCTGAGCTATTTTAAATCCTAAAAGATGATGCTGTGAAAGTGCTGCACTGAATATGTCAACAAATTTGGAAAACTAGGCAGTGGGCACAGGACTGGAAAAGGTCAGTTCTCATTCCAATCCCAAAGAAAGCAATGCTAAAAATGCTCAGACTATCATACAATTGCACTTGTCTCACACACTAGCAAAGTAATGCTCAAAATTCTCCAAGCCAGGCTTCAACAGTACGTGAACCATCAACTTCCAGATGTTCAAATGATTTAGAAAAGGCAGAGGAACCAGAGATCAAATTGCCAACATCCATGGGATCATTGAAAAAGCAAGGGCGTTCCAGAAAAACATCTACTTCTGCTTTATTAACTATGCCAAAGCCTTTGACTGTGTGGATCACAACGAACTGTGGAAAATTCTTCAAGAGATGAGAATATTAGACCACCTGACCTGCCTTCTGAAAAATCTGTATGCAGGTAAAGAAGCAACAGTTAGAACTGGACATGGAACAATGGATTGGTTCCAAATAGGGAAAGAAATATGTCAAGGTTGTATATTGTCACCCTGCTTATTTAACTTATATGCAGAGTACATCATGTGAAATGTGGGGCTGGATGAAGCACAGGGTGGAATCAAGAGTGTCAGGAGAAATAGCAATAACCTCAGATATGCAGATGCACCACAGTTATGGCAGAAAGCAAAGATGAACTAAAGAGCCTCTTGATGAAAGTGAGAGAGGAGAGTGAAAAAGCTGGCTTAAAGCTCAACATTCAAAAAACTAAGATCATGGCATCCAGTTCCATCACCTCATGGCAAATAGTTGGGGAAACAATGGAAATAATGACAGACTTTAGTTTTGGGGGCTCCAAAATCACTGCAGATGGTGACTGCAGCCATGAAATTAAGACGCATAGTCCTTAGAAGAAAAGTTATGACCAACCTAGACAGCATATTAAAAAGCAGAGACATTACTTTGCCAACAAAGGTCCATCTAGTCAAAGCTATGCTTTTTCCAGTATTCATGTATGCATGTGAGAGTTGGACTATAAAGAAAGCTGAGCACCAAACAACTGATGCTTTTGAGCTGTGGTGTTGAAGAAGACTCTTGAACATCACTTGGACTGCAAGGAGATCCAACAAGTCCATCCTAAAGGAAATCAGTCCTGAATATTCATCGGAAGGACTGATGTTGAAGCTGAAACTCCAATACTTTGGCCACTTGATGTGAAGAACTGACTCACTTGAAGAGAACCTGATGTTGGGAAAGGTTGAAGGTGCGAGGAGAAGGGGACAACAGAGGATGAGATGGTTGGATGGCATCACTGACTCAATGGACATGAGTTTGAGTAAAACTCCAGGAGCTGGTGATAGACAGGGAGGCCTGGCCTGCTGCAGTCCATTGGGTCTCAAAGAGTAGGACATGACTGAGTGACTGAACTGAACTGGCACCTCATTTCTCAACATCTTAGCTACTTTGGCCTATTCATTTTGTCCCAAGTAAACATAGTTTATGCTTTTGTACTTTTGCCCATGATCCTCCTTCTTCCTAAAATGTCTTATTCAGTTTTTTCTGCCCAATAAAACCTTTCAAGACTTAGAGTACATATCACTGGTTGGAAAAACTTTCTTGGGACATCCTCTTGCCCTCTTGCAGAGTTATAATACTTTTTTCCTGCTGCTTTAATAAAACCTTGCAATATCTCTCTCATTTTATTAATATTAGGTTTTTCTTTTTCTTTTTTTTTTACTTTTTTTTTTAATATTAGGTTTTTCTAAGTTGTCTCTCCTATTAAACTGAGAGACCTCTAGCACTAGAACTACATGATAGATTTAATATTAGTAACTGATGATTCTAAGAACAGCAAGGTATATAATACAGTTACACCATTCATTCAATCATTCATTTATTTGCTCATTCATTTTTTTCCTTTATCAAATATTGTTTACCAATGCATTCTGTTCCTGAGGAAAGAGTGAGTATATAACTTTTCTTATTTGTCTTAAGAGTGTCTGAAAATTAAGAGTCTTTTGCTGGGAGAACTCACAGGATGTTTTGGGAACAACTTCAATAACAAAAATAAAACAGATTCTTATGAAACCAAACACTATAATAATCACTGTACATATATCATTACACTTAATTCTCATAAAGATACTGGAATGTAAATTTTATTGTTGAGTAAACTGTTGCTCAGAGATTAAATAACTTGTCCAAGTTACCAGTTAGTAAATGACATTGCTATTTTTGGATCTGAGTCTATTTGGTTCTCAAGTTCATTTTCTTCCCCTTATAGGTCATATTCTCTTTTCCTTGTAGGACCAGTGGTCATCTCTTTTGTAATTACTTCATTGTCACCATTTCCAGATCACCCATGTCCATCTACTGAAATATCTGGTGGGGAGGTGGGACACTATTAGGCTTGACAGCCTTTCCACTTAACTTTCCAAATTTCAGTTCCCCCAAGTGTCTAGTGACCTGTGTTTTGCTTCTCTTCCATTCTCAGTTATTTTGAGCATTTTAGAAGGTGAGTTTTCATGAGGCTGTACAGTGAGAAGTTTGATTAGTCAGGCAAAGATGGACTTGAGAAATTCTAATTAGAGACAGTCCTGTGTTCAAACAGGGGATGTGGGAGGAAAGTCAGAGCTGAGTAAGGACGGACTATGGGTGTGGCTGTGGCATCTGTGTGTGGGTCTTTGTGTCTCTGTGGGTGTGAGAATGCAAGCACATGTGCTGTCTGCAGCAGAAGGCATGTGTGGTTAGAGTAGTTCTGGCTGCCACTGGGCGTTTTTATTGTCTGCCGGTCCATGTGTTCTTAGGTGCACATGTGGCTTCTCCATGGGTGTGCCAGTCGTGTCTGTGTATGGGTTTCTCTGCGTGCATGTGGGGTTGTGGAAGGAAGAACTAAGTTCTCAATAGCTTTTCCAGACTCCCATCCAAAGCTCAAGACTCAAAGTGAAATGCTGTCAAACGCTTAAAAGAAAATTGCTGCTGATACAGGTAGGAGGCGTGAAAGAGCCAGAAAATGGAATGAACAATCCATTACATTCCCCACTCCTCTTCTCTTTCCAGTCTTTACAGAGTCTCCTTCCCCGTCTCCACCTCATCCCTTATTTGTCCAGGTGAATTATTTTTCACTCTGCTTGCATGTCATCAAACTGAATGATTGTTTCTGTGTTTCTGCCTCTAAATACTTCCTGTGTTTTTACCTCTAAAAGGGACGAGGGGGGCTGTGAGATCCAGAGAGAACTGGCACGAGAAATGTCTAGACAGAGGGCACAGGGCATCAATGCCTGCCCTGCCGTGTTGAATCATCACGTTGCATGCCAAGCACTGTGTTATGATACAGTCACACCCCTGTCCCAGTGTCTGCAAGCAACAGGCTAACAATCAAGAGGAGAGAAAAGATAAAATAAAGATTGGAATTATGGGGGGACATGAAACAGATCAATCGATGAAAGCGGCTGTGTGAATTGTGGAATATAAGTTATCTTTGTGCTATATCAAAGTAAAAATTGCAAAAATTATGACCAAGAGAAAATAATCTATGAAAAAAGTAAAGAGAAAAACGCTATGAAAACTCTCTAACACAGAGCTTCTACTGATGCTTGACTTAGACTTGACTGTTTTTCAAACTTGGTAGGGACTCGGATTTGTAAAGATGAAAAAAATTTTATTTTTATGTTTCTGTGGCTTTTGGATAATCATAGAAGTTACATTTGAGAGATGGGAGAGGCAGAAGAGAGAGGAGAAGAGAGAGAGGGATATAGCTTGGATGAGAGATATTGATTGATTTTTTTCCCTTTTGTTGAGCAGCAGTCATACAGTCAGGACAGCAGTGAGATGCTTCCTCCTAAACTGGAAATAGGAGAAATAAGGTTTGCCATGTGTGGGAGTAGGCCTGGAGATTGTCTGTAAATAAGTGTCTCAAGCATTTGGGAACACACAAAACTCTAGTAAAGGTTGCCTGGGTGTAATTTCAAGCAGGCAGTTCTAGAATGTGATTTTAATTTAGTAATTGCAAACCAATTGTATTGTATTTCATATGGAGAAAGAGTTGAATGCACAGAAGACTGCTCAGTCTGGAGGAAGATACAACTGGCCAGTACAGAGTCAGGGAATTAGGAGACACAAATGTTCAATTGCTGCAGGATGTTGCGGGGCAATGACTTTTCATTTTGCAGCCTCACTTTTAGCATGAGGAGGAGGTTTTGCTTAAGATCATTCATATTTCTACTTGTTTTTATTTTCTGTTCACCCAGTAGTATTTTCATTCTCAACTCTTCTGCTAATGAGAAGGTAATACCCTGGAAGAGAAAAAGATCACTATTCTAGAACCTGGAAGGAGTAGTTCTCCCAGAATAAGTGGAGGAAGGGCCAGTCTAATTGGATTGATAAATTTCAATCTCCTGTGAGTTTGATTAGTTTGATTAGTCTTCCCAGGAGTGATGATAGAGAGAGACACTGACAAGGTGAAGGCCAGATCAACTGTAGCACTGTGAGAACTGTTGGTGGATGGAAGGCTGGCATTCCTCTGGAAAGCACTATGCTGTTAACAACACTGAACACTTACCACCGCTGGGTCATTATTTAGGAACAGCACACACAGAATGGGACAAGGCTTATCAACATATGCATATTTCTAACATTTCTCCTTCCATGAAGCTAAAAAGGACTCCAGCTTGACCTACTTAGTGCTGTTTCTTTTCCCCTACTGTGAAAACCATAGTCCTGATTTACTTGAATGGTTTTTGAGATTTTGTAATGGAAGGTTGGGAAGTAAATGTGGGGAGTGGGGGAACAGAAGACAAGATATGATTGTGTCAGGATTTCAGGGAGATTCACTGTGGTCTGTAAAAGTGAACTGAAGAGAGAAATAAGAATAATCTTGAAGGACTATGTGTCAACTTCATGGAATTTGAGGGGACACAAGTAAAATGCTTGTTATTCTGAAATTATTTTGGTTGGATGAAATGGGATGTATTCTTTTTTTTTCTAACCCACATGTTTTTTTTTTTTCTTCCTTCCTTTCTCCCTCCCTTCTTTTTAAAATTAAGGTATAGTTGATTTACAATATTAGTTTTATGTATGTAACATAGTGATAAAATTTTTTCTAGATTATACTCCACTTATTATTATAAATTTATAAAATACTGGCTATATTCCCTGCACCATATATTCTTGTAACTTACCTATTTTTTACATACTAGTTTGTATCTCTTTAGTCTCCTATCCCTATCTTACCCCTCCCAACTCCCTTTCCCTACTGGTAGCCACTAGTTTGTTCTATCTGTGTGGGTCTGCTTCTATCTCGTTACAGTCATATTTCCATTCATATTTCACTTGGCATAACACCCTCTGGGTCCATCCATGTTGTTGCAAACGGCAAAATTTCATTCTTTCTTTATGACTGAGTAGTATTCCACATTTTCATACCCATTTGTCTGTTGAAGGACACTAACTTGCTTCCATATCTTGGTAATTATGAATAATGCTGCTAAGAACATTGGGGTGCATCTATCTTTTTGAACTAGTGTTCTCATTTTTTTTTTCAGATATATGGCTGTGAGTGGGATTGCTAGATGATATGGTAGTTCTACTTTTAGTTTTTTTGAGGAAACTCCACACTGTTCTCCATAGTGGTTGTACCAATTTACACTCCCAACAACTGTGTATGAGGGTTCCCTTTTCTCCACATCCTTGCCAGCATATATTATTTGTGGTCTTTTTGATGATAACTGTTCTAACCAGTGTGAGATGATATCTCATTATGGTTCTGATTTTCATTTCTCTGAGGATTAGAGGTGTTGAGCATCTTTTCATGTTGGAATGCATTCTTTTAAATTCAACATCTCCGAGCATCAAAATAACTGAAATATAGCTTTAGAAGGATTTCACGGAAGTTTTATTTCTTACTATTCTAAACTATTTTCCCCAGAAATTTTTAAATTAATATTTTGATTTTCAAGCCCAGAGAACCATCAGTCATGAGTTGTTAACTCACCCTCTCTCACAGCTTATGATAGCACATGTTAAAGGATTCTGTTCTCCAGAGCGCCAGACCATATATCTAGCTACCAGTTGGTCATTTGGCTTGGCTATCCCTTCAGTATCTTAGGTTCAAACGAGCTCTCCACTGTACCCCCCAAACCTTCTTCTCCTTCTGCATTTCTTTTCTCAGTGAACGGTAATGTTTTATGACTTGATTTCATGCAGTCTGTCTTGACTCTTCCCTCTGTGTTGTCAGCCTCCGAATTTGTCTATTCTAATTCCTAAATATTTCTTAAATTTGTCCACTAATCTCTACTCCATGGCCTCAACCATGGGTCAGATGTCCTTTGTCTCTCATGTGGATAACTAAAATAACTCCCTAGTTATTTTCTTTCTCTAGATCTTCCCTGACCCAAATCTCCAGATGAAAATCATGCTACCATGCTACTATTGACCTATTTGTTACTATTTGGACTATGCCTTTCCTTGTGGTTCAGCTGGTAAAGAATCTGCCTGAAATGAGGGAGACTTGGCTTTGATCCCTGGGTTGGGATGATCCCCTGGGGAAGGGAAAGTCTACCTACTCCAGGATTCCAGCCTGAAGAATTCCACAGACTGTAGAGTCCATGGGGTAGCAAAGAGTTGGACACAACTGAGTGACTTTCACTTTCCATATAATTATCTTTATTTATTAATTTTAAAGCTTTTTATTTGCTTTGTATGTGGCTTCTCAGAGCTGTGGCTTCTCTTATTGTGGAGTACAGGCTCTAAGGTGCTTGGGCTTCAGCAGTTGCAGGGCATGGGCTCAGTAGTTTTGGTTCCCAGACTCTAGAGCATACTCAACAGCTGTGGTGTTGGGCTTGGTTGCTCTGCAGCTTGTGGTATCTTCCCGGACCGGGAATTAAACCCATGTCCCCTGTATTGGCAGGTGGATTCTTTACCACTGTGCCTCCAGGGAAGCCTGAGAATAGATCTTAAATGTTATTACCACACACACACACACACACACACACACACAGGTAATTATGTAAGGAGATAATTAGTCTAATTGTGCAACCACTTTTCTACATATATGTCTATCCCTGACAGATGGTAAAGAGTCTGCCTGCAATGCAGGAGACCCACGTTCAGCCCCTGGATTGGGAAGATCCCCTGGAGAAGGGAATGGCAACCCACTCCAGTATTCTTGCCTGGAGAATTCCATGGACAGAGGAGCCTGGTGGGCTATAGTCCATGGGACTGAAGAGTCAGACACAATTGAGCCGTTAACACTTTCACTTTCTTTTCATGTGTATGAAGTCATGAAAAAATGAAAAAATAAAATTAGGGTTTGAAAAATGACCCTTGAACTTGAAAATATAGCATTTGCTTTTACTGACAGGAAGTGTGTTTTTCTCCCTGGAAGCTGTTTCCCACAGCTTTATTGAGAAATAATTGACACAGAACATTGTGTAAGTTTAAGGTATACACAGTGTTGATTCCAGGTATATATTTCAAAATGATAACCACCATAGTGTTGGCTAATAGAGCCTTCATGTACGAATTTCCCTGGAGGCTTCTATAATCTGCTCATTTTATTTTTTGTTTTAATTTTTTTACAATGATTTTCCTAAGTATGATTCTTTTCTCACTTACATGACTTGGCATTTGGTAGAATCATGCTTTTGAATTCACCCTCCAGTTTTTTTTTTTAATTCTTTTTTATTGTTTTGATTATTTCTCTTCTCTTCTCAAGACTCTTAATGCTTTGGATTTTGGGTCTTCTGTATTCATCTCTTAGGTCTCTTATCTTTTCCCATGTTTTCCATTTGTTGTTTTCTTACAAGTTCTAGGAAATAAGCTAGATATTTTCCTGTTCTTGTATTTATGTTCTATTCTGGAAACTTGATTTTTAACTTGATCTGATACTCTCTCATGTCACATGTGAATGAAGGCTCTGTTACTACCTTGGACTTCTTTCTAAACTGTTCATGTCATGCATTTTCTATTTGTCTCCTGCTTGCTTGGATTTCTCTGATTTGCAGTCCTATTTTTCATCTTTGCTTTTGGCACAGGAAATTCCTGAACAGTATTTTGTATGCTGCTATGAGACATCTTTTTAGACCCCATAGGGTCTTGGCACCATATGTACTTTTAAGAGCATTGCTACTCTCAGACCCATTCATTGTCAACTGATCACTTCTGTCAAAGTGACTCCAAAAGAGAGCAGAGAGCAGTTTATAAATCAAATCACCTCTCTTATCATTTCTTGTGCAGTAGATACAAAATTCCTTGAATCAGGTTTGATAAAATGAGTGGGTACTTCTATTGTTGTTTAGTCACCAAGTCATGCCAACTCTTTGTGACCCCATGGACTATAGCCTGCCAGGCTCCTCTCTCCGTGGGCTTTCCCAGACAAGAATACTGGAGTGCATTGACATTTCCTTCTCCAGGGTACCTTTATTATGTGAGATAAAGACAGCAAGAAAAATAACAGAAGATTTCATGGCCACTTTCTTTCAGACCTCTGGTCAATGATGTGTGACTTACAAAGCAGGCAGTTTTTCACAATGCCATAAACTCTGTCACGGCAAGACTACGGTCTCTGAGCATAAGTTTGGGTGATTCATCTCTTTTCCAGGGTGAGTCAGAACAATGACAATGAAATTGATGATATTAACTGCACCAAGAAAGAAGAACTGCATTTTGTGTTATAGAAGCAATGCATATGAGAAAACAGAATTCAGGAAAGTCTTGCCAGAGGTTTGTATCTTGTAAATGTCATAGCTGTGCATGTCCCTTTCCTCTCTGTATATGTGTGCTAAGTTGCTTCAGTCGTGTCCGATTCTTTGCGACTCCATGGACTGTGGCCCACCAGGCTCCTCTTTCCATGGGATTCTCCAGGCAAGAGTACGGGAGTGGGTTGCCATGCCCTCCTCCAGGGGATCTTTCTGACCCAGGGATCGAACCCGAGTCTTTTATGTTTCCTGCATTACCAGGTGGATGCTTTACCCCAGCACCACCTGGGAAGCCTTTCTTCTCTATATCTCCTGATACTCTCTCCTGTCTCAGTTAACCTCCCTTCTCTTTGCTATTTCAAAGCCATTAGCAGTAGAGCAAGATGGTTAAGAGTGTGAGCTCTAAAGTCTGACAGTTATGGATTTAAAATCCTGCTGCATCACTTAGTGACCTTGATTCCTGGGACATTAGAAAGTGACTGTGCCCATCTAGATCCACTTTCTACTCTCTTCACCATTCTCTCTTCCCCGTAGTCTGATATCAGCACATTTATTCACAGGTTCTTTTGATCTGGGACCCTTGGTGGGTTTTAGCTAAGTTAGAGCATTGGAAGAGAATGAAGATGGAGTATTTATTCCCCTACACCCTCCCTTGGATTTCCCACAGGCTGGCTGCATCCCCCTGTCATTTAGTCCTCCCCACTTGGCTCTCCTTCTGGATTCAGGAAATCATTCTCTCCCTCCCCCCGCAGGGTCAGGGATAGGAATACCCACAACATTACTAGCATCAGAGCACTGCATTATCCCTTATAAATTGTCTTACACCATGCCAGACATGTGTGTTCAGTCACTCAGTTATGTCCAACTCTTTGTGACCCCATGGACTGTAGCCTGCCAGGCTCCTCTGTCCATGGGACTTCCCAGGCAAGAATACTGGAGTGGGTTGTCATCTCCTCCTCCAGGGGACCTTCCTGACCCAGGGATCATGCTCAAATCTCCTGCATCTCCGGCATTTCAAGTGGACTCTTTATTGCTGAGCCATCAGGGAAGCCCTACACTTTGCCTACACTTTGGCAAATAGGGCATTTATTAAAACCTGCTCCAATTAACTATTTTTGAGTGCTCCATCTGTTTCCTACCAGGACTCCACAAATATATTGATGGCACTCAAAGTTTTACGTAAAATGAGTGCTCTGAGATGACCTAGATGAGTGAGATGGGGCACTGGGTGGGGAGGAGAGCCAAGAGGGAGGAGATGTATACGCACATATAGCTGATTCACTTCATTGTACAGCAGAGGCTAACACAACATTGTAAACCAATTATACTCCAATAAAAAGGAATATCATTTACTTCATTGTTTTGTTGTGAGAATTAAATGAGATAGTGAACCTAAAGTGCTAAACATAATATACAGAAAGTACTTTGTAAGTTTGAACTACTACTATTAATTGTAGTGATGTCATTTAGTTTAGGTTAAGGTCAAAATTCACCTACTACTGATTATACTTTCAAGCTTTGTGTTTCTAATATTTATGCATACCGGGTTTTTCTCACTTCCTTTTCTCCCTCATGCTTGGTCCCTTCAACTAACTAATATGTTTCTTAAGAGATAACTAGTAGGTTAATGGTAAAAAAAAAATCATTTATTGATAAACAGGCTGAAAGAGATTCTGGTTTAGATATAAGTATGAGTTCCTGTTGCTAAGACAGCAGTCATAGGTAAGTGAAACTAAAGATGAGTGTCTATTGTGGGCAGGTAAAATGAAACCTGCCCACAGTTTTCAGCTAAGAGTTTAATGAGTGAATTAATATATTCTTTGTGTATAGAGATAAGAACAGAAAATCTCTTTACAAATAATATAAATCTAAATCTCCTTAGAACTGACATTCTGGCAGGAGTTAGTAAGATGAACTGGTTGGCCTTAGCTTTCCTAATCTTTCATTCTATGATTGAACTTGACAGAAAGAGAAAGTCCCAGAGAAGCTGCCCAGGGGCAGGCCAGTCATCAGTACCTAACAGCATGAAGCTTTAGTCTTTGTTCATCTAAATGCAGAGCATTGCTTTGTACAAAGAAGGATGGAAAAACATCTCTGGAACAGATGTAAGAAAGCACTCTTCTTTTTTAGCAAAAATGTGGTTACCATGGGCCACCACAGTCAGAACCAGAGGACACCATGCTGGCTAACGGGAACCAGATGCTCTGGTAAAGGAAGCCGTGGATAAATATGAATTATTTTCAGCTGAATGACCTTCAATTATCTCCCTTAATGTTGAGCCCTGATTCTCTGCCATAATCTTCCTTTGGGTACCTAGCAAAGAGAACAACAAAGGCGCTCCACAATAGAGTGATTTATGGAGGATGTGTACAAGGGTCAGCTATGGTATGTGAGAAAGGAGGGAGAGAGGGCTGGAGAGCGCACGAGAGAGAGATTGGGAATTAGTTTAAGACTAAAAATAAAAACACAGGAAATACAGTTTTGTGGGTAGAGTCCTGGGTAGGAGCCAGGAGTCCTGGGTTCCAGTCCTTCTTTTGGTACTGATTCATTGTGACATGTTGGGCCACTTCAAATTACATTTATTATGAATCTAATCTCGTAGCCTTGATATACCAAGACTCTCCCACCATTACAAAATGGGGCTGATATTTATAGATTTCCTAATTTCCAGGAATGCTATAAGATTTGACAGACATGTTTCTTCATGCTTGCTCTACGATCCCAGTGTTGTTGCCCTTATCTCTATATGGGCTTGTGTGCTATCCTAGGCCCATAGTTCAACATCCTGAAAATGCCAAGGCTGAATATTATTCTTTCCCCAAACAGAACTTGTTCTTAACCAACTTTCCTTTACCAAACCACATTTTCATCACAATGACTTTATCTTAATAACTATTAGGTCCTTTTTTTTCTTAAAAAAAAAAAAAAAAGGAGGTTGTGGTGGTGTGGTGGCACAAACACTTCATAGTAAGAAAACCATTCATGAGATATGTAACCATTTAGGAAAGATTCACTGTGGACTCACCTTATCTCTTTCATTGAATTTTGCTAAATTTTTCTCAACAATTTCGACACCCACAAGAACATTTTCACCTATACATCTTACAAATGCAAAGTTAAATTCATTTTATTTCTTTTTTTCTTGATTTTCCTCAATTCTGTCACTCTCTTTTCCTCTAAAAAATAATTTCTCCTTTTCTGATCTATTTGTTTTAATAGATCCATGGTTTTTCTAGAAATCTAAGTTTATAGAGTCTCTTCCTCTCCCTTTTTAAGTTTACTGATTCTGATACAATCACTATCAAGAAATCAGAGAAGGTTTAAGGTCCTTGACTGAAGCCTGAAGATAAGAGGAGCTCTGAGAAATAAATAACAAGACCAGATCTGACCCGCTGTCACCTTCTCAACAAGCATCTCTCTTATCAGTTTTCCTCCTCTGCCTTCCAGATTATCTTTTCTCCCTGGATATTTCCTAAAAAACATGCAAACATGCCATTATTGTTTCTTCCATTTTAGAACTATTCCCCCACCCAACAACAGAAGCAAAAATTAAAAACTCAGAATAATGCAAGTCAAAACTACAATGAAATATCACCTCACACAGGTCAGAATGGCCATTATAAAAAAAATCTACAAATAAATCTATAAATGCTGGAGAGGGTGTGGAGAAAAGGGAACCTCTTGCACTGTTGGTAAGAATACAAATTGATACAGCCACTATGGAGAACAGTATGGAGATTTCTTAAAGAACTAGAAATAAACCACCATATGACCCAGCAATCCCACTACTAGGCATATGCCCAGAGGAAACCAAAATTAAAAAATACACAAGTAACCCAATTTTCTTTGCAGTTCTGTTTACAATAGCTAGGACATGGAAGCAACCTAGATACCCACTGATGGATGAATGGAAAGAAACTGTGGTATGTGTATACAATAGAATATTACTCAGCCATAAAAAGGAATGCATTGAGTCAGTCCTAAAGAGGTGGATGAACCCAGAACCTATTATACAAAGTGAAGTACGTCAGAAAGAGAAAAGCAAATATCATATACTAACACATAGATATGGAATCTAGAAAGATGGTACTGATGAACCTATTTGCAGAGCAGCAATGGAGACACAGACATTGAGAACAGACTTACGGACATGGCTGGGATGGTTTAGGAGAGGGTGGGAGGTATGAAGAAAGTAACATGAAAACATAAATTGCCATACGTAAAATATATATCCAATGAGAATTTACTGTATGACTCAGGGAACTCAAACAGGGGCTCTGTAACAACCTAGAGTGGTGGGATGGGGAGGGAGGTGGGAGGGATATTTAAGTGGGAGGGGACATGGGTAAACCTATGGCTGATTTATGTTGATGCTTGGTAGAATCCAGTGCAGTACTATAAAGCAATTATTCTTCAATTAAAAAAAAACACCTCAGAATAAAAACAACTACTATGTAAGTTTCCTAGGGCTGTTATTACAAAATGCCACAGACTAGGTGGCTGACACACCAGAAATTTATTTTCTCACAATTCTGGAGTCTAGAAGTCCAAGATCAAGGAGTCAGATTTGCCTTTTCCTGAGGTCTGTCTTCTTGGCTGGCAGATGGCTGCCTGCTCACTGTGGTCTTCACATGGTCTTCCCTTGGTGTTGTGTGTATCTTTCATGTCCATTTCTGGGTGTCCTAATCTCCCCTTCTTATAACACTCAGGGCAAGCTCATTCACTTCAGTCGTGTCTCTTTGTGACCCCATGGACTGTAGCCCGCCAGATTCCTCTGTCCATGGGATTCTCCAGGCAAGAGTACTGCAGTGGGTTGCTGTGCCCTCCTCCAGGGGATCTTCTGGACCCAGGGACTGAACCTGCTACTCCTGCATTCCTTCCATTGCAGGTGGAATCTTTACTGGGGCAGCCCATAAGGCACTGAGGCATCGGGGAAACCCATAAGGACACTAGGTATGTCGGATTAGGGCCCACCTAACCGCCTCGTTTAACTTTATTACCTCTTTAATGGCCATAAGATACTTCCATAGTGTTTAAGAATTCTTCTGTCAACGTAGAGGACTCAGGTTTGATTCCTGGTCCAGGAAGAGCCCTCATACCTAGGAGCAACTGAGTCAGCATGCTGCAGTTACTGAAGCCTGTGCACCTAGAGCCTGTGCTCCTCAGCAACAGAAGCCACTTCAGTGAGAAGCCTGCACACCACAAGGACGAGTAGTGCCCACTCATACTTCTTTCTGCTATTAGTGCCTCATTTCTTGCTCCCCTTTGCAGAAAATCTTCTCAAAAGAATTGTGTATACTTGTAGTCTCCAGCTTTCCCCCTCCCGTTCTCTTAACTCCACTCCATTCAGGTTTGGGAGGCTTCCCAGGAGGTGCTATTGGTAAAGAATCTGCCTGTCAATGCAGGAGACACAGGAGATGTGGGTTTTTTCCCTGGGTCGGAATGATCCCCTGGAGAAGGAAATGACAATTGACTCCAGTATTCTTGCTGGAAAATTTCAAGGACAGAGGAGTCTGGCAGGCTACAATCCATGGGGCTGCAAAGAGTCAGACATGGCTGAACAACTGAACATTCAGGTTTTTGCTTTTGCCAGTCCCCTGAAATTATTCTGGTCAGGGTCCCTCACAACCTTGATGATAAATCCAACGGTCATTCTCAGTGCTCAGAGCACAGCATCTGATGCTGTTGATGGATCCTCTTCCTTGGTACCCTCTACTCATGCGGCTTCCAGACACACACTCTCTAGTTTTTCCTCCTGCCTTCCTGGTTATGCTCTCTCAGTCTCTCTTGGTGGTTCCTCCTCTTTTACCAGAATTATTAATGTTGTAACAGCCCAGATTCTCCTTTCTATCAACATTCATTCTCTTGGTGAACTTACCCAGTTTTGTATTTTTAAATACCATCATTATATTAGATTCCCAAATTTATATCTCTAGCCCTCTGTCTTGAATTTTAAATGCCTATGTATCATTTCCATATGTACATAATATGTACAAAATTGAATTCCCAAACCTACTCCATATGTTACCTTCTTCACCTGAGTTTTTGGCAGCTCTGTCTTTCTGGTTACTCGGATCAACAATATTGAGTCCTCCTTGAGTCCTCTCTTCTCTCGTTCCATATTTTATTCACCATAAAATTCTGTTGGCCCTGCTAACAAATGTATCTTGAATCAGACCACTTTTCGCTACTCCTATTACTACTAATCTGTGCCCAGACATGGTCTTACCTCACTTGGATTACTGTAATTGCCTCTGAAAATACTTGACTCCCTAAAGTCTGTTCTCAGTGTAGCAGCCAGCTGATGCTTTTAAAATGCAAGTCAGATCCTGTCAATCCTAGACCTTGAACCCTCAGTGGCTTCACATGTCACTCACTGGAAAAGTCAAAATCTTCTTAATGGCTAAATGGTAAAGTGATCCAGTTATACATACACATGCATATTAAAATTATTTTTAAAAATTTCCCTGTGTTTTAAAGAGCCCGTGAGGGTCTTTGTTGATCCGTCAAGTTAGTGACACAAATCATAGAAATATAATATCCTTCTGATGAGCTTTTGAAAATACCGGTTGGATTTCATTAGACATTGAGTGGCTCCCAGAAACTGTTGAAAAGATTCCAAATCCCTTCGCTTGCTGTTCAATGCTATCTTTAATCCAGCCACAATCCACCTTATCAACCCCATTTCTTACACTGTCCCTATGCTTACCTTAAACCTTAGAGAAAATGGAACACTTGATACTAATTAAATGAATCTAATAGACTTCCTGCTTTTATGTATTTTTCATATTGCTATTTCCATATAGAGTGCCATTTCTTCCTTTTGTACTTCCTGAATTTCTTCTGTCTCAGGCTGAGCTTAAACATCCTCTCCTTTATAAAATTACCTTAGGGTAATTCATCCTTCAGTGAAGAGATATTTCCTTTCAGTAAACTCCCACAGTGCTTTATGTGAACCTCTCCTCTGGCAATGATCACTTCTGCTTTCTATTATATTTATATGAGTAGCTGTCCTTTTTTTCTCTCTGCCCACTCCCTACCAACAGTGCCCCTAGACAGTGAGTTCTCCCACATCAAGCTGGATTCTATTATCCTGGTGTTTTCTACTGTTCTTAGCTCTGTGCCTGGCACCTCTGTCACAGTTATGAATCTGTTGAATAGATGTTAAGTTTCCGATTTTTTCTCTCAGGCTGTATACGTGAGTATTGCCTCCTTCATCCTCCTTCATCCCTTTGCTCTTACAACACCCTAGTCTTCTGCCATCTGCTTTATTTCCCTCTCTGGTCTTTTTGGCTTTGGTTCACATTAGAGCTCATGTTTTAAGCTACACAATGAAGAATGTATGTAAATTAGTAAAGGCCTTAAATAATTTCCTCATGTGTACACTCACAAATTAAAGTATTTTTAATGCAGAAATACATATTCTGTTTATAGCCCTAATTTTTGCATTGTGTGTTTATACAGTTTCAAAATAGGCTCATATTTATTTTCTCATACAATTGTGAAGGTCCAACTGGAAATTCTTAATGAATAATAAGTATCCCTTTTTTTTTTTTTTTGTGATCAGAAATGATCTCAGGTGGAATCTGCCTGCAGTTACTTAAAGCAGGATTTTGTTTCCCAGCCAGAGATTGAAATCAGTGAGAGAGCTGAATCCTAGCCACTAGGCTAATGGCCAGTGACAAGTCCCAGGCCCTTTGGCTTTGTAGGAATTTTCACAAAGAAGAAGAAGGTAGTACAACAAATAAAGTGTTTATTAAGAGGAAATGGATACATGTAGATAGACATGTGGATAAACACAGGGAGACCTCAGAGAGGGAGCTGCAACCTCGAGATACTTTGAATCACTTATATGGGGCATTTCTCCTGGGTTTCCTTTGGCCAGTCATCTTGCTTTGCTTGGTTCTGAGTCCATATTTGGTTTATCTAAGGATCCTCCTATGTGTGTGCATGCATCTTGTAGCCAAGATGGATTCTAGCAAAGATGCTTGTAGGTAGGCTGACATTACTCCCTTTTTGATCTTGAAGGAGCCTCTCCAGGCATATATAGTTGGGAGGGTCTCCTTGACCTCAAGAATGAGGAATATGTGGTCTCTATGCTTTATCTGCACAGGGATCAGCTCCTCTCTTGCTCCTCCTGTTTTGGAGTACCTGTCTATAGGGGTCAAACCCCAGCTGTCTAGCCTGGAGCCCCTCTATATCCTGCTTAAGAAGTACTAAAAACCAAACATTTTGGATGATTGCATGCTGGTTGTATTTTCAAATATCTTCTCCTGGTGTAAGAACGTACGTCCAAGTTTTGGCTTCAGATATTACAGTTGGTGTGGTAAACAGTTCCTATGCTTAGATGCAGTCTTGTTCTTAGTTACTTGGGGTCCTGAGTGAGAAGAGGAAAGGGTTCATAATACCAGAAAAAGTAAAATAAAACAGTACTTGGCTTTGCTGGCATACATTCATTTTGGTAAGCTATCTTTCCACTTAGAGAAAAGTAACTGAGAATTGACTAACCAGCTAGCGTTTATTGAGCATTCATTCTGTATCCAGCCATGTAATAAAATAGAAAGACCCCGAGGAAAGGGACTAAGAAGAATTCATCCTTGTATTCACTTTCTTCAATCCAACAGGGCCAAATTTAATCTACTCACTAAAAAAATGTATGGATCCTTTATTATGTATGAAGCACAGAGCTAGGCACTGGGTCAGTTCAGTTCAGTCACTCAGTCGTGTCTGACTCTTTGTGACCCCATGGACTGTAGCACATCAGGTCTCTCTGTCCATCACCAACTCCTGGAGCTTGCTCAAACTCATGCCCATTGAGTTGATGATGTCATCCAACCATCTCAACTCTGTCATCCCCTTCTCCTCCTGCCTTCAATCTTTCCCGACATCAGGGTCTTTTCCAGTGAGTCAGTTCTTTCATCAGATGGCCAAAGTATTGGAGTTTCAGCTGCAACATCAGTCCTTCCAATGAATATTAAGGACTGATTTCCTTTGCAATTGACTGGTTTGATCTCCTTGCAGTCCAAGAGATTCTCAAGAGTCTTCTCCAACATCACAGTTCAAAAGCATCAATTCTTTGGTGCTCAGCTTTCTTTATAGTCCAACTCTCACATGCATACATGACTGCTGGGAAAACCATAGCTTTGACTAGATGGACCTTTGTTGGCAAAGTAATGTCTCTGCTTTTTAATATGCTATGTAGGTTGGTCATAACTTTTCTTCCAAGGAGCAAGCATCTTTTAATTTCATGGCCGCAGTCACCATCTGCAGTGATCTTGGAGCCCCCCAAATTAAGTCTGTCACTGTTTCCATTGTTTCCTCTTCTATTTGTCATGAAGTGTTGGGACTGGATGCTACAATCTTAGTTTTCTGAATGTTGAGTTTTAAGCCAGCTTTTTCACTCTTCTCTTTCACTTTCATCAAGAAGCTCTTTAGTTCGTCTTCACTTTCTGCCATAAGGGTGGTGTCATCTGTGTATCTGAGGTAATTGTTATTTCTCCTGTCAATCTTGATTCCCAGCATTTTGCATGATGTACTCTGCATATGAGTTAAATAAGCAGGGTGACAATATACAGCCTTGACTTACTCCTGTCCCAATTTGGAACCAGTTTATTGTTTTATGTCCAGTTATAACTGTTGCTTCTTGACCTGCAGACAAATTTCTCAGAAGGCAGGTAAGGTGGTCTGATATTCCCATCTCATGAAGAGTTTTCCACAGTTTGTTCTGATATACCCAGTCAAAGGCTTTGGTGTAATCAATAAAGCAGAAGTAGATATTTTTCTGGAATTCTCTTGCTTTTTCTATGATCCAACGGATGTCAGCAATTTGATCTCTGGTTCTGCTGCCTTTTTTAAATCCAGCTTGAACATCTGGAAGTTCATGGTCCCCGTACTGTTGAAGCCTGGCTTGGAGAATTTTGAGCATTACTTTGCTAGAGAGTGAGATGAGTGCAATTGTGCGGTAGTTTGAACATTCTTTGGCATTGCCCTTCTTTGGGATTGGAATGAAAACTGACCTTTTTCAGTCCTGTGGTTGCGTATATGAAGATAAATATTTCTGGTATCTGATTTCAAGAAACTTACAGTGTAGGTAGGATTGAGAGTGGGAGGAGATGCTGGCAACAGAGGTTGAGATGGTTGGATGGCATTATCAACTCAATGGACATGGGTCTGAGCAAACTCTGGGAGATAGTGAAGGACAGGGAGGCAAAGTGTGCAGCATTTCATGGTGTCACAGAGTCGGACATGACTGAGCAACTGAACAGCAGTCTAATGTACGACGGGTCTTCCAAGGTGGTTCTAGTGGTAAAGAACTCACTTGCCAATGTAGAAAATGTAAGAGACACAGGTTCAATCTCTGAGTTGGGAAGACCCCTGGAGAAAGGAATGGTTACCCACTCCAGTTATTCTTGCCTGGAGAATGCTATGGACAGAGGAGTCTGATGGGCCATAGTCCATGGGGTCTCAAAGAGTCGGACACAACTGAAGTGACTTAACACACACACAGCGTAGGATAAGAAATAGACAGAGGAATGACTGAAAATTTAACCACAAGGCCAAATGTAAAATAGCCAGTAAATGGTAGAGGCAGTGAATACTGAAGGAGTTTGCAAGGAAATTACTTTAGGATGGGTGGTTTATTGGGACTAGAACTGAATCCCCAAACCCAGCCCAATTTATGACTCTAAAAATTCTATTGAGATTAAATTCTTGGTCTTTAGTCCTGTGAGTACAGAGTTATGGGTCAGCTTATGATGAAGAACGTTTCAATACTGCTTTTAGAGTTAAAAGAAGTATGCACGTGCATGCTAAGTCGCTTCAGTCATGTCCGACTCTTCGAGACTCCATGGACTATATCCCACCAGACTCCTCTGTTCATGGGATTCTCTAGGCAAGAATACTAGAGTGGGTTGCCATGCCCTCCTCCAGGGGATCTTCCCAACCCATGCATTGAACCCACGTCTCTTATGTCTCCTGCTTTGGCAGGCGGGTTCTTTACCACTGGTGCCACCTGGGAAGCCCCTAAAGTGGGATAGATGCCTGGATTAATTCTGGGGTATATGACTCTCTAACCCTCTGAACAGAGGTTATATTGATATCCGTTGCAGCTATGAACCTTCTCTTTCTTCTCTTTGTGAGACCTTGGGAAATAAACCCTAAATGACTGTGGCAAGAAAGTCTGTAAAACGATCTGCTTATGCTTATTAAAAGGTAGTAAAGTCTCTCTAACCAAAAGATGAGTTCTTTGCATCTGGAAAAAAGAGAGTTGGAATCTATTCTATATCATCTATCATAAGTTTCTAGCTGTGGTCCAACAGTTGAATATTTATTACAAGCAATGATGGAAAAGGCAAGAGGAGCCCAGTTTGATTTTCCAGATCTAAGGCTGCATTTTGAACTGCCAGTTAGAAAAACGCTTTGACTTAAACACTGAGCCAACTTGATTTGGAACTGTCACCACCAGGAGAGAAAATGTCTGGAATAATCGCAGTGTCATTTCTGGGTAGTCTGTCTTTTATGACTTGTCATGCATTACTAAAGAGAGACAAGTGAATACTGTGTGGGATTGGGGACTACATGAAACCATTAGTGTTGTCATAGCAGGCAGAAACAAGACCACCAGGCAGCACAGAAGACCACCCAACACAAAACATGAGAGCTCCCATTAGCAACATCATTGAAACTGTATGCTCTTGACACTTGCTCAGAATGCTGAGCCACCAAGCACGCTCTAGGATAATTATTGCTTTGTGATAATATTTAGTGACTCTCACAATGTGGACCACCAATTCTAGTGTGGGTTTCTTCTTTCTATTAGCACCATCTGAGAATGTCTGTGGTGGAGACTTTGGTGAATTTCGTCTGCCTGTGGCCAAAGGAATGAAAGGAAGAACAATTTAGTTTGTTAATATGGAAGAGTTCAGTGACAAAAAGCCCATGATACATGTCTGAAAGAGGCTTCATTGAGGGTTTTTTTTTTTTCCCTCCTTTCTTTTCCCCAAACAAATCATACCAAAACGTTTCACTACTGCTTCTTAAAGTATAGTCTGTATGCAAAGTCTTGTTCTCATTTCAGAACTGCAGAGGGATCTTTAATTCGGTAAAACTTTATGGTTATTATTTCTGTCTCAGACAGACCCAACTGTCTCCTGCTTAATAAAACAAACTAAAACAATACACTTTTTTTCCCCTAGTGGAAGTCAATATGATTGCTCAAGATGAATTTTTTGTCATTTATTTTCTTTTATTTTTGTAAAGGAAAAGTCAGTCCAACTTGTCTCCTCTTGTCCCCTTGTTTACAGACTCCTTTCTTTGTCTTTATTTCATTTTATTCTGCCTCTTATACTGAGTGTCTTGGTCAAATCTTAAAATCTGAATTCATCAATATTAATTCTTGTCTAACATTTATTTCTTGATGACAAAAGTTTTGATTGATTTTTTTTATTGTTGATGCTTTCTCTTGCATTCTAGTTTGCTCAGTTAACATGTGTTCAAGTTTATTTACAGATTTCTCTAGATGTTCACAGTCATTACCCAACTTCTTTTCTCTCTCACCTTTGTGATTTCAACAGCTTTTACACTCAACTTCTTTTCAAGGAAGCTTGCATTTTCTTTGAGAGTTTTGTATTCAAAGACAACAAATAACTAATCTTTAAATCAGTAACTCAGAAATTTACTTTTTTATTGAAACTTAGATTCCAGATTTTGTTGTGAAATTGGTTTAGCATGTTACTGATGTTATGGTTCATAAACTCGACCTTTAATGGATGCAACAAAAAAGTATCTTACTGATATCATAGAGAAAGGTTGAATTTTCTTTGTGACCCCATGGACTGTAGCCTGCCATGCTCCTCTGTCCATGAAATTCTCCAGGCAAAATTACCAGAGTGGGTGGCCATTTCCTTTTCCAGGGGATCATCCTGACCCAGAGATCAAACCCAGGTCTCCTAGCATCGCTGGTGTTTACCATCTGAGCCACCAGGGAAGTTCAATGCATAAATTTCTTGATTCAAAACCTTTGGCAAAAATAAATCAAAATTGAGTTGTCTTTCCCTGAAGCCAATCTCTAGAGCAGTGTCAGGAGTAGAATCGGGGCTCTTTAACCATTCCAATCTATTGCTTGAGTAAGCAGACTGCTATGTGATAGGCAAGGTTCTGACCCAATTAGCATGGATCAGAACATTGTTCAGAGGGGTTTCAACTTTCTAATTTAACATGAGCAGAGTGGTAGGCATCTTACTCAGTGCATATTATAAATATCTGATGAACAAATGGCAAGAGATGAACACATAACTAGAGAACCCGAGAGGTGACAAAAGAGGCAAAATTGCAAAATGGCTAGATCTGGAAAAAAGCAGTCATGAAATTCATGGATATTACAGTTTAAATCCCATTTTGCCTCTACATATGCATAATTTGTTTTTGAACCCACTGTACATGCCACAATTTCCAGGAACTCATCCCAAATTGAATTCCATCCTGGAATGCTGGGGTTTCCAAGTATGGAATGATTTATCAGTTATAGAACGATCCAAATTTCTCCTCAATTTACCCAAGCCTCCTCTGACCAGTATTTCCTAGGTATCCATATAAGAAACCCCGAGTTTCTCTTGTTCATATAGAAACTCTCTGGCTTTCCTTACGTGAGTTGATCTTCTTTCATTTCTCTGCTTTCCCATGCCCTGCGTCATTCTTTCATTTGCAGGGGCAATCTGTCCATTTCCTGTGGGGTAGACACTTGGCCCAAATGTGTGTAATTATGAAGCTTCCCCTGGGGTGTAGGAGGGTGGGAGGGGGTTGTGCTTAGTGCCTGGTATACATAGTCTGTGTCTCAAGAGAAGAATCACAGAAAACAATTAACTGAGCATTTGTCAAAAATGCTGGCACGTGCACATGTCTTTCAGCTCCCCAAAGATTTGCCTTCTGCTTTGCTAACCTCAGGATACTGGCCAGCCACGGGGAAAGACTGCCAACCATATCCAGCTCATGTAGCCAGAGGCGGCTCCACTTGACTATCTGGAAATCTTTCTTTCACTCACTTGGGAGGTTCTGGGGCCTCTTTATTTCCTCAGAAACAAGGCCCACCCAAACGATTTCAAGAGTACGTTGCAGCACAGTTTCCACAGGCAGACAAGCTGTGAAAGTTGGAAATCTGCAGCTCCTCTCCTTCCCCATTTAGTGCAGAACATTCTTTTCCCAACCGCATAGGTTTACAACCTTCCAAGACCTTTCTCGTGAAAGGCAATAGAACCCAGTGTCAAGTTAAGTTAAGATGAAAGATTAGGAAAATCTGTAGCTACTGAGAATGAAGTTCCTAGTTGAATATGAGCACCAACCACAGGAGGTGAAGGTTTGCCTTTTTTCCATCTGTTGTTGGGAATAATGGAGAGAAGCAGAGGACTCTGGTTTGCTTCTCCAGTTCTCAGCTCCATTTCTCGTTGTGGCCAATGGTGTATTGGCTAGAGGATGAAATTTCTTCCCCGTTTCTCTTTCAGTGGCTGGCTGGTGGTGAGCTGGCCTCATTCAGAAGGGAAACAGACGGGAAATTCTTAAGTGTTAAGGTCCTACCCAGGTCAGTGCATGAGACGGAGATCTCCTTTACCTACAGTACTGCTCCAAGATGTCAGCAAGCCAAGGACACCATCGTGAAAATAAATTCCATCTTTCACTTTCTCTTCTCCTTCAGCACATGCATACTAAGTCATTTCAGTCGTGTCTGACTCTGTGTGAAGCTATGGACTATAGCCCTCCAGACTCCTCTGTCCATGGGATTCTTTAGGCCAGTATACCAGAGAGGGTTTCCATGCCCTCCTCCAGGGGATCTTCCCCACCCAGGGATCGAACCCCCTTCTCTTATGTCTCCTGCATTGGCAAGCAAGTTCTTTACCACTTTAGCACCATCTGGGAAGTCCTTCTCTTCTTACATCAAAATGGCCTTTCAAGCACATATAATAAACCTGAAAAATCATGACCAATGAAAAACAGAAATTTAGTGAAAATAAACTTATGCCTGATTGTTCTTTTTTCTCATTTCATTACTTCCTTTCCATTCTCTAAACTGGAAGCAATTGTTCAATAATTGTCTTTCTAGTCTATACGTCTAACCATAGCACTTTCTTGCTTTAAAACCAACAATGACGTGCTGCCATCTGTTGAATACCTAGCATGAAACCACACATTTTAATTCAAGCCCTGCTGAGTTATTTCAGCTCCCCAAGTCAACAGGCCCATTTTGGTTCTGTCCCTTTGCACAGACTACCCTCTTGGAATGCCTTCATTTCATTTGCCTGCTTTCAAAATGCTGCTCAGTTCTCCAGCTTGTGAAATGGGATGGCCCGGTCTGGGCTCAGTCTGGCCATGGCTCCCTTCTTTTCTTTTTTAAATAAAAACTGTATATGTGTAAGTTTAAAAATAAATAAAAAGCACAAGCAACCGAAGGAAAAAAAAAATTGCAGCCTGGAAGTCACCCCATTCACAAGCAGCTCTGCAACCATCATTTCCCCCTTTCCCCGGCAGGGCTGCGCTTGCTCTTTCCACCATGAAATTATGTATGTACTTCTTTTATAACACACCATATTGTTTTGCTGGTGTTATTATTATCTATGCTCATGTTGTTCACTTGCATGTCTTCTTCCCCAGCAGAATGTGATTTCCTCTGGAGCGGGAGTTTTGTACTATTGTCATATTAACTTCAGGAGTTTTAAACATCTGCCATAATAGGCTCATTATATTGTTAGAGAATGAATGGATAAAAATTTTAAAAATAAACCATATATGCATACATGTATGTATGTATACATATATAACATTTATATATAATTTAATATATAATAGGCTTCCCAGGTGGCCCTAGTGGTAAAGAACCCACCTGCCAAAGCAGGAGACATAAGAGATATGGGTTTGATCCTTCGTTTGGGAAAGTCCCCTTGAGGAGGCCATGGCAATCCAGTCCAGTATTCTTTCCAGGAGAATCTCATGGACAGAAGTCTGGTGGGCTATGGTCCATAGGGTCACAAAGAGTTGGACACTGAAGTAAGGTAGCATGCATTTACATTACATGTATGTGTGTATATATATATTCCCTTTCCTAAACTTACACACCTTTTTCTCTTTCTCTTTCACAGCCTGTGGAAGTAGCATAGTTCCTCTTTTCTTCCCCTTACTCTTGTTCTTACTTTTTGGTTTTCTATTTTAGGAGAAGAAGGTGTCTGGCTCCACCTCCCTCTCCCTGCCATCACTACAATGGCTGCATTCTCCTGTCAGAGACCCAAAGAACTCAGGTCCCATCACGCAGCCGTTTCTCATGGCCACAGCTCTGAATGGGGTCCATGCTTCCCTTCCTTGCCCTTCAGGCCTAGGCTATAAATCACTTCCCGCTAAGATCAGTCCATGGGTTATTCTTCCAGCCTCCATCTCTGTAGATAGTCCCTTCATTAAATGCTTTTCACCCTTTGGGTATGTCATCTGTTTCCCACTGGGACCCTGATGGATACTCTTCTTAAATTATTGACTTACTGTTCAATAATCTCTTAATTTATACATTCGAAACAGTAATTTCTTCCATTTAGTTACATCACACTGATAACTGTGGATGTCAGGAGCCAAAGTCTTTACAAATGTTTTGTGATTCCTGGGCAACCATCTCCACTGAAGTTGAAATTTGTGTCTCCACTCTCTGGTTTCTATGCTATGTCTGTTTCCCATTCAGTCAACAAGCACTTATGGGGCGCTACTTGCTCTTTATTCTTTGATTTTTGATCTTATCTTTTCCCTTTTTGTGGGAAAATTCTTAGGCCATAAATCTGAGAACTTTGATTACTGGCTATGTAATTTTCAGGCAAGTCTCTGAGTCCTGGTTTCCTTATTTGTGAAATGAGAAGAATAACAACCTCCCTAACAGAACTTACCCCTGGAGAAGGGAATAGCTACCCACTCTAGTATTCTTACCTGGAGAATCCCATGGACAGAGAAGCCTGGCGGGCTACAGCTCATGGGGTCACAAAGAGTCAGATAAGACTGAAGCGACTTAGCATACACACACACTACAGAACTTACAGAGCTGTTGAGTAAATCAAATATAGCAATTTCATGAGTAACTTAGAATAATTATATATACTGTATCAGTTCAATTCAATTCAGTCACTCGGTCATGTCCAGGTCTTTGTGACCCCATGGACTGTAGCATGCCAGGCTTCATTGTCCATCACCAACTCCTAGAGCTTGCTCAAACTCATGTCAATTGAGTCGGTGATGCCATCCAACCATCTCATATTTACTGTATATTTATATTGTTTCTGCTGTTTTCATGGTCTTTAACTGTTAATGTCTTTCCTCCATAGTGCTTTTTTCTTAACAACTTTTTTCTTCCTGCTTTTTAACTTTTCTTCTGTATCCATTAGATACTTTTCATGCTCTTCTTTCACAAGTTGCCACCCTTTTCACTGATCTCGTCAAAGTCATTTTTGTAAGTCAATCTACACCTCAGCTCCTTTGGAAAGTTCCATTCTTTTTTCTCTGCTGCCCTATTAGCTTCATTACAAACATCTTAATGTTTTTTCCTTTGGGAAAAACATGAAAATTCAGGGGAAACTTAAATGTTTGCTTGGAATCAAACAGATGTACAATCCTCCTTTGAGAGCTGTGATTTTTTAGAATAAGGTCCTTAGCGACTAGCAGAAAGATTTTAGGGTTCAGTTGGGCAGGGACTGAAAAAATCTCTTCTCCTCATACAGCTGACAATGTGACCAAAATTTTGTCCTTTTCTTATTTCCAGTTATTCTCAGTCCTTCTTAATTTTTATTTGCTCATTAATTTATTTGTTCAATATTAAGCACCTACTTTACACAAGACATTTGTTTAGTATTGTTATTTTTCTCTTTAAGGAAGTATAGTTGATGTACAATATTATGTAAGTTACAGATGTAAAATATAGTGACTCACAATGTTTGAAGGTTATACTCCACTTATAGTTATTATATAACATTGGCTATATTCCCCATGTTGTATGATATATACTTGCAGCTTATTTTGTACATAACAGTATGTACCTCTTAATCCCCTATCCCTGTCTTGCCCCCTCCCCTTCCCTCACCCCACTGGTAACCACTAGTTTGTTCTCCATGTCTGTGAGTCCATTTCTTTTTGCTATATTCACTATTTGGTTGTATTTTTAGATTCCACATATAAGTGATATCATACAGTGTTTGTCTTTGAGTTATTTCACTTAGCATAATACACTCCAACTCCATCCATATTGTTGAAAATAGGAAAAGATACTATGTTTTATGAAAGGCATGGTCCTTACCCCTAGGGAACAGTCCAGCAGGGATAAAGAAGAGTATGTTGGTAATTACAAGACATATTAAGGAAACACGTGCTGGGTTTTGATCTGGTTTGTTCCCTCATATAGGTACAGCGTCAAAGTTAGTGCCTCAGACACAGTGGGTGCTCAATAAGTATTTGTTCATTCATGAATACATTTTGAAATTTAAAATGTTAAATAGGAGGTAATTGGTTAAAGGAAATGGTGGGGGGGTGGGGGCTGGGTGTTGGAACAGGCAAAGGGAGCAGCATATGCAATGGGCCCAGTGGCACTATAAAGTGAAATGGACTTGTCAAACCAGCATGTTTTACTCATGCAAATGTTCTCTTAAGCTATGTTAACGAGATTATATTTGCTTGGAAACCTGACTTTCTTTAAGATTCATGTCAATCATTTTATGGCCCAGGACAACTCACCTTGTGCCAATGTTTTCTCAAAACGCATGTTGTGGGTGAGGGGCCTGGTGCCAGTCTCTGTCTCTGCTAATGTCTCAAATTAGCAGACTCTAATTAGCAGACTGCTCGTACCTATATAGACATAGAGAAGTTGCTCAGTCGTGTCCAATTCTTTGTGACCCCATGGACTGTAGCCTACCAGGCTCCTCCATCCATGGGATTTTCCAGGCAAGAGTACTGGAGTGAATTGCCATTTCCTTCTCCAGGGGATCTTCCTAACCCAGGGATCAAACCCAGGTCTCCTGCATTGCAAGAAGATGCTTTACCACCTGAGCCACCAGGAAAGCTTCCACATCTGGCTAAAGACTAGCAGTGGGGAGCTCTTTCTGCCCCCTTTTGATGTCTATGTCAAAAGCTTTTTCTATCTCTTCTATACTTTAATAAAACTTTATTACACACACACACACACACAAAAGTGAAATAATTGTGAGGAACTGCAGGTTTCTTTTTGGTAAGGCCTTAGAGCAAGGAATGGGTGTGGTGAAAGTTGAGCCCAGTAAACCTAGGTATTCCTTGATAACAACCACCACCTACTACTTACCTTCCCTATATCAGAAGATTTACATACATTATCTTGAAACCTTACAAAAATCCTATGAAAAAGACTATAGTTATTCAACTTCCTTTGTTCATTTCAACCTGATATCACCTAACTACAAGTGGTGGTGATATTTGAGAACTGTAATATACTTGGCCCTGGCTGTATACTCCTCTGATGACATACAAGGTGACCAGACTCACATACCTTGAGTTCAGCTGCCTCTGGAGAGAAGGGTTCAGGTTTAGAAGTGTTCTTTCAGCTACTCTCAGATTCTCATACTCTGGGAACAAATTTGAGAGGACTCTAGTTAATAAATGATCTGGAGGTTTCATCTGTGGTGCAGTGTTTCACTGAGCAGTTGGATGCCAAATTTTTGTAAAATGTGGAATAAGTAAACCAGAGGAAGTCTAACTGGAGCATAATCCTACTCGGAACAAATAGCTCTGAGAAAACATTATGTTCTCTGGCTAACTCATCAAAAGGTAGGAGTTTTGAAGTGGGCTAGAGCAGAAGAGCAGCAAAATTATGACTATTTTAAATGCTAAGAACTTTCAAATTAGTGGTTGGAAATTTATGCTGGAGGTTATCATTAAGAGATTTCAAGAGTCTTAGACTTTGTATTGGAAAGAATTTTATAGATCTTGGAGTCTGACTTCCTTGTTTTGTACATGTGGAAACTGAGGTCAAAGAAGTTCAACGTCCCATAGCTGTGCATGGAGGTCAGTGTTCTCTAAACTATTACCACTTTAGATAGTTTTAGAAATTATTTTCTGTTATGAAAGGCTGTTTTTAATTAACTAATTAGATGTACAGAATTGTATCACTCTTGTTTAATGGACTACATGTCAGTCATTCAGTTTTCCATTTTTAAAATATTATTCAGTCAGCTTCTTTGCTAAGTCACTTCAGTCGTGTCTGAC
This sequence comes from Oryx dammah, assembly GCF_014754425.2. Classification (NCBI taxonomy): domain Eukaryota; kingdom Metazoa; phylum Chordata; class Mammalia; order Artiodactyla; family Bovidae; genus Oryx; species Oryx dammah. Next base: position 42,637,439 of record NW_024070205.1, on the reverse strand, counting down.
TCTGTGCAACCCCATAGATAGCAGCCCACCAGGCTCCCCAGTCCCTGGGATTCTCCAGGCAAGAACACTGGAGAGGGTTGCCATTTCCTTCTCCAATGCATGAAAGTGAAAAGTGAAAGTGAAATCGTTCAGTTGTGTCCCACTCTTAGCGACCCCATGGACTGCAGCCTACTAGGCTCCTCCATCCATGGGATTTTCCAGGCAAGAGTACTGGAGTGGGGTGCCATTAGGATGTAGAAAATCTCTGTGGAGGAAGAACTGAATTCATTCAGCACAATTTTGTTTCACCTTGGCTTTATTGCCATTTCTGTTATTTTTATTTAATAATTCATTTAATTCTTTTTATTGAAGGGGATCAAAATGCTTTGCTCATATTGTTGTTCAGTTGCTAGGTTGTGTCTGACTCTTTGCAACTCCATGGACTGCAGCACACCAGACTTTCCTGTCCTTCACTATCTCCTAGAGTTTGGTCACACTCATGTCCGTTGAGTTGATGATGCCATCCAACCATATCATCCTCTGTCACCAGCCCCCTTCTCCTCCTGCCTTCAATGTTTCCCAGTACCACGGTCTTTTCCAGTGAGTCGGCTCTTTGCATCAGGTGGCCAAAGTACTGGAGCTTCAGCTTCAGCAACAGTCCTTCCAATGAGTATTCAGAGTTGATTTTCTTTAGGATTGACTGGTTTGATCTCCTTGCTGTCCAAGAGACTCTTGAGTCTTCTCTCACACCACAATTCAAAAGCATCAGTTCTTCAGCGCTCAGCCTTCTATATGATCCAACTCTCACACCTGTATATGACTAATGGAAAAACCATAGCTTTGACTAGATGGACCTTTGCCAGCAAAGTGATGTCTCTGCTTTTTAATTCTCTGTCTAGGTTTATTATAGCTTTTCTTTCAAAGAGCAAGCATATCATTTCATGGCTGCAGTCACTGTCTGCAGTGATTTTGGAGCCCAAGAAAATAAAATCTCTCACTGTTTCCAACCCCCGCCCCCCACCCCATCTATCTGCCATGAAGTGATGGGACTGGATGCCATGATCTTCATTTTTTGAATGTTGTTTTTTGCCAGCTTTTCACTCTTCTCTTTCGCCCTCATCAAGAGGTTCTTTAGTTTCTCTTTGCTTTCTGTCATTAGGGTGGTATCATCTGCATATCTAAGGTTATTGATATTTCTCCTGGCAATCTTGATTCCAACTTGTGATTCATCCAGTCTACCATTTTGCATGATATACTCTGCAGAGAAGTTAGATAAGAAGGGTGAAAATATGCTGCTGTGTTATACTCCTTTCCCAATTTTGAAACAGTCCATTGTTCCATGTCTGGTGGGTTGCTTATAGGCCTGCACACAGGTTTCTCATGAGACAGGTAAGGTGGTCTGGTATTCTTATCTCTTCAAGAATTTCCCAGTTTGTTGTGATCCATACAGTCAGAGGTTTTAGCATAGTCAATGAAGAAGCAGCAGATGTTTTTTTCTGGAATTTTCTTGCTTTCCCTATGATCCAATGGATGCTGGTAATTTGATCTCTGGTTCCTCTGCCTTTTCTAAATCCAGCTGTTGCATCTGGAAGTTCTAGGTTCACATATTACTGAAACCTAGCTTGAGGGATTTCAAGCATGACCTTGCTAGCTTGTGAAATGAGTGCAATTGTAGGGTAGTTTGAACATTCTTTGGCATTGCCTTTCTTTGGGATTAGAATGTAAACTGACATTTTCCAGTCCTGTGGCCTTTGCTGAGCTTTCCAGATTTGCTGGCATATTGAGTGCAGCACTTTCACAGCAACATCTTTTAGGATTTTAAATAGCCCAGCTGGAATTCCATCACCTCCAGTAGCTTTGTTCATAGTAGTGCTTCCTGAGGCCCACTTCACACTCCAGGATGTCTGACTCTGGGTGAGTGTCCACACCATCATGGTTATCCAGGTCATTAAGATCTTTTTTGTATAGTTCTTCTATATATTCTTGCCACCTCTTCTTATCTCTTCTGCTTCTGTTAGGTTCTTGCCATTTCTTCTTTATTGTGCCCATCCTTGCAAGAAATGTTCCCTTGGTATCTCCAATTTTCTTAAAGAGATCTCTAGTTTTTCCCTTTTGGTTGTTTTGCTCTATTTCTTTGCATTGTTCACTTAAGAAGTCATTCTTATCTCTCTTTGCTATTCTCTGGAACTCTGTATTCAGTTGGGTATATCTTTTCCTTTCTCTTTTGCTTTTCACTTCTCTTCTTTTCTCAGCTATTCATAAAGCCTCCTCAGACAACCACTTTGCCTTCTTGCATTTCTTTTTCTTTGGGATGCTTTTGGTCACTACCTCCTGTACAATATTATGAACTTCCATCCATAGTTCTTCAGGCACTCTGTCTACCAGATCTAATCCCTTGAATCTATTCATCATCTCCACCATGTAATCATAAGGCATTTGATTTAGGTCATACCTGAATGGTCTAGTGGTTTTCCTTACTGTCTTCAATTTAAGTCTGAATTTTGCAATAACAAGTTCATGATCTGAGCCTCAGTCAGCTGTCTTGTTCTTGCTGTCTGTTTAGAGCTTCTCCATCTTTGACTGCAAAGTATATAATCAATCCGATTTTGCTATTGACTATCTGTCGTTGTCCATGTCATTTCAGTCATCTCTTGTGTTGTTGGAAAAGAGAGTTCTCTTGACAAAACTGTTAGGCTTTGCCCTGCTTCATTTTGTACTCCAAGGCCAAGTTTGCCTGTTTCTCCAGTTATCTCTTGACTTCCTACTTTTGCACCCCAAATCCTTATGATGAAAAGGACATCTTTATTTTAGGTGTTGGTTCTAGAAGTTCTCGTAGGTCTTCATAGAACTGTTTTTACTTCATCTTCTTTGGCATTAGTGGTTTGATTTGGATTACTGTGATATTGAATGGTTTGCCTTGGAAATTAACTGAGATCATTCTGTTATTATTGAGATTACACTCAAGTACTGCATGTCAGACTCTTTTGTTGACTAAGAGGGCTACTTCATTTCTTCTAAGGGATTCTGGCCCACAATAGTAAGTATAATGGTCATCTGAATTAAATTCACCCAATCTCATCCATTTTAGTTCACTGATTCCTAAAATGTCAATGTTCATTCTTGTCATCTCCTGCTTGACCATGTCAAATTTCCCTTGCCTCATGGACCTAACATTCCAGATTCCTATGCAATATTGTTCTTTATAGCATTAGACTTTACTTTTATGACCAGACACATCCACAACTAAGTGTCATTTCTACTTTGGCCCAGTCTCTTCATTCTTTCTGGAGATATTTCTCCACTCTTCCCCAGTAGCATATTGGACACCTACCAACCAGGAAGGCTCATCTTCCAGTCTCATATCATTTTGCTTTCTCATACTGTTCACTAAGATCATGGCGTCTGGTCCCATCACTTCATGGGAAATAGATGGGGAAACAGTGGAAACAGTGTCAGACTTTATTTTGGGGGGCTCCAAAATCACTGCCGATGGTGATTGCAGCCATGAAATTAAAAGACGCTTACTCCTTGGAAGGAAAATTATGACCAACCTAGAAATCATATTAAAAATCAAAGACATTACTTTGCCAACAAAGGTCCATTTAGTCAAGGCTATGGTTTTTCCTGTGGTCATGTATGGATGTGAGAGTTGGACTGTGAAGAAAGCTGAGCACTGAAGAATTGATGCTTTTGAACTGGGGTGTTGAAGAAGACTCTAGAGAGTCCCTTGGACTGCAAGGAGATCTAACCAGTCCGTCCTAAAGGAGACCAGTCCTGGGTGTTCATTGGAAGGACTGATGCTAAAGCTGAAACTCCAATACTTTGGCCACCTCATGCGAAGAGTTGACTCATTGGAAAAGACTCTGATGCTGGGAGGGATTGGGGGCAGGAGGAGAAGGGGACGACAGAGGATGAGATGGCTGGATGGCATCACCAACTTGACACACCTGGGTTTGGGTGAACTCTGGGAGTTGGTGATGGACAGGGAGGCCTGGTGTGCTGCAATTCATGGGGTCGCAAAGAGTTGGACACGACTGAACTGAACTAATAGAGTTTTCAAGGCAAGAATATTGGAGTGGTTTGCCATGCCCTTCTTCAGTGGACCACGTTTTGTCAGGTCCAGTGGACCACATTTTGCTTTAATTATTCTGCAGTATGCAGACAGTATTACTAATGAAATACTAGTTTAGGAAACCAAACATCAGATAGGTTGTTACTGGCTTACCTTCAGGTTGTACAGGAATCATAACCAAAATTCATTTCTTAAGAATTTTGCTGCTGCTGCTAAGTCACGTCAGTCATGTCCGACTCTGTGCGACCCCATAGACAGCAGCCCACCAGGCTCCCCCGTCCCTGGGATTCTCCAGACAAGAACACTGGAGTGGGATACCATTTCCTTCTCCAATGCATGAAAGTGAAAAGTGAAACTGAAGTCGCTCAGTCATGTCCGACTCAGCGACCCCATGGACTGCAGCCCACCAGGCTCCTCCGTCCATGAGAGTTTCCAGGCAAGAGTACTGGAGTGGTTCACCAGTGCCTTCTCCATCTTAAGAATTCTAATTGACCTCACATGTCACAGTTCCCAGAACCTCTCCTTGGAGGGTCTGTGTGCAATGAAAAGGCAGATTATAAGTTCTTCAAGGAGTGCCTGGAAAATTTTCTGAAAACTTTTGCAGTAGTACCTCTCTAACTAAAGAGTGAGTTTTGTAAGAGAAATTCATGAAACAAATGGTATGGTGCTTGGTTTGTAGCTTTTCCATCATCATTGACCATGGAGCCTAACAGGAAAACAAACAAACAAAAACACCTACACTGATGGAAACTGATAAGGAAGCATCTGGTATGGGATCTAGCAGAGAGGAGGTGTTTGACGGAAAAAAAGAAAGGGAAAGAGGGAGAGCGGAAATATGGTAAGGGCTTTTCAAAATAGCTTTCAAAACAGAAAAGAATGGATCCCGAATTCAAGTTGCTTAGTATCCAAAAGATAATACAGATGCATTTATGCCTCTCCAAAATATTCTATTTAACTTAACGTTTGGAGTGAAGTTTTGAATTTAACTTCAAGGAATATCTGAAAAACCTATTTTTGTTGATGTTTCTTCTCATATATGTACATAATTGAAATAAATTGATCTTTTGACCAAATCTGTTGTGAAAGAAATACTGTATATGTCATTTTATGGATCCAAGTGCCACACATATTAATAAAGCACATGACATTATGGAAAAGAAACTTCTTAAAAATGAATCTCAGTTGACAAATTAATTATAACATGCTCTGTAAAACCTCTGGTAACAGTACTCTGTAATTATATAATTTATAACACATAATCTTTAGGAGCTAAAGTCTTGTTAAGCTATGCTGTTAAATTTTTAATTAAAAACACTTATGTGTGGAAACGGTGATAAATGATGGATGTATCTTTCCGTGTTGTTTAGGAAAGGGTTAGTGTTATGGCAGGACATTCTTTCAGAATCAGTTTCTAGAGCACACCTCTAATCCAAAATTTTATCAGCACTATCACTTTATTCCAAAAGAAGCCCATTTTATTTATGAAATAAAAATGCAAACTCCTTTTGTCAACTCTATTCATGGCCTCTGGGCTTTCCAGGTGACTCGGTGGTAATGAATCTGCCTGCCAATACAGGAGACACCAGAGATATGGGTTCGATCCCTGGGTTGAGAAGATCCCTGGAGAAGGAAATGGCAACCCACTCCAGTATTCTTGCCTGAAGAATCCTGTGGACAGTGGAGCCTGGTAAGCTACAGTCCATGGTGTCCCAAAAGTCAGACATGACTTAGCAACTAAACAGTAACAACTCCTATCTCTCAAGTACCTCTTCAGTGTCTTCCCACTGTCATTTCATCTGCCTTGAGTCCTTCCCACTCTGCCTCTCACCTGCCTGATACCCACAGCCATGCCAATATCCACCATTAAAACAAAAACTTCTACTCGTAATTCAAGTGCTGATCAAATGCTACCTCCTCCTTGAAAAGTACCCCATCCCACTTACCAGGCCAGTGACTAGTCACTTCTTTTCCTAAAATCCCAAAGTACATTATAATCAGTGGCACACCAGAGAGAAAAATGCTCTATCATGTAGAATAATCTTTTGTGCATACTTTCCTTATCTCTTCCACCAGAATATAAATTCTTGACAGCAAAGAGCCAGACTTGTTTGTTTCTGAATTATCTACAGTGCTTAGCACAATGCCTAGTACATTTTAAACACTTGGTGAATATTTGGAGTATAAACAATCTGAAAAAGCAGCTTACAGGACATCACAAAACCTGATTATTTCCTGAATTATGATCATATTTATAATTATCATTACCGAATAATGATGATTAAGATAAAAACAATGATAGCAATGAACATTTACTGAGGCATTACCATGTGCCAGACAGTGTTAAAAAATTTCACATATATTAGTTGTCAAGACAATCCTGTGACTTGGATACTATGATTGTTATTTTCATTTTGCTAATTGGGAGAACTGAGGCAGAGAAATCAGAGAATTTGCTCAAGTTTTACATAATGATATGTGGAAGGGCCAAGATTAAACCCAGGCAGTCTGTCTCCAGCGCCCTCACTCATTTCTTTATAAACAGCTCACCTCTTTTTGCCTTGCCCTCATATTCCAAATAAATGAAGTCTCATGCAGGCACTTTCTCTCCCAGTTAATGAAAATACTCCTGTCCTCTCTTGAAAAGACCACATGTGTTGCAGTTACCAGCAGTGACTGAGACTTTGGCCATCCTCAAAGAGAGCCATACTGTCTGCTTGATAAAAGCCGTAATTTTCCTGACCTGCTCCGGGCCTGGCCGCCTCAAAGAAAATGCAGGCAGACACTTGGCAACTGGGTTCTCCTAGACTCTCAAGCACAGGGCTGTGTTAGTGTTGGCAGTGGGGGATGGTTTGCTTCCTCCTCGTTTCATGAACTGTCACATCAGCCTCTTTGATCCTCCCAGGGTCTTGAGTGCGCCAAGATCATTACTCCACGTCTTTGCTCTGTTTCAGATAATTGCCAGAGAAAACGCTAAGGTTGGTAATAACCAAGGCAGGGAAATATTGCTCCCTGCACGGTATACCGTTTATATATTGCATACTCAGAAAGGTTCCAGAGTGGAGGCATTGCTTATTTTTATTGCCTCAAAGCCATGAAAGCGGGGGGGTGGGGGGTGGGGGGAATGAACAGAAATTGATACATCTGGAACAAGAGTCAGGCATGATTTACTCACATTTTTACCTGACCTGAAATTGCTTATTTAGAAAAAAGAAACATTATAAAGTCTCGGGAAAATGTCATGAATCAGAGCCAGCATGATTTCACATTGGGGCTCCATAAACTTTTTTTAGGCAAAGAAACTGTCCAGGAAAATCAAATGAGCCAAAGGTACCCCTGCCACCGCGACCATCACCATAGCAACAGTTTCCTAGTGGGCTGCCTTGTGATGGCACAGCTTAGAAGGCTCAAACACTGGTGGTTGCAAACGAATGGAAACCTGCTGGTTCATTCAAGGCTGTTCTTACTTGGGCAGAGTGTGACTGCTGGTTTAGGAAAGTAACAGACAAGAGACTTTCACCAAAACACTAGTTTATTGCCTCAAAAATTGCTTTGCCCTGACCACATACTACATCACTGAAACACAACTACAGGAAGTTAGAAGAGAAAAAAAAAGTTGATTAAAGCCTTCCATCCTGCTTTAATGGTTCCCTTACCTCTTGTGTTCTTGGCACTTTATAAGCAATATGAGCACAGCTATGAAGCAATTAGATAATAAATGCTATTCTTATAGCTACCAGCTGGAAGAGACTTTACAGACCATCAATTTTTTTTTAATTAACTAAACTCCAGACTTTATTTGAATTTCATCTGTTTTTCCATTAAGGTCTTCTTTTGGTTCCAGGATTCAATCCAGGAAAGCACATTGCATTTGGTTGTCATGTCCCTTCTGTCTCCTCTGATTTGTGACCATTTCTCAGTGTTTTCTTTTTTAAAAAAATATGTCCTAGACAGTCGTTTGGAGCCTTAGCAAGGGATTCTGTAGAATGTCCTCCAGTTTGAGTTTGTCTGATGTCTTTCTCATAAGTGGGCTGGAGTCATGTTGTTTGGAGGAAGAAGATCAGAGAGAGGAAGTGCTTCTCTTATCTCATCATATTGAAAGTACATGATAACCACATGCCATTATTGTGATAATAACATTTGTCACTTAGTTACTGTTGTGTTTGCCAGGTTTCTCCAGGGTAAAGTTAATGTTTTTCTTTTCCCTATTCTATTATTTGGAAATGAGTCATAAAGCCTAGGCCATTTGGGTGCAAGGGAGGGTCAAGCTTCACCCCTTGGAGTGGGGAGTATCTACATATATTATTTAGAATTCATCTATAAAAAAGATTTTACTCTTCTTTCTCATTTTTAAAATGCAAATATTCATTTCTCTCAACAACCAAGGAAACATTTCATGCAAAGATGGGCACAATAAAGGACAGAAATGGTATGGATCTAACAGAAGCAGAAGATATTAAGAAAAGGTGGCAAGAATACACAGAAGAACTATACAAAAAAAGATCTTAATGACCCAGATAACCATAATGGTGTGATCACTCACCTAGAGCCAGACATCCTGGAGTGCGAAGTTAAGTGGGCCTTAAGACGTATCACTACAAACAAAGCTAGTGGAGGTGATGGAATTCCAGCTGAGCTATTTCAAATCCTAAAAGATGATGCTGTGAAAGTGTTGCACTCAATGTGCCAGCAAATTTGGAAAACTCAGCAGTGGGCACAGGACTGGAAAAGGTCAGTTTTCATTCCAATCCCAAAGAAAGGCAATGCCAAAGAACGTTCAAACTACCATACAATTGCACTCATCTCACATGCTAGCAAGTAATGCTTAAAATTCTTCAAGCCAGGCTTCAGCAGTACATGAACCATGAACTTCCAGATGTTCAAGTTGGATTTAGAAAAGGCAGAAGAACCAGAGATCAAATTGCCAACATCTGTTGGATCATTGAAAAAGCAAGAGAGCTCCAGAAAAACATCTACTTCTGCTTTATTGACTATGCTAAAGCCTTTGACTGTGTGGATCACAACAAACTGTGAAAAATTCTTCAAGAAATTGGAATACCAGACCATCTTACCTGTCTCCTGAGAAATCCGTATGCAGGTCAAGAAGAAACAGTTAGAACAGGAAATGAAACAACAGACTGGTTCCAAATCGGGAAAGGAGTACGTCAAGGCTGTATACTGTCACCCTGCTTATTTAACTTATATGCAGAGTACATCATGCGAAATGCTGGGCTGGAGGAAGGACAAGCTAGAATCAAGATTGCCGGGAGAAATATCAATAACCTCAGATATGCAGATGACACCACCCTTATGGCAGAAAGCAAAGAGGAACTGAAGAGCCTCTTGAGGAAAGTGAAAGAAGAAAGTGAAAACGTTGGCTTAAAATTTAACATTCAAAAAACTAAGATCATGGCATCCAGTCCCAACACTTCATGGCAAATAGAAGGGGAAACAATGGAAACAGTGAGAGACTTTCTTTTTTTGAGCTCCAAAATCACTGCAAATGGTGACTGCAGCCATGAAATTAAAAGATGCTTGCTCCTTGGAAGAAAAGTTATGACCAACCTAGATAGCATATTATAAAGCAGAGACATTACTTTGCCAACAAAGGTCCATTTAGTCAAAGCTATGGTTTTTCCAGTAGTCATGTATGCGTGTGAGAGTTGGACAATAAAGAAAGCTGAAAACTGAAGAATTGATGCTTTTGAATTGTGGTGCTGGAGAAGACTCTTAAGAATCCCTTGGACTGCAAGGAGATCAAACTAGGAAATCAGCCCTGAGTATTCATTGGAAGGACTGGTGCTGAAGCTGAAGCCCCAATACTTTGGCCACCTGATACGAAGATCTGACTCGTTGGAAAAGACCCTGATGCTGGGAAAGATTGAAGGCAGCAGGAGAAGGGGACAACAGAGGATGAGATGGTTGGATGGCATGACCAACTCAATGGACATGAGTTTGAGCAAGCTCTGGGAGTTGGTGGTGGACAAGGAAGCCTAACATGCTGCAGTCCATGGGGTTGCAAAGAGTAGAACACAGCTGCAACTGAACTTAACTCAACTGGTCAACATGTACTAATGTACATTTATTTTACACTTTGGATTATAATTCCATACTGTGTGATTTATTTTGTTTATCAAAGTGTTCCAACTTTGGCCATTTAAATCTTCCTTTCATTGACTTCCTTTGACATGTCCCCATCTATTTATTTGTCAAGCACTTTCTTCCTTTTTGGTACCATGAAATGCTCCAGGCTCGTCTTTTATTTTACCTGCCCCAGTTTTAGCCTCAGGTATTTCTCCAAGGAGCCCTGGTTCCTTCTACTTGAGAACTGTTTCAAGAAACCAAGTGGACCATCAGGTTTTAACTTTCTCATTGGCCAAACAAAGAAGCTGAAATAAATGACCCAGGATCTGACACTGAGTGAGTGGCAGGCACAAATTAGGATCTGGGTCTGACTCTTGGTTCAATAATTTTTCCTTTACTATGGTTTTTGTTGTGTATCTAGGCTTTCCCAGCTAGCTTGGTGAAATCTCTTTTGTGCTTCTTGTAGTGTCAGGCACAAAATAGTCAACAAATGCATGAAGCGACTCTCTGCGTTGCATTTATCCAGCCTTATTTTTCACTGCCCAGGTCAGACTTTCATTAACTCTTGCCCTGAGCTATTGCAATCTCCTTTAAAATGGAAAAATCTTCTCTTCTTTAATCTGTCCTACTCATCAATGCAAGATCGAGGATAAAACAGTAGCGTTGTCATCATTTCTCATCCAACACCATTTTATAGAATAAAATTTAACTCCACAGCATGTCAACTTATTCCTCTTTACCATTTCTCACAAATCTTGAACACGTCTTTTAAAACCATCTTAGCCAGTTTTACTACATGATGTGTTGCACAGAAAAGAGGGACCCTCAGGTACAGTCTTAGCTTTAATCTTTGCTTTCACCCATTCCATCTGTGCCTTTCACCAAATGCACATTTTTCTTTCCTATCCCAGAACAAGTCCCTGTTTCTTTCACAGGTTTTAACCAGTGTTCTTGGGTCTGATTTCTCTGAATAGTGCTCTATTAATTATCATCTCTGAGGCTTATATCGCTTTTCTCTTTTTCTACTGGTTCATTCCATTGAACATATTTACATATGAATTCTTTCCAATTCTTGAAAAAACCCCAGCAACAACTCCCCTTGCCCTTTCTTCTTCACATATGGTTTTCCCCTTTCATTCACCCTCTATTACTTTAAAAAAAAAGTCTCCACTCACAGCTTCAACATTCCTACTTACTATTGATTGACTGACTTACCCTACCTGGATTCAGATTCCCCACCCTAATCATCTATTTATAGTATCTCGAAAGTATCATGAATGATCTCTTTACAATTTTTAATTAACCTATCAGCCATGGCCACAGTAGGAAACAGCACATTCAAAGGGTTTAATTTTAATAAGGTAAATTTTAGTGAAGTGAAATAACCCTGTGGGGAGGTTATGAGAGCAAAGCACGGTCTCCAGGAGCTAGTCAGAGCAGGAAAGCAAGGCCTGGAGCAGAAAGTCAGGAGAGAAGTGCTATCAGAAACAAACAAGAGCTGTAACAATCGAATATGACCTGTGGCCTTAGCAGAAGAAAATCAAGCTCCGCCAAAATCACTGGCCAGCAGAGAAGGAAGAGAGAAGAAATTTCTTAATTTGCTCTTCTTTTACCCTTTGATGTCCTTCTGGTGTCTTCATTGTTTAACCCAAACTCATGCATGCTTCATGCTAAGTCAGTCACTTCAGTTCAGTTCAGTTCAGTTCAGTCACTCAGTCGTGTCCGACTCTTTGAGACCCCATGAATCGCAGCATGCCAGGCCTCCCTGTCCATCACCATCTCCCGGAGTTCACTCAGACTCATGTCCATCGAGTCCGTGATGCCATCCAGCCATCTCATCCTCGGTCGTCCCCTTCGCCTCCTGCCCCCAATCCCTCCCAGCATCAGAGTCTTTTCCAGTGAGTCAACTCTTCGCATGAGGTGGCCAAAGTACTGGAGCTTCAGCTTTAGCATCATTCCTTCCAAAGAAATCCCAGGGTTGATCTCCTTCAGAATGGACAGTCACTTCAGTCATGTCCAATTCTTTGTGACCCTATTAACTGTAGCTCTCCACGCTCCTCTGTCCATGGGATTCTTCAGGCAAGAATACTGGAGTGGGTTGCCGTGCCCTCCTCCAGGGGGTCTTCCCCACCCAGGGATTGAACCAGCATCTCCTGCATTGGCAGGCAGATTCTTTACCACTGAGCCACCAGACAAGCCCCTTCCTTCAATAATGCGTTCTTTAAAAACACTACTGTGCACCCACCATGCTGAGAGCACTGTGCTGGACACAAGACCCAGTGATGAAAAATAAGCATCGCGCCTTCTTTGAGGGAACTTAAATTCTGACAGCTCCTTTTTCATACATTCTACCAGCTCTTCCCTTATATTCCTCATTTAATATTGTCATTCCTCAGAATTTTTTCCTTGGATCGCCTCTCTCCCTCTTATTATCTCAGGGCTTTTGTTCTCACATGTATGCAGGAACTTCCAAATCCATGTTCTAAACTTAGACTCTGGCTTGTTAGCAAAGGATTCAAGGTCCTTGATACACTGGCCTCAACCTTTCACTCTTATCTTCTTACTTTCTCTTATATTCTCTATATTCCTCCCACCCATAAAGGATCCAACACAGGGTTTTTGTTTTGTTTTAATCTTTTTTGTTCATAGATGTCTCCAGAGTGCCTCTAATAGTATCTGACATATAATAGGCACTCAATAAATGTTTATTGAATAATGACTGAATTGTTTCCATGAAATCAGATTACTCTCTACTCCCCAAACATATGAACTTGCTTATTTCATCACCTTTGCTCATAAATTTTCTTGCATCATCTCCACCATCTGTAATCCAATCTACCTTCAAGTCCCAATTTAAGTATCATTTCCCCTATGAGCCTTCTTTGATATTGTCTAATCAGAATTAACCCATTCATCTTCTGTACTGTCAGTATGTCTTGTTAATATTTCTTCTTCAGAACTGTGATTATGCCATATATTTTAGTTAAATTTATATATTTCTTTTTCCAGTTTTTAAAGGTATAATTGACAAATTAATATTATGTATGTTTAAAGTACACAGTGTAATGTTTTGATGTATGCATACATTATAAAACTATTACCACAATCAAGTTAATTAATATATTCATCACCTCACATAGCTATGATTTTTTATGGTGAGAACACTTAAGATACAACCCTTAGCAAATTTTCAGGATACAGTATTATATTGACTCTATTTACCATGCTATACATTAGATCTCCAGAACATAAGCATATTCATTCTACATTACTGAACCTTTGTCTCCTTTAGTCAATAGATGTATATATTTTTTATCTCCTCTCACAACAGTCTGAAGTTACCTAAACTGCTAATTCATAGCTATTCCTCACCAACCTGTTCATAGATCCTGTCAAAGTGCTTTGTTAAATTTAAGAAGATATGCATTAAGTGACTGTTTAAACAAATTCATTTCTGTCAGGCACTTAATATATTGACTGTCTATCCTTATACATTATTAATGTGTGTGAAAAGTCCAGATTCTTCCTTTGCAGGGAACTGAGGACATATTGCATCTCTCATTTTGTGGTTCCTGAGAGTCATGAGAAGGTGTAGTCATAAGAAGGTGCATATCAGCTAGCACCAATGGATGCACCTCTGGGCTCTGCAGGTGACCAGGCTGCATTCAGAATATCCTTCTGAACCTTCAACTCTGTGATGCCATACTAGCCTATCTGTACTGTGAAATGTCTATGACCCATCCTTGGTAAACTCAATTATATTGATAGGAAGCCACATTGATCCAACTTGACTTTTGCAGGAAAAAGGAAACATCTAAGAGTATAGTAGATATATACAGAAATCCAGAATAAATTTCTGATTAATTTATAAGTATTAAGATTGATCTTCTCAGTTCTATGGAGATAATTGAAGTTTGTTTGTCATGATTCAGCTGGCCCTACTTTTGAATCTGTTAATATTTATCATACCCCATGAGCTGGAGATCAGCAGCCAAATTTGGATGGGGCTTTAGTAATACCAATCTGGCTTCCTTCTTCATTCCTCTACTAACATGTGGTGCAAATCATGCTTCTACTTTTCTATGTGTTTTGGTCTTGGCTCCTGATTTATGATGGGTGACTATAAAGACTAGAATACACATGTAGCCATAAGAATTTCTGCACACAAATTTATTCCCCTGACTTCAGGAATATGAAAATCTCCACCTGCCTCAGCTTGCAATAAACTGAAAATGAGAACTGTAGCCTCCCAAGGACAACTGTAAACTATCAATTAAAAATATTGATTGATGAATAAACAGGATTAAAGGCTCAGAGAAGAGAATGAACATGTGGATGTGGAGGTGGGCAGGGAAGGTGGCACAAACTGGGAGAACAGCATTGACAATGCTGCCATGTGTAAAACAGCTAGCTAGTGGGAAAGCTGCTCTATAGCACAGGGAGCTCAGCTGGGTGCTCTGTGGTGACCCAGAGGGGCGGGATGTTCCTAGGCCCACAGTCTATCTTTTGTATTCCCGTTAAATCTGTGTCTCACAATTGGCTTTCAACCAGTGGGATCTGACTGGAAGTGATATATACCACCTCAGTGTCTGGGCAATAAAGATTTCCTGTGCTCCAGCCTCTATGATTTATCCTTTGCAAAGTGTGACGCAGATGAGCATGGTAACTTGGAAGCCACATGATGAAGATGGCATGGCCTGAAGGCAAAAGGATTGAATGACAACTTGGAGAAGAACTGGCCAGTGTTTAGGGATACCTCTTTTAGACTTTATGTGGTAAATTTCTATTACTTGGATGGTTAGAAAGGCTTATTAATTAAAAAGAGAGTTGAGAGAGGTGTTAAGAAATAGAAGGGTCAAATAAATTGTGTAAACATAATAATACAGGATGAAAGTAAAAGAGTTAGTCACTCAGTCGTGTCCAACTCTTTGAGAGGACCCATGGATTGTAGCCCTGTCAGGGTCCTCTGTCCATGGAATTCTCCAGCTAAAAGTACTGAAGTGGGTAGCCATTCCCTTCTCCAGGGGATCTTCCCAACCCAGGGATTGAACTGGGTCTCCTACATTATAGGTGTAATCATTACTGTCTGAGCCACCAAGGAAGCCTGTAAATTAAATTTTATTCTCATTAGTTGGTATAGTTGGAGTTCCTGCTCTTGCTAACTTCCTCCAAAAAGCAAGACAGCCTATTTGTTTAAAAAAAAAAAAAAGAGTGATTTTTAAAAAATTAATTTGCCTTAGGCTTGATCGCTTATGGCCAGCAATGTGGGAAGGACAATTTAGCAACATAAATACACGTTCATGAGTCTAAGGCTAAGTAATGTAATCTAAGGCAAGAAATATTCTAAGAAAGAAATATTCCTCTAAGGAAAATGGTTTCCAGAAATACATTGTTGTCTCCACTAGTTGGAATCCTCTTCATTACTGTGGAAAGCACTTTAACTCCTTAGAGTCCCACTGACTCAAACATCTTCATTCCAGGAAAGATATTTGTTCTTTGTTTACTTAAGTAATTCTCTCTGGGGAAAGTTATACCAGATCAAAGGGATACACTGCCTCAAATGTTTGTCAAGCCTGTACTTTCCAGAAAGGAGAAAAATACTTAAAACTTTTAGGTAACAGATTTTTTTTCAGATTCTATGTAGAAAGGATTCCAAAATATTTATCACTGGATACAAGTTACATAATGTACATAGTATTCTTTTAGCTTTATTATTTTTTCAAGGATGATAAGATCTAAATTTGGATATGACACCCATCCAAGTTTTCATTGTTCCCTTCGTGAATGTTCTAGAGTTTACTAGTGCCAAAAACTGACAGAGAGATATGAGATAAAAGTGGGAACTTTACCAAGCATTTTTAGGTGAAATCTACTGAACTCATTATTATCCATGAGATAAAATATAAAAAGTAATATGGGTTATTGATCAAGAATTTTGGCTTTGCCTTCTGGAAGGGTAGGTGTATTTGCTGAGTTATGCTGAGTAGCTTGGCATGTACAATACTGGTTTATAATCCTTCCAATATCAAAATCAATTCCAGGCCACTGGGCAATGCTACTAGCCAAGGTTTTCACATGAACAATTCCCAAGTGTGCTATATGCAGAATGGCCAAGAAAATGTGGTGACTGCTTTTTGGAGGATCAGCAGGATTTCTCCATGAAAGGCCTTCTTTATGATCAAATAACTCATACTGATTAGCTTTGAGTTGTTGTTATTCAGTCATTAAGTCGTGTCTTTTCAGTTGTTGTTATTCAGTCATTAAGTTGTGGCTGACTCTTTGTGACCCCATGAACTGTAGCCTGCCAGGCTCCTCTATCCATGGGATTTCCCAGGCAAGAATATTGGACTGGGTGGCCATTTCCTTCTCCAGAGGATCTTCCCAACCCAGGAACTGAACCTGTGTCTCCTGCTTGGCAGGCAGATGTTTTACCGCTGAGCCACCAGTGAAGGGGTTAGCTTTGAGTAGCTTGAATTTATTTCTGACTGACTTCCTTCTCTATACCTAACTGAAGATATGGACCAATCTGGTTAAAAAGAATTTTAGATTTGTGCCAAGACACATAATAATGATGAGAGGAAAGAAGCTGACATGTGCCCACCCCACAAAGTGGGCTCTTCTCAGTGTTTAAACTTTATATCAATTAATTAAAACAGTAAGAAATATTTCAGAGTTCCATACATAAAAACTTAGAAAGAAGGCCAAAGCCAGGAGCTTGATTTTCTTACTCCTCACCATGATAGTCAAACACGTGCAAAAATTTTGCTACCATAGAAGATCCTTTTTTGAACCAAATGTAATTGGTGCTTCAGGATCATCTGGAATCTGGTGACCAAATACTATTTCAATATTATTATCAATTTGTTGCTGTTCAGTTGCTAAGTTGTAGCCAACTTTTTGTGACCCCATGGACTTCAGCCTGCCAGGCTTCCCTGTGCTTCGCCATCTCCCGAAGTTTGCTCAAATTCATGTCCATTGAGTCTTGATGCTATCTAACCATTTCATCCTCTGCCACCCACTTCTCCTCTTGCCCTCAGTCTTTTCCAGCATCAGGGTCTTTTCCAATCAGTCAGGTCTTCACATCAGGTGGCCAACGTATTGGAACTTCAGCTTCAGCATCAGTCCTCCCAATAAATACTCAGGTTTAATTTCTTTTAGGATTGACTGGTTTGATTTTCTTGCTGACGGAGGGGCTTTCAAGAATTTTCCCCAGCACCACAATTTGAAGGTATCAGTTCTTTGGTGCTCAGCTTTCTTTGGGCCTCCTTGGTTGCTCAAATGGTAATGAATCCACCTGCAATACAGGAGATCTGACTTTGACCCCTGGGTCAGAAAGATCACCTGCAGAAGGGAATGGTAACTGCAAACCCATGATTGCAGAATTTCATGGACAGAAGAGGCTGGTGGACTTGAGTCCAAAGGATGGCAGAGAGTCAGACATGACTGAGAAACTAACATACAAAACCAGCAAAATTATGTTTTTGCCTTTTTTTTCTTTTTAAATTTATTTATTTTTAATTGAAGAATAATGCTTTATAGAATTCGCTGCTTTCTCTTAAACATCAATGTGAATCAGCCATAGGTATACATATATCCCCTTCCTCTTGAACCTCCCTCCCATCTCCCTCCTCATCCCATCCCTCTAGGTTGCTGCAGAGCCTCCATTTGAGTTCCCTGAGTCATAGAGTAAGTTCCCATTGGCTGGAGAGGGTGTGGAGAAAACAGAATGCTCTTACACTGTTGGTGGGAATATAAGTTGATATAGCCACTATCAAAGATGGTCTGGAGATTCTTTAAAAAACTAGGAATAAAACCACAATATGACCCAGTAATCCCACTAATAGGCATGCACCCTGAGGAAACCAAAATTGAAAGACACATGTACCCCAATGTTCACTGCAGCACTGTTTACAATAGCTAGAACATGGAAGCAACCTAGATGTTCATCGATAGATGAATGGATAAAGAAGCTGTGGTATACACAATGGAATATTACTCAGCCATAAAAAGGAATGCGTCTGAGTCACTTCTAACTAGGTGGATGAACCTGGAGCCTATTATATGGAGTGAAATATGTCTTTGCTTTTTAATATGCTGCTAGGTTTATCATAGCTTGTCTTCCAGGGAGCAAGTGTTTTTTAATTTCACGGCTCCCGTTACTGTCAGCAGTGATTTTGGAGCCCAAGAAAATAAAATCTGTCATAGCATCCACTTTTTCCCCTTCTATTTCCATGAAGTGATGGGACTAGATGCCATGATTTTAATGTTGAGACTTAAGCCAGCTTTTTCACTTTTCTCTTTCATTTTCATCGAGACTCTTTGATTCCTCTTTACTTTCTGCCCTTAATGTTGTATCATCTGCATATCTGAGGTTGTTGATATTTCTGCTGAAAATCTTGATTCTAGCTTGTGATTCATCCAGTCTGCATTTCACAAGATGTACCCTGTATAGAAGTTAAGAAAGCAAGGTGACAATACACAGCCTTGTTGTACTCCTTTCCCAATTTGGAACCAGTCTGTTGTTTCATGTCCAGTTCTAACTGTTGCTTCTTGACACACAGACACGTTTCTCAGGAGACAGGTCAGGTGCTCTGGTACTCTCATTTCTTTAAGAATGTTCCACAGTTTGTTGTAATCCACACAGTCAAAGGCTTTCATACAGTCAATGAAGCAGAAGTAGATGCCTTTCTGGAACTCCTTGTTTGCTCTGTTAGTATTATCACTACTTTTACACTGTGCTTATTTTGATCAGGCATTGGACTAAGTGTACTACTTATTTCATTTATCTCTTTCAACAATATTTTGGGATAAATAAGAATTTGTTTCTATTTTAAGTTGCTTGTCCCTGATTACATAACTTCTGTGTAGAAGGTGTTAAAATTCAACCTAGGTTGCCTTGAGGTCTCAAAATAGAGTGAGATTCAGTGACTATTTTATATCTAGAAAATATCTTCTGATATCTAGAAAATATCTTTGAGTACTGGTAAACTCAAAACTTTGGAAATTCTTTAAATGGTGGAAAATCAAGTGGCTTAACTATGCCTACTTGCCTTTTATAAAATATCCAGAAACAAATAGCCCAGGAAATTTTTATGTATTTACTTTGTTTTTACTTTAAAAAATTTAATTACATGTAGATAATACTTAATGTCCACCAGAATGGCAAAACTTAATGTCTGATAACACTAAGTGGTGGAGAAGATGTGGGGACGTGGGAACTTGGCACATAACTGTAGAAGTCTACTTTGGTTCAACTACTTTTTAGAGCAGTTTCAACATTTACTTAAACATGTCAGTACTCTGCAAGTCTAGAGGCTCTCATACCTGTGTGCAAAGAGACGTGCACAAGGATGTTTGGTATAACTCAGTCTGTGAGATCAACAAAATGAAAACAACCTAATCACTCCACATTAGAGAAATATGAACTATGAAACTCACATACAGTATTAAATTTAAAAACTCAAGTCACAGTTTGATAAAGTTTTACATTTGTATAGAATAATGTGTTCATGCAAAATTTTATACATGGGAAAACACTAGGATATCTTGTTAGACAGGCAGGAAACTATAGTTTCCAGATAGAATTGTCTGTGACTTACATGCATCTTAAAGTCAGAAATGATCTATGTCAAAGGTAAAATGATAATTACCTTTGGAGGGATATTTTTCCCCCAGGAAAACCACCACTGCAGTTGAGAGCCCAGTACCACTGGAATGGATCATCTGAGATAAGCCCAACTCTGTCTCTTATAAGCTGTGTGACTGGGACAGGGGCCCTAACTTTGCAGAACATTAGTTTCCTTGTCTGTAAGTGAAGCAAAGAATACATAACTAATAATATATGTCAAGCGCTTAGCATCAAGTAGAGATCTAATAAATACTTCTCTTGGAAATGGCAACCCATTCCAATACTCTTGCCTGGAAAATCCCACAGATGGAGAAGCCTGGTAGGCTACAGTCCATGGGGTCACAAAGAGTTGGACACGACTGAGCGAATGTACTTTCACTTTACTTTCTCAAACAGGTTCATTCTTCAAGTTATTTCTTTAGGATAGAGCACCACAGGTAGAATTATTAGGTCAACTAGTATGAATATTTTTATTGTCCTTGATGTATATTTCCAAATTGCTTTGCAAAGGAGTTCTGAGTTAAATGACACCATCTGCACATGAGATGGCCAATTTCACCACACCCTTGCCAGCACAGGGAGTTTGGATTCAAATTTTCTGGTTAATTGTTTAAAAAGAAGAGTAGTCTATTGCTATTTTAAGTTGAATCTCTTTGACTAATAGTAGGAGTGAATATTTTGCCATGTTTCCTGTTTTCTTTCATCACTTTTGTCTATTGAACTAAATTGGTGAATGTGAATTGGCACTTTTCCTTTTTAATATGGATGAATTGGTATCTTTTTTTTCCTTCTAATACAGAGATGATGTCATATTTATTTTTGTACAGCTAACATTATAACTTGCCCAGAGTGGGTTTCTCTCAATACATTTTTGTTTAGCTCAGTGGGTTTTTGTATATTCACAAAGTTGTTCAATCACCAACAAAATCTCATTCTAGAACATTTTTAACACCCTAAGTAGATACCTCATGTACATTAACTGTGATTTCCCCACTCCTGCTCCCCTCCTACATTCCAATATCAGGCAACCACTAATTTACTTTCTGTCTGTGGGTTTACCTATTCTGAACATTTCTTATAAGTATATCCAAGCAATGTGGGGTCTTTGCTAATTGGCTTCTTTCACCTAGCACAATATTTTCCATTTTCATCAATGTTGTAGCATGTACCATTACTTCATTCATTTTTAATGCGGAATAATATTCCATTGTATGGGTGTACCACCATTCTTCAGGGATGGACATTGATATTCTTTCCATTTTTTGGTTATTATAAATCATTCAATATCAACATTCATGTACATGTATTTGTGTGTACATAGTTTTATTTCTTTAGAGTATATATCTAGTGAAATTGATGGGTCAAATAGTAACTCTTTATTTGGCATTTTGAGGAATTATATCCCAAAGTGGCTATATCACTCTATTTTCCTGTGAGCAAGGTATGAGGGTTCTAATATCTCCAGATCCTCACCAACAATTGTGATTACTGCTATTACAAATGAAATTATCATATTAATTTTATTTTCAAATTGTTCATTGCTTGTGCATACAAATAAAATTTTCATATATTAATCTTTAACCTGCTGCATTGTTAAACTGATATATTTGGGAAAGTATTCAATCTTTTACTATGAAGTATGATGTTAAAGACTTCCCTGGTGGCTCAGACAGTGAAGCGTCTGCCTACAATGTGGGAGACCTGGGTTCAATCCCTGGGTCAG
This sequence comes from Oryx dammah, assembly GCF_014754425.2. Lineage (NCBI taxonomy): Eukaryota > Metazoa > Chordata > Mammalia > Artiodactyla > Bovidae > Oryx > Oryx dammah. The sequence continues at coordinate 42,615,956 of NW_024070205.1, read as the reverse complement.
GAAGATCTCCTGGAGAAGTAAATGGCAACCCACTCCAGTATTCTTGCCTCGAAAATCCCATGGATGGAGGAACCTGGTAGGCTACAGTCCATGGGGTTGCAAAGAGTTGGACACAACTGAGTGACTTCACTTTTACTTTTCTCTTTCATGCATTGGAGAAGGAAATGGCAATCCACTCCAGTGTTCTTGCCTGGAGAATCCCAGGGACAGCAGAGCCTGGTGGGCTGCCATCTATGGGGTCGTACAGAGTCGGATATGACTGAAGCAACTTAGCAGCAGCAGCAGCCGCAGCAGCAACGGAAGCAGAAGATATTAAGAAGAGGTTGCAAGAATACACAGAACTATACAAGAAAGGTCTTAATGACTCAGATAATGACAGTAGCGTGCTCAGTCACCTAGACCCAGACATCCTAGAGTGTGAAGTCAAGTGGACCTTAGGAAGCATTACCTTGAACAAAGCTAGTGGAGGTGATGGAATTCCAGGTGAGTTATTTCAAATCCTAAAAGATGATGCTGTCCAAGTGCTGCACTCAATAAGTTAACAAATTTGGAAAACTCTGCAGTGGCCACAGGACTAGGAAAGGTCAATCATTCCAGTCCCAAAGAAGGGCAATACCAAGAATGTTCAAACTACTGTAAAATTGTGCTCATTTCACAAGTTAGCAAGTGAAAGTCACTCAGTCGTGTCTGACTCTTTGCGACCCCATGGACTATACAGAGTCCATGGAATTCTCCAGGCCAGCAAGGTCATACCCCAAATCCTTCAAGCTAGGCTTCAATAGTATGTGAACTAAGAGCTTCCAGATTTACAAGCCAGGTTTCAAAGAGGCAGAGGAACCAGAGATCAAATTGCCAGAATTCACTGGATCATGGAGAAAGCAAGGGATCCAGAAAAACATCTACTTCAGCTTCATTGACGACACTAAACCCTGTAAGTGTGTGGATCACAACAAACTGTGGAGTATTCTTAAAGAGATAAGAGTACCAGACCACGTTACCTGCCTCCTGAGAGACCTGCATTCTGGTAAAGAAGTAATAGAACTGAACATGGAACAATGGATTGCTTCCAAATTTGGGAAAGAAGTATGTCAAGGCTGTATATTGTCATCCTGCTTATTTAACTTCTATGGTTAGTGAAAGTTAGTGAAAGTTAAGTCGCTCAGTCTTGTCCGACTCTTTGCTACCCCATGGACTGTAGCCCACCAGGCTTCTCCGTCCATGGGATTCTCCAGGCAAGAATACTGGAGTGGGTTGCCATTTCCTTCTCCAGGGAATCTTCCCGACCCAGGGATCGAACCTGGGTCTCTTGCATTGTAGGCAGACGCTTTAACCTCTGAGCCATCGAGGTTTTTGCCAGGCTGGAGGAATTACAAGCTGGAATCAAGATTGCCAGGAGAAATACCAATAACCAGCCTAATGGCAGAAAGTGAAGAGGAACTAAAGAGCCTCTTAATGAAGGTGAAAGAGGAGAGTGAAAGAGCTGGCTTGAATCTCAATATTTAAAAAAGTAAGAAAATGGCATCAGGTCCCATCACTGCATGGCAAATAGATGGGGGAAAATGGAAGCAGTGACAGATTTTATTTTCTTGGACTCCAAAATCACTGTGGACAGTGATTTTAGCCGTGAAATTAAAAGATGCTTTCTCCTTGGAAAGAAAGCTATGACAAACCTAGACAGCGTATTAAAAACCAGAGATATCACTTTGCTGACAAAGGTCCATATAGTCAAATCTATTTTTTTTTCTATAGTCATGTATGGATGAGAGAATTGGACCATAAACAAGGCTGAAAGCTGAAGAATTGATGCTTTTGAATCGTAGTGCCAGAGAAGACTCTTGAGAGACCCTTGGACTGCAAGGAGATCAAACCAATCAATCCTAAAGGAAATCAACCTTGAATATTCATTGGAAGGACTGATGCTGAAGCTGAAGTTCCAATACTTTGGCCACCTAATGCAAAGAGTTGACTCATTGGAAAAGACACTGATGAAGATTGAAGGCAAAAGGATAAAAAGGTGGCAAAGGATAAGATGGTTAGATAACATCACGAACTCAATGGACATGAATCTGAGCAAACTCTGGGAGAAAGTGGAGGACAGAGGAGCCTGGCATGCTACAGTCTATGAGGTCACAAATAGTCAGACATACTTAGCATCTGAACAGCAACAAACAGCACCACCATGATGCTGACTATGAGTTGTTTGTAGATACCAAAATAATAAAAGAAAAAATAAATGTTAAATATTTGAGTTCCATTTAGGAAACTTGAATTTCATTTTCCTATTAAGTTCTCCTTATCAGCACTGAAATCATAGAACATAAGTTATTTCAAGCTGCAAAGGAACCTAAAGTTACCATTTAACTTTTGTAAAATATCACCTTTTAAGAGGAAAAATCATCACCAAATTTCTATTAGTAAAGCTATTATTAACACAACTTTTATAAAAGGAAGGTGAGTAGATAATTCTTTGTTTAGCTGTTTTTGTCCTTCCCTAAAACATTCAAGGTAAAAATAAAAAAGGTTCTTGAACTATTTTCCACAGTTTATGGCCTAATGCCTTTATATCAATACTTGAAATGATCATTATTTTTTTAATCTATTTAAGGCACAAAATGCTAATTGGTTCTTATTCAATTCATCATCTGAATTTGTGGCAATAAAATGGTTTTCAATGATAATCGAAATGCTTAAGCTTTATGTGCATGCCTGCTAAGTTACTTCAGTCATGTCTGATTCTTTGTGAACCTATGGACTATAGCCTGCCAGGCTTCTCTGTCTATGGGATTCTTTGGGCAAGAATACTGGAGTGGGTTGCCATTTCCTACTGCAGGGATCTTCCCAGCCCAGGAATCGAACCTGTATCTCTTATGCCTCCTGCATTGTCAGTCAGGCCCTTTACCCCATTATTGCCACCTGGGAAGCCCAAAACTAAACTGAACACTTAAAAAGATTTAACATGTGCGTGTGTACTAAGTCACTTCAGTCGAGTTCAACTCTTTGTGACCCTTTGGACTGTAGCCCACCAGGCTCCTCTGTCCATGGGATTCTTCAGGCGAGAATACTGGAGTGGGTTGCCATGCCCTTCTCTAGGGGATCTTCCCGACCTAGGGATCAAACCTGCGTCACTTATGTCTCCTGTGTAGGCAGGCAATTTCTTTACCACTAGCGCCACCAACAAGACTAAACTTTACATGTGGACTAATTTCTTTTTAATGAAAGTTTTTCTATTAAAAGTTAATCTTAGTCTCATTTTTCATAAATTGCATCCTAAGATAAAATACAAATTCTGCAATAAAAACAAGCTGCATTTGAAAGAAGGAAAAATTATTTAAATAAAATAACACTGATAGAAAGAACTAAAGAACTACTCTGCTGTTCACCTTGACACACCCTTGCCAAAGCGTAAAGAAGATTGAGCCCAGTATCATGGTCTCAAGCCTCAGATATTCAGACTTTAAAGTGAAAAGTCAGTGGGAGAATGGAGAATAAAATGATTGGAATAGATAGCATGGACTAGGGGTGGAAAGGGGTGGAATCTTGATTCTGTTGACTCACTGGCTTGGGCAAGGCACTTGATCCATCACTTGTACGATGGTGAGAGAATCACTTACATTTTAGGATTCCAGTTACCATTAAGTGACATAAATTAAAGGTCTCAATATTATATTTAGCATATATTCAGTACTTAGTGAACAATAGCTGTTTTTATTCCCTCTGGAAAGGAAACAGAGGAAAAGGGAAAAACAATGAAGATGAAAAGGGAAACAAACAGCAAAGGAAAGGTAGATGTTCAGGTGAAAGATCCAAGGAAATTTTTTTTACTTGAAGGTGAATAATGCTGCAGACAGAGATTTGTCACTGATCTGAAAACTTGGCCTGCACTGGAACTGAATCAAATCTCAGAGGCAGAGTTTTGAGTGAAATAGAAAAGTAGAGCTTTATTGCTTTGCTAGGCCAAGAGGGCCCCGGTGGGCTCCAGGCCCTCAAAACCTGTGTGTCCCAACCTAGGAGGATTTGGTGAGGAGTTAATGGGCTTCCCTTGTGGCTCAGAGGTTAAAGCATCTGCCTGCAATGCAGGAGACCTGGGTTCGATCCCTGGGTCGGGAAGATCCCCTGGAGAAGGAAATGGCAACCCACTCCAGTATTCTTTCCTAGAGAATCCCATGGACGGAGGAGCCTGGTCCCACAGGGTCGCAGAGTCAGACAGGACTGAGCGACTTCACTTTTATAGCAATGGTTCAAGGGCAGGGTTGCTAATAAGATCAGGGTATGCACAGGACCTGCACTCCTGAAATCTGGCCTCAGGTTGTCCCCTAACCTTGAGGACCTTCTTCTTTTCTTTAATCTGGCCTCATCTGGTCTTCTCTGGAGTGAAGAATGCTAACATCTTCCACTTGTTGGGGGTTTCAGTTCTGTAATAGCTCAAAGATACTGTTATGTGTGTCCCTTAAGGTAGAATCAGGACCCTGCCCCAAGACTGATCCTCCCTTGTCTCTGTATCCCCTCCCTGCCCTGATTAGCAGCCCTTCAGAACTCATGCAAGGTCACGGAATCTATTCCTTGCAAGAAATGGGGGAAATGGAAAGGCTTCTGTGCCCAGGAGCCACACAGGGTGCTGCTTGGTTTCACCATGAACATTCTCCTTCATGGAGTCCCACTGGTCTCCCATCCTACTTCAAATCTGAAACATACACTCTCAAGTGAGAAAACATTAGGAGATATAAAGGATGAATGTTGTGAATCAGCAAGCATGGAAAATATGAATCAAGAGGAAGACAGAAGATATAAATCAAAAAGTGTAAAGAACTTGAAGGACAATGAAAGAATAAAGACAAAGTTAAATTCTTAGTAATACAGACAAAAAGCGAAAAAGTTGGCTTAAAGCTCAACATTCAGAAAACGAAGATCATGGCATCCAGTCCCATCACTTCATGGGAAATAGATGGGGAAACAGTGGAAACAGTGTCAGACTTTATTTTTTTGGACTCCAAAATCACTGCAGATGGTGACTGCAGCCATGAAATTAAAAGATGCTTACTCCTTGGAAGAAAGGTTATGACCAACCTAGATAGTATATTCAAAAGCAGAGACATTACTTTGCCGACTAAGGTCCGTCTAGTCAAGGCTATGGTTTTTCCAGTGGTCATGTATGGATGTGAGAGTTGGACTGTGAAGAAGGCTGAGCGCCGAAGAATTGATGCTTTTGAACTGTGGTGTTGGAGAAGACTCTTGAGAGTCCCTTGGACTGCAAGGAGATCCAACCAGTCCATTCTGAAGGAGATCAACCCTGGGATTTCTTTGGAAGGAATGATGCTAAAGCTGAAACTCCAGTACTTTGGCCACCTCATGCAAAGAGTTGACTCATTGGAAAAGACTCTGATGCTGGGAGGGATTGGAGGCAGGAGGAGAAGGGGACGACCAAGGATGAGATGGCCGGATGGCATCATGGACTTGATGGACGTGAGTCTGAGTGAACTCCGGGAGATGATGATGGACAGGGAGGCCTGGAATGCTGTGATTCATGGGGTCGCAAAAAGTCAGACACGACTGAGCGACTGAACTGAACTGAACTGAACTGAATACAGACAAAGGACCACCAACTGCTTTTAATAATTTAAAAATAAAGCAGATCTTAGTCCTTTTAGTTTTGTATTTTGACCTTTAGGGGTTTTGTTGTTGTTGTTGCTAATTTTTAGGTGTATGAGTAGGCTGAATCATGACAAATGCCTAATTAAAAATCGATTTAGCTGTGAATCACCTCTTCTGTGAGAATCAGCTGCCAACTTAACTCTGAAAACAATAAAAAAATACTTGGATTAATTCATTCAGCAATGGAAAAACATATCTCTTTCTTTCTGGGACCTTAGAGACAAAAATTAATTAGCTCGTTTAAGGAGAGGGAGCCATATAAAGGGAGAGGCCTTATAAGGGAATGACTGGATTGGGGTCTCCACTGTCAAACGCACAGAGGGGATTCAAAGTAGCATTTGATTGAAAACATGGTTCAAGCTTTGGGCCAAGTAGGCTTTTTAGGGGTCACATGTCTTGGACACTATTCCACATCAAATATTTCATTTTCAGGACACAGTGACTAGAAAAGTTTCTCATTCCAACCAATGTTAAAAAATAAAGCATGATATACCCCTCCCCTAATCCCATCCTAGCAGCCCTCCTGGTAACCACTTACAAGACAAGACATCTTTGTGACAAGACACTATTAACTCTCCTTTTGGCCACTTCACTTCCCTCACTTTAGTAAGACCCCTCACAAGAATGCAAATGCCATTAAAAAAGAGCTTGAACCCATGCAGAGCAAATATAAACAGCAAAGCTATTCTAACAAACTATGTAAACTGCTGTTCTCTTCAATCTGCTTTCTTTGTGCCTAATTGTTGGCGGGACAGTAAAGCTTAGGGCCCGTGGCATAGGAAGAAAGACGTGTAGGGAGTCCATGAGTTTTATGCTATCTGGGAGGGATTTCTGGACAGGGAAACATGAATTCCTGGCTCCAAGGACTTGAATCCCTGACTTCTTTGGGAAAGTGTCCTGTTTGTATTGGAGATGTCCCAGGTCAGGCTTTCATTACAGAAACTGAGAGATGTTGCCTTAGGGTTCAATGCCTTTCCCAGGCTTGTTAAGAGCCATTCACTCATTCTTTCATTCAGTAGGTATTTATAAAACACTCCTGACTCAGAGCTAGGAAAATGTGAGCTAAGGGCAGGCTGCATCCTAGGAGTTGTCCTAGGAAATGACAAGGTCGCTGACTCTGACCTTGTATGGGCACAGTTGTGTTACAGAGGTTAATAACACAGATATTCATTGAAGTCAGGAAGTTTTGAGTCCCTGTCCCACATCCTCCATTTCCTAATATAACCTTGGGTACATTACTAACTTGTCTGGGTTTCCAATGGGAACCATAGGAATTAACTTGTAGGGTTATTATAAACTTGAAATAACATAATGCTTTCTCAAGCACATTATTGCCTAATACACTGTAACCGTTATTGGTATTTGATAGTCTAACATCAAGGCATATCTCTTCTGTTCTTCAGATCCCTAAATTAAAATATAAACACTGCTAGCATTGCAGATGATTATTTCATCTATAGTCAATATCTCCAAAGATATTGGTGATAGAGCAGAACGCAAGGCACCTTGGCCCAGAGGTCTCAATCTTTGGGTGTCTGAAAATGGCTTATGTTCACTAACACCTCTTTTGTTCTCACTGGATTGCCAAGTGCTTTGTGAATATGAACTGATCCCAAGAGAGACTGACGCCTATTGTCTCTGAGAGGAGTCCTTTTTCTCCACCCACCCTATCCTGCCAAATTCAAAACCTTTCCAAGCTTGCTGAGCATTGCTGAACCTCAGAGTTGAAAGCTTAGGAGGTCATCAATCTCAGGCCTGCTCCATTGCATGAGCCAAACCACAGAGCTAAGTAAGACACTTAGGTCAGCTGATAATATTTCCTCTCAAGGTCTCATATTTTTCTTTTTTTTTTTTCAGGGTTTCAGATCCCCAGACTTTCATGAAATAGGCTGAGTGACTTTTGAAGGGCTATCTGTGAAAAGTGAAAACACAAAGGCTCCGTCTGGAGGCTCCTTGCTGTTGGAGATGGCTGAGCATCTCTGAATGGGCTCTGCATTGGTGGGAAAGTGTCAAGCGTCCCATTGCTTTTACTATCTATGTAACAGTAAAAGATATGCGTTTGCTTTGTGTGTCCTCTGGGGAAATACATTTCTGCATGTAAGTTCATGAAAAGTGGTAGCAAAAACTGCCATAAAAAGGTTCCAAGAAGGGGTGACCAGAAGATAAGAAGAAAAGGCTCCACACTGTCTCCAAAGCTGAGATGTAGGAAGAGGTAAAGTACCTTTTCAAATAATAATAGTGATCATTAGGGGCTTCCCAGGTGGCTCAGTGGTAAAGAATCTGTCTGCCAATACAAGAGATGCAGGAGAAAATGGGTTCGATTCCTGGGTTGGGAAGATTCCTTGCACAAAATGGTAACCCGCTCCAGTGTTCTTGCCTGGGAAATTCCATGGACAGAGGAGCCTGGCGGGCTGCAGTCCATGGGGTCCCAAAGAGTCAGACATGACTGAGCAACTGAGCACACACACAGACAGGGATCATAAGCTGCTAGCCAAGAAGTAAAGGGTTAAGCAGTGTTGTTCATTGTCACATGACGCTGGGAAAGAGCTGAGCAGGAACCTCGGGGATGGGGAGGAGGCACATCTTGCCTGCACATGTGGCCTCTACCACAAACACTTCAAAGTGCCTCCTCAGACCGACATAACATTCTGACGCCGACTGTAAATGCCCTTGACACGCAGAGTGGAAAATATCAAACGCTCCACCAGTCCCCAGAATGCAGTGTCTCTGCACTGGGAAAGGCCTTAATGAGCCTGCAGTGAAGGGGGAGGTTGGGGGGCAGGACTCGGAGCCAGGGAGAGGGGAGGGGGTGTAACGGGTGGTTCTGATTTAAGGCTTGTACTGATACACGCCGGCGTGTGCAACTCAGCTCACACCGCTGTGAATCTAAATGCCCCAGGACCTTGCAGAGCAGCCCCAAACATCAATTCCAGGCCTTGCTGAGTCAAGACCCTACTGAGACTATTTCCCCTTGCACATTCCAGAGCATATGACTCTTAAGTGGAAGAATTTCCCAGCCCACAGAGCTGTGATTTTTCTGCCAAAGAATCTCTGTGCCCTGTTTTCTCCCACACAGTTCCCCTCCATTCTCATGGAGGACACCTTATCACGCCATCCTCTCTTTGGTAAATTTTCATGATCGAGAGGGTCAGCAACCTGAAAGGTCTCTTTCATTCTACCAGATGCACCTGCCTTTCTGTAAACAGAAGATCTGTCCCTGGGGATCTGTTGTTGTGTGCTCCTGGTAAACCTGCTACAAAATAACTCAGTAGAATAGTCTAGACAATGTAGAGGAAGAGAGTGTGTCCCTCCTTAATATCTCATCTTCTCAAAGATCATCATTGGCCCCTTGTGCTGAGTTGGTTCATACACTCATTCTTTAATTCATTTACTATTTTTAACACTGGAGCATATAAAATTTACAAAACATCCTACCCTTTGAGATATCACTGTAAAATAGGGGAAAGGGATGTACAAAAAAAACAGCACATACAAACAAGTGTGTCTTGCTCACATTCTCAGTCATATCCCACTCTTTGCAACACCATGGATTGCAGTCCACCAGGCTCCTCCGTCTGTGGGATTTTCCAGGCAAGAATACTGGAATGGGTTGCCATGTTCTCCTCCAGGGTATACCCAACCCAGGGATTGAATTCGTGTCTCCTACGTTGGCATGGGGGATTCTTTACCACTGAGCAACCTCGGAAGCCACACATTGTATAGTGCTTTAATAAGGTCTGTTAAAAAGTACTCAAGCACACAGGAGAGAAAGCGAGGATGCCAGCTCCAGGCATATGGACTTTTTCTGAGGACATTGTATTTAAGCTGCACCTTGACAAATGCATGGGATTTTAACAAGCCAAAGAAATAGCCAGTGCAAAGACTTAGGAGTGAGCAAATCCTGGTGAATTGGAGGAAGAAGTTCAGTGTGGTTGGAGGGGTATGAGGGGCAAGGATGGTAGATGAGGCTGGGAAGGCATAACATTAAAGGCTCACGTGCCAGGCTGATGCAGTCATCACAAAGTCTGAACGATTTTATGTCAAGCTCTGACTGATCACAGCTGTTGTCATAAAAGGGCAGTCCCAGTGGAATGAAAGATGAACTGGAAAAGGGAAGGGCTGGAGTCTTCCCTGTGTGGGACACACTCTGTTCCTCCAAGATCATTTGATCTTAAGATGTTATGATCATTTGATCTTAAGATGTTATGATCATTTTCTCATCAGAAATGATATTTAATTTCTATTTCTTCCCACATTTGCTATAATTGCTTAATACTTCTGCCCCCAGACCTTGAGAGGCTTAGCATTGAAAACCAGGGTTTGCAAGGCATTTTTCTCCTGCCGTTGGCCCCTTGCTTTCATCTCTCTAATCATGAGTTGTAGAAGCAAGAACTTTGGGAAGTCATCACAACCACCGGGACATTATAGAACTACACCCCAGAGGAAACATGGAGGATGAAGCTTAGTTCCCGGGAGAGAACAAGCACATTCTTATATAAACATGGGGCAAATGTGAAATTTTAGCCAGAAAAAAAGAGACTCACTTAAAATACATTCTGTTACTAAGCTTATATCAAATAGGCCCAAAGGGACCCATCAGAAGTTTTCTTGCAAATTACATTTACATGGTTTTAGATGGTATTTGGGTGGTTAAAATTCTTCTAGTACAATAGCATGGGAACAGGAGATAAGTGAGTAATAAAAAGGGTAACTGAATCTCCTGTGTTAAGTCCTAAAGTTTTTACAGGTATAATCCTCGGGGAATAAGGAGGAATTAACCCATGAACAGGAAGGTTTCTGGAAAGATAGAGGCCGTGCTCAGTGCTTTCTCCAACTTTTAATTGTCACTGCTGGAGACAAGACCCTAGAATGCACAAATTGATTTCCCTGATGAAAACATCAGATTTTATGTATTCTGAAAATAATTGGTGGGAACTTCTGTAAAAGTAATTATATCTTGTTTCTCCCCTCACAGAAATACTGTAGATGACCAATGTCATTGCTTTGTTTGGAATATTGGCTTTGATTAAAAAGTCTTTAGTTAAGATTCAGTGATTTATTATTGGAGACTTGTATAGCCTGGCCTTGATGCACTGACCATATTGAATATGCGCTTTTGATCTATCTCACCGTAATATCATTTATACACTGCTCTGTAGGTTATAGAACACAAGGTAGTATGCTGTGACTTTTATATGCATCATGTTATTTTAATCAGTCTTACAACAGCACCATAAGTCCTACTATTAGCCCTATTTTATACGTGTGGACACTGAAAGCTCAGAGGGATAAAGTTAACTTGGAGTTCCCAAGAAGCGGAAATGAGATTCTAATCCCGATCTGACTCACTATACTTCATGGCACGCTGATATTTCTAAAACACAATAAAAGCTGTTACCTGAGTATGGGGGCAGGGAAAGAGCCTGGATTAGGTTTAACTTAATCAAGTGGCCTGGGTGAGTGAAGGAAAGACTCAGAGAAGTACCAAAATATTCATCTCCCTTCTCTTTGGTGTGGGCTCCACTTCTGACCCTCTTGGGGGCTAGAGGAAATAGGGTACTGTTATCCCTGGGCCTGGAGTTGAGTCTCAATGACTCTGCAGAGCCAAACGAAATCACCAACTCAGCAGGCTTGAGGTCTGAAAGCAATTATGCTGGGCCTGAAAATAAGTGAGCTGCAGGTAAAACAGAATTTAATAATGTGTATTTAATTTCTACGTCCATCATTTGCTTTTCCAAAATACCTAATATAAATATATTCCGCATTTTAGGAGTGGGGATGTTTTACCAGGAGTTTATTCCTTATAGAAGTTACTCCTAAGTTAGTCCCACAGGCGGGCTGTCCTTGAGCACCTTTTTAATTTTTTTCTCAGCTCTTACTTTAAATAATCCAGGTGGGCACACAGAGCTCCGGAAGGGCCAGCTTGCTCTCCGTCACTGAGGCTGAGGGGCCTGCCCTGCTGGTCCACTCTCTCACCTGCTGTCCCTGACATGAGCAGAGGAAAACTGAAACTGTAAACTGGGTTTTGATGAGCCTCTTCACATGACACTAGACTTGAAAGGAACCCAAGCAAATGCGCTGCTTCCTCTAGGACACTAGCTCAGAGGTTTTAAAGTCCCTGAGAAATAACACGCTGTTTGCAAGAAAAGAGTGAGCTGACAATTGGTCTTGTTCTCCACATTGTTCTAACAGAGATTCTGAGTCCAGCAGGTCTCTTGAAATGGCAAGACCTTGGTGTTTTAGGTTGGAGCAGAACATTGTGACAGAAGAGGACGTGTTGAACTGGAGGTCCCCAAGACCTCTCACCTCCCCCCCGCCCCCACAAAAATATTCCTTTTCCCGTATGTTCTTTGTTAGTGAACGGTCCCACCATACAACCAGACACCCATGTAGGAATCTCATTCTTCTTCCTACCTTATCTCCCAGTAAGTCTTGTTCTCCTCCTGATAATCTCTCTTCCCTACCTTCTCTTCACCACTGACAACTGCCCAAATCCTCTTTATTAATCTTACAACTCCCTGCTCATCCTCCATGGTGCTTCCAGAGTATGCTCGTAATGAAGGAACAATACCAATTATAAGATCTGTAGAATTAACATTTTAGTAGGGGCTCACTAGGTGCCAGGCACTGTGCTAATAGTGCCTCTATCCTCGTATTTGCTTTCATAACATCATGCCCCTCTCACATTTTTAATGATTCCCAGGTACAACAGGATGGAATGGCAACATTTTTATATACTGTCACGGTCAGGCCTGCTACTTATCACATTTCCTCTCCTGCCATTGTTACCCTTTCTCAACCTCGCATCATAATACACCCCTCACAGTCCCCTCCGTGTTCTCCTTGTGTCTTCTTTCTTTTTTAGTTCATTGTAACTTAAAGGGTTTATTGCCAAATAAAAAGAAGTACTAAACAATAAAATAGTTGTTGATCTTGCTTTCAGATATGCCGCAAGTGCCTGCACACACTTCTAACTTCTTGTATGTCATTAACTGGATCATTGTCTTAGATGAGATAGTTTTGCTGCAAGGCTTCCTTTCCCCATCCCTAAACATGAGAGCACCCTGGAGAACAGTTAGGTAAGTAACGTGCTATATGCTAACGTATACTGGCAACATAACTGTATTATCACATATTCTCAGTGCCTTCAACAGACCGCAGACTCTATATTTAAACAAGCTATGTCGAAAAGAATGCTTCAGGCCAACCATTCCAAAACTCAAATCACAGTATTTATCAACCATCAGTGACATCGAACTGGCCAACCCTAAAAACTCCGTATAAACGATAGCGCCGTCCCTCATGTGACACATTTTGCAGCTAGGTTCTCTTGAGAGCGAGGATCTTTGCATGCTTGTTCCATACTTGCTTCCTAGTTTCTAGAACAGAGCCTGGTGTATTGTAGGCGCTTAAATAGTTGTGGCCAAAGTACTGGAACAAACATGCAAAGATCCTTGCTCTCAGGAGAACTTAGCTGCAAAATGTCTCACATGAGGGAGGGATTGGGAGCAGGAGGAGAAGGGGACGACAGAGGATGAGATGGCTGGATGGCATCACGGACTCGATGGACGTGAGTCTGAGTGAACTCCGGAAGATGGTGATGGACAGGGAGGCCTGGCGTGCTGCAATTCATGGGGTCGCTAAGAGTCAGACACGACTGAGCGACTGAACTGAACTGAACTGAAATAGTTGTGGAAAAATTTTGTTGATACAAAGAGACAATTTTATGACTATAGTTATACATTTGGACATGTACATTTAATTGTTTCCCCATGCTATATTTTTAATTTTCTATGATGAGAAGAGTATAAACATTTCTGAAAAGCTATTTAACAATATTTATCAAGAGCTCTAAAAGAATTCATACTTTTGTGGCAGAGACTGCAAGTTGACTATCCAATTTTCATTTTCCTCTTTACTAACAGTTATCCTTTGTTACTGAGATGAAAATGGGTCTAGCTAAATCTCTACGTTTCTCAGCCCTCTTGAAACTAAATATGGCTATGTGACTACATTTTTATAACTAATAAGATGTAAATTAAATTTTTTTGTGAAGGATTTCCAGTAAGTATCCTTGGAATTGAGGCAGAACACTGATGAAATTGCTTTTGTTTCCATAGTCTTCCTGAAGCCTAAAAGTTAGATTAGATAGGTGGATCTTCTGCAGCCATCTTGAACTCATTAAATCAGAAAAGATTTATTACCTGTATTGGAAGCTTACAAAATCTCAAAGAGGGCTTGTGGGTACTAGCCAAGGACAGTGTATCCAGGAGAATATATTTTGAGGACGTGTCTCTCTGCCATTGCATTACTGCTCAGCAGTTGGCATCTTTGGCAGTAAAAGGTAGCTCTCCCCAGAGAACTCTTGTCTCTGCCCTGCACCCCCCACTCCACACACACTCATCATGTTTTCCTGAAGGTCCCTCTTTCTCTACATGCCCACCCCCTTCCTTTGCTCACTTCTGCCTTAGAGGCTTAAAGCAGTGTGTCTGCTTGATGGAACTCAAACCACCTTGAAAGCTGTGGCTATAAGAAAGTCTGGAAAATATCTTCATATTTTCGATTTTTCCAGCCTCTGAAGTAAAGGAAGATGCATAAGAAGGAGGCTTGAGTGGGTGGTGAGAGAACCAGTATGAAGTATTTTTCAATCTGTCAATTCAGTTTCCCTGTCCTTCTTTGTCTCAGAGCTGTCATTGTTTAGAATTAGTGGGGACAAACAGCAGTGAGAATATATACTGGAGCTTGTTCTATGCATGTGATGTCAAGGTAGAAAAATTTACAAGGCTTAGGAAATAGAGGAAATAGAATGATCATTAGCATTTAGAGGACCTCAAAAATAACAGCCAATACCTTCTAGCTCTAGCGAATTCAGTAACTGAGTAAGCCTCCTATTGCTACCCCATTCTCTTCAGTCTTCTCTCTACGCAATGATCAAAGTGAATTGATGAAACTTAAGGTGCATCAAGGTGCTCTTTGGTTCAAAACTCTCCACTGACATCCCTTCTCACTCCCTTCAATCAGAGAAGAGCCACACCCCACTCCGCCACTCTGCCCCTCCCTCCCTCCAATGTGCTGGGTATACTCTACCTTTGCCTTTGCTCTGTTGGTCAATTTGCCTGGGTACCTGAGGGACTTCTTCCCAAATGTTCTCTTCTCAGTAAGTCCTTTGCTGGCTATCCTACCCCAAATTTTATCCCTGCCCCCTGCTTCCCCCAACTTCCTATCTATCTTGCTCTTTGTTTTCTCCTTAGTATCTGTTTCCAATGGACCAAGTTTATCTTGTTTAGACCATCCCTCCCCATCCACTCAAATGTAAGCTCAGTATAGGTAGATATCATCATTCTTCCTTTTCATTGGCATCTCCATGGAAACTGGATCATCAAAAAAGCAAGAGAGTTCCAGAAAAACATCTATTTCTGCTTTATTGACTATGCCAAAGCTTTTGACTGTGTGGACCACCACAAGCTGTGGAAAATTCTGAAAGGGATGGGAATACCAGACCACCTGACCTGCCTCTTGAGAAACCTGTATGCAGGTCAGGAAGCAACAGTTAGAGCTGGACATGGAACAACAGACTAGTTCCAAATAGGAAAAGGAGTATGTCAAGGCTGTATATTGTCACCCTGCTTATTTAACTTATATGCAGGGTACATCATGAGAAATACTGGGCTGGATGAAGCACAAGCTAGAATCAAGATTGTCAGGAGAAATATCAATAACCTCAGATATGCAGATGAGACCACCCTTCTGGCAGAAAGTGAAGAAGAATTAAAGAGCCTCTTGATGAAAGTGAAAGAGGAGAGTGAAAAAGTTGGTTTAAAGCTCAACATTCAGAAAACTAAGATCACGGCATCTGGTCCCATCACCTCATGGCAAATAGATGGAGAAATGGTGGAAACAGTGACAGACTTCATTTTCTTGGGCTCCAAAATCACTGCAAATGGTGACTGCAGCCATGAAATTAAAAGGTGCTTGCTCCTTGGAAGAAAAGCTATGACCAACATAGACAGCATATTAAAAAGCAGAGACATTACTTTGTCAACCAAGGTCCATCTAGTCAAATCTATGGTTTTTCCAGTAGTCATGCATGCACATGAGAGTTGGACAATAAAGAAAACTGAGTGCCAAAGAACTGATGCTTTTGAACTGCGGTGTTGGAGAAGACTCTTGAGAGTCCCTTGGACTGCAAGGAGATCCAACCAGTCCATCCTAAAGGAGATCAGTTCTGAATGTTCATTGGGAGGACTGATGTTGAAGCTGAAACTCCAAAACTTTGGCCACCTAATGCGAAGAGCTGACTCATTGGAAAAGACCCTGATGCTGGGAAAGATTGAAGGCAGGAGGAGAAGGGGACGACAGAGGATGAGACGACAGAGGTGATGAAGGGCGTCACCGACTCAATGGAGATGAGTTTGAGTAAACTCTGGGAGTTGGTGATGGACCCAGAGGCCTGGTGTACTGCAGTCCATGGGGTTGCAAAGAGTTGGATATGACTGAGTGACTGAATTGAACTGTCATCTCCCCTTTTCACTGCCATCTCCATGGAAACTAGCACAGTGTCTGGTGCATGATAAGTGCTCCATGATTATTTATTGAATCAATGAATAAATGAACAAGCTGGTTAAGTGAAAAAGCTTTTGGATGGATGGAAAAATAAAATCTTTTCCCATAGAGGGATAAAATGTAAAGGAGATTTCTAAAGATGCATAAAAGGAATTTCGTAAAGCCCCTTTCCTTCAGGGATATCCCTGGGGGCAAGACTGTCCATGTGCTCTCCTCCAGGCACCTTCTAGAGAACCATTGGGGCTGACAGAGCTGTGTGCCAAGTCGCTTCAGCTGTGTCCAACTCTTTGGTACCCTATGGACTACAGCCTGTCAGGCTGCTGTCCATGGGATTCTCCAGGCATGAATACTGGAGTGGGTTGCCATGCCCTACTCCTGGAGATCTTCCCAACCCAGAGCCTGAACCTAAATTTCTTATATCTCTTGCATTGGCCAGTGGGTTCTTTACCGCTAGAGAGCTGTGATGGGGAAGAAACATTAGCCCGGGGGCCAGGAGAGCAAGACCTAGTAGCCCTGCCTCTGCCTCTAGTTAGATGAGTTAGGGGAAGCCCTTTATTTTCTTTATTTTTAAATTTTGTTACTATTCTTATCATTTTGGCTGTGCTCAGTCTTTGTTGCTGCACACAGGCTTTCTCTAGTCGTGGCAAGCGGGGCTAGTCTCAGTTGGAGTGCGTGGACACCTCATTGCATTGGCTTCTCCTGTTGCTGTGCAGGTTCTAGGGTGTGAGGGCTTCAAAGGTGTGGCCCATGGGCTCAGTAGTTGCAATTCATGGGCGTTAGAGTGCAGGCTCAGTGGCTGTGGCGCACAGGCTTTGTTGCTCCAGGGCATGTGGGATCTTCCCAGACCAGGGATCGAACCTGTGTCACCTGAACTGGCAGGTGGATTCTCAACCACTGGATTACCAGGGAAGTTCCTAGGGAAACCCTTTCTGCACACATGGGCCCTGATTGTACTGGTAGAGAAACTTAGGCTGTTAGGGGCTCTGATTTTCTTCCCTGGTGGATTGCACTGAAAGAGTAATTCATTGATAAGTGATTTAAAACCTGTCAGTATATCTCCAAGGACTCGGGCTACATTTTTAAGCCTATGAGTTTCCTCCTGAAATGCTTGTGGCAGCAGAAATTTCTCCACTCCACCCCATGGAGCAGGGCCATGTCTATGGTGCCGTGGTCTCTGCAAGCTCATGTTAACACTCAGAGCTCTTGAGGATGTCTGTGGTCTGCCTCTTTAGGACACTGTGTTCGATCGGCTGTAGCAATCTTGTGGTCCAATTTTTATTTCTGCTCTAAATACACAAGCTTTCTCTGCACATTTCACGTGAGTATCTTGAAGGAATCCAGGGACATTTTTCTTTAACCTGCCTGAAATTTGTTTTGGCAGAAGTTCTGAAGGCCAAAGTCTTGAGAGGTTTGGGTTTTGTTAAATTATAGACATAATTTCAGTGAGGTTAAATAGCTCAGGCAAAAATTGGAGTGCCTTCCCATCATTTCTGCCCTTGAAACTCTATCCATCTAGCAAGGCCTGATTCTAGTGATGTCTCTTCATGGAGCTTTCCCAGGTCATCAGAGCTGGAAGAGCATTCTTCTCTCCCCAAGGCTATGTGCTGGGATGTAAAGGGAAGCTGGGAAGATAGGGGTTTGAATCCCAGATATTGCTAGTGGGTAACCTTGACTGAGCTTCCCAACTTCTCTAAACCTCAGATTTCTCAACTATAAATAATGATAGTGAAAATAGTAGTATCTAACATTTTGGGGGGCTTCCCTGGTAGACCAGCGGTAAAAGAATTTGCCTGCCAATTCAGGAGATGTGGGCTTGATCCTTGGGCTAGGAAGATCCCTTGGAGAAGGGAATGGCAACCCACTCCAGTATTCTTGCCTGGGAAATCCCACGGACAGAGGAACATGTCAAGTTACAGTCCATGGGGTCACAAAAGAGTTGGACACAACTCAGCGACGGAACAACATTTGTTGAGTGCTTACTGTCAAGCACCATGTTAGTTTACATCTACTATTTTATTCAATCCTCTTGGGACAAGGCATTTTACTATGCCTTCTTTATATATGTGGAAACTAAAGGTAACAATGAAATGATAATTTATAGCTCACTGAGTGATGAAGATTGAATTTTTAAAAAATGTGGATCAAGGTATCATTGAACACTTATAAACATGAGGTTCTTCTCCATTGTACTCATTAAGCCAGCTTGAGTGTGTCATTTTCTCACAACATTTACTATGTGTTGCCTTATATTATGATTTACATAGAAGTAGTGAGATGTACATAAGAGCCTGGACTCCCACTCTTAGATGTGTTCCTTAATCTTCATGAACCTCAGTCTCCTCAACTGTATAATGGGAGAAGTGCTATTAGGATGATTCATTCAACAGCTATATAATCTAAAATAATGCCTGGCACATAATAGCGGTTACTATTATCATTTATCATGCATATTAAAAAGTCATTATCCTTTTTAGTTTGGAATTTCCTGAGAAACAAGTCTTTTCCATTGTTGTACCCCTTTGTGAACTCATCCTATGCCTTTTATGTTACAAAATTGCTTCTCTAAGTGTGCCCAAAATGGCACCTGCGTTAGAATGTCCTGAAAGCTTGACAAAAGGAAGATTCCTGGACATCTCCCCAAACTCAATGGATTATGATCCCTGGCAGTGGTCCAAGATTTTATAACTTAACCAACCCCTTCAGGTAAGTTCTATGGACACTGATATTTGAGGACCACTCTACTCAGGGCACCAAATATCTGAGTGAAATAACCAAATGGATAAAAGATGAAAGCAGTTTTTTTTCTACCTATGCAGCATGGCTTGCAGGATCTTAGTTCCCTGATCAGGGGTTGAAACCAGGGCCATGACAATTAACGTGCTGAGTCCTAACCAATGGACCACAGGGAAGTCCACAGAGCAATTTGTTGAAGTATGCATTTTTTTTAAAGTAATGGAAAGAAAAACTACCAAAAGTGCTAATAATTTGGAGTTAAAATGATGCTGGTCTTGCTCTTAAGTATATAGTTTTGGACCTTATATGCTCATTTGGCTTATCCTTCCCCCCAAATGCTCCTTCAGTCCATTTCCTTGGGGAGATAGAGTAGTTTATACATTGTATACTAGTAGATTTTCAGTAGGCTCTGAAGTTTTCCTAGGAAATATCCAGCTACTTCATCAGCAACACAGACTTACCATACTCTCAGTGCCTGCCTATAAATATCATCACACAAACCATATCGAGATGAGTTATATTAATAAAGTCTATAAGAAAACAAATACCTTCTGACTTTCAGAATTTTTAGTTAGGATATCCATCTTTCTGACCTCAACATTTTAGCAAAGAAAAAGAAATCTTGAGTCACATGGATATGAATCATATACATAGATACTTTGGATTTATTTTTATATCAACTAGTTTCTTTTTGAAGGACATTTCTTAAAGCACCATTAAATGAAAGATTATTTCTCTATAAAGAATTGTCACACCAACTTCTTGGTAGAGATGCTACTGTCCCTTTAGAAATAAAAAGGAGGGGAGACAGACTAGTGATGTCCTCAACAGAGTAATAAACACACCTGATAGAGTTTGTTCTTCAGGTCTGAAACATGTAAAAGAACACATTTCTAGTGAATGAAAAAAAAAAACAAAAAAACTCCACAGAAAGAAAGACCAGTTCTGACACATGAAAAGAGGGGTTATAGTTCCCAAACTGACTCCGGCATAAACGGCATATTTGGGATAAGAGTCATATTCCCTGGGTAATTTCCATACCAAATGTGCAAAATTTTACAAGCCAAAATGAATGCTGTCAAGCTCAACAAAGCCCAGGCTAATTTAACTCCTCTCACAGAAAAGGAAACAGTAACAACCTAGAATTGAATGCTTTTGTCATTAAAGTTGCTATAGTTTTAATTTTCAATTGAGTAGGGTAATGAAAAGCTACACACTAAAATATCTTCTTTCAGGAGGTAGTTACTACAATATACTCGAAAGCTCAAAGTTGAAAGTTCTATAGGGCTTTGTAGCATCAGCCTTTGTATATTTCCTTAACCAGTAAGGCCTCGATTTCCCCATCTGCAAAACTAGAAACAAACTTGTGCCTTTTTTCAAAGGGTGGTTGTGAGGATTTTATGTTAAAATGCCTATAAAGCTATTAGCACAGTTCACGTCACACTGTGAGGCCTTAATAAATGCTAGTTGTTACAATTATACAAGCTTCAGCCTGGAGACAAAGATTTCTACCTTTATTGGAATGAATAACCGATCCTTGTGACCTCAACAATAATGGGATTTTATGTTGTGTAGCCCTGGCAGAGGAACTAAAGCAAAAGTGGAAGCTAAAGAACGTGGAAGAAAAGCCAATTACTTGAGCAGCAGGGGGTGTTTGATGTACACTAGTTGGATATGTCTTAAAGGAGACGGTCCTTCTAGACATGCCTCATGTCATCAAGAAGCTTCTATGCCAACAATAAATGATCGTCATGTATTTCGGCAGCAATGCCAAATGCAAAACCAGATTTATCTGAGTTCTAGTTTTAGGAAAAAAATGGCCATCTGTTAACTCCTTTCCCTCTGAGGAATAAAAAAGACTGACCATGAATTTTTACATTTTCAAAGGCTATATTGTGCTTGCAAGGAAGTGGGGAATATTAATTTCTATTTTCTGTTGGGTAGAAGCAGGCCCAAGAAGATATAACTGCCTTCATAAAGTCACACCACTGAAACAGAACCTTAGTCTCTTAATATTAAACTCCAGATTCAATCCAGTAAAACTCACTGCATTTCACATGGGCTCTCGGTGCACAGTAGCTCTGCTTCCTTTTGGTTTCATTTTAAAGAGTAATAATTCACAAATTTCAACCAGTTCCATGGTTTTTCCTATCATTGGCTCTCTGGACATGTTCAGGGTGTTTTTCTTTTCGACTTCAACGCAAATGTGATGCAGGTGTGAACCTCGTACTGGGCAGAATTGGAAAGAAATGCAGTTGTGAAGGCTCCAGGGAACCACACCTTTGATTTTCTGTTACAGGCGAACCAAGCTGGGATCAAATCTGAGATCTGAGGGAGAAGAACTCATATTGCTGGAAGTGGCCTCAGAGTCCAAGCAGGATGTATAAGGAGAGGTTGAAGGAAACTTGAGGACTTGAGAGATGGCTGTCCTGAAAAGAGCCCCAGTCCATGGGGAACATTTTATATCTGACAAATGGGTGTGGGGCTTTGAGATGGTGGTCAGGATCAGAGAGCTGAACTAGAAGCTGAGAGGTCATTAACACCACATCTATGGTTTTAAAACAAACAAAGAATAGAATCCATAAAGAAATGATGGCCCTATAACACACAAGAAGGATGTAAATTAATTAAGAGAAAAATAAATTTTTGGTCAGTAGCTCAGATGGTAAAGAATCTACCTGCAGTGCAGGAGATCTTGGTTCAGTCCTGGGTTGGGAAGATCCTCTAGAGAAGGGCATGGCAACCCACTGCAGTATTCTTGCCTGAATAACTCCACTGGGTCACAAAGAGTTGGACATGGCTGAGTGACTAACACTGTACTGGCCAGTTCCTTTTTTCAGAAATATCGAATGTATGTTTCTTGAAAAATATATCTTAGGGAAAGAATCAGAAATGCAGCAAAGATTTCTGTTAGAAGATGTTTGTCATTTGTTACTCAAGTTAGTAAAATAATGGAAGAAAATTTAACATTCAACAGTGTTAAATAATTTTAACTAATTTTAAATAATCTAGTGCATATTGGTATTGGGAAAGATTGAAGGCAGGAGGAGAAGGGGACAACAGAGGATGAGATGGTTAGATGGCATCACTGACTCAATGGACATGAGTTTGGGTAAACTCCGGGAGTTGATGATGGACAGGGAGGCCTGTGCTGCGGTTCTTGGGGTCACAAAGAGTCGTACACCACTGAGCGACTGAACTGAACTGATACAATGAAATAGTACACATCCATGAAACAACAAGTTTTCAAAAAATGTTTTATCACAGTATTGTATTTAAGTGAAAAAATAAGACATAAAACTGTGTATAAATATGGTTTTAATTATGTAA
This sequence comes from Oryx dammah, assembly GCF_014754425.2. Taxonomy (NCBI): domain Eukaryota; kingdom Metazoa; phylum Chordata; class Mammalia; order Artiodactyla; family Bovidae; genus Oryx; species Oryx dammah. The sequence goes on along the minus strand of NW_024070205.1, from coordinate 42,593,681 downwards.
AAGAAACACAAGGACACACACATGCACAAATTAGAGCTAAATACACCATAAAGGAAAGAATAATATATCTCTAGGTGATGCATTTGTGGGAGATTTATATATTCTTCTTTGTTTAAAATTTTTAAAGACTTTAAAATACAATTCATGTAGTTTTTCAATAATCTGTGAAAATATTATCTGAAGAAAGATGATGCATCAGGCCCACATAGAAAAATGGTCAGTGTGCCTGGCAACCAATTTTTTTCTACTAAAAATTACTTGTTCACTCTAAACCTGGAGAAAAACAACTTCAAATTAATCTTCTGTAACACCACTCCCGTGGCCACCTTGATTCAAACTTTCAGAAATTCACCAGGACCACACCACTCAACTGGCCTCAGGAATGCAGATGTCTGAGCCGTTTCCCTTCGGCCATGTGGGGAACATCATCCCCATATATCCAGAGCTGTAAGCAGGCCAAGTCCTGTCATTTTCTGTGGGCAGAGGGAGGGCAGGAGCTACGTGATGGCATGCACAGAATCACGTATCATCTCTTGTGCCATTACGTCTACCAACTTTCTTAAGGCACAAACCCTTCAACACACTGTTCATTTTTCCCTCTCAAGAATGTGGCCAAAATTTGATATGTGTAGAAGATGTCTGTTTAGACTCCCTTCCTCAGAATTCTCCCCATTGGAATACATGGTAGGAAAAGAAAGCTGATTTACATTGCAACTTTGTTATTCTTTGTATTGAATTCTCTCTTGTTATTGTTTATTTGGCTTTGAAATGTTCTCCTTTTCAGAAATGAACATTTACATACCCCACAGGTAGGACTATAAATTGGCGTAATATTGGTGGGAATCTCTTAATCATAAATAAACACAGACAGGTGTACATATAATTTCACCTACATATGTTAAGATTCTTGAAAGCATCTTTGAAGTATCATTTAACACCATAATATCATTTCTTTTTAAAAAATTTTTTTAAAAATTTACACCCAGTGATGACCCTGAGGGATGTGATGGAGAGGGAGGTGGGAGGGGGGGTTCAAGATGGGGAACACATAACACCCATGGCTGATTTGTGTGAATGTATGGCAAAACCACCAAAATATTGTAAAGTATTTGCCTCCAATTAAAATATATAAATTAATTTACAAAAAAATTTACACCCAGTAAAATTAATGTTTTTATTGGAGAGAGATGAGTTTATATATTTAGACAAATAACCACCATCACAGGATACAGAGCAATTCTAAAACCCCAGAAAATTCCTTTTATTTTCAGACTCTCTCCCCTCACCTACCCCCTGAAACCACTTATGTATTGTCTGTTGTTTTGCCTTTTTTTGTTGTTGTTGCTGTTTAGTCATTAAGTCATCTCTGATTTTTTTGTGACTCCATTGACTGTAGCCTGCCACACTCCTCTGTCCATGGGATTTCCCAGGCATCAATACTGGAGCAGGTTGCCATTTCCTTCTCCATAGGATCTTTCCAGTTCAGGTATTGAACCCAAATCTCCTTCATCAGCAGGGAGATTCTTTACCAATGAGCCACCTGGGAAGCCCTTGCTTATTTTTAGAGTGTTACGAAAATGGAATTGTGTAGTATATAACATTTTCAGGCTGGCCTCCTTCACTCAGCATAATGAAATTCAGATTCGTTCATGTTTCATGACTGTATAGTTTGATTTTGTTTTTGCTTTTTAAATTGCTGAATAGTCAATATGTCACTTCTAAGAATTTATTCTAATTAAATAATCAGTAATAATTTATAAATGAGTTTCTATCAGTTATATCTATAATTGAGAAAAGCTGAGAATAATCCAAAAGTTTAAAAATTAGAGATTACTTAAATAATATATTCACAAAATGGTTCAGTTCAGTTCAGTTCAGTCCCTCAGTCGTGTCCGACTCTTTGTGACCCCATGAATTGCAGCATGCCAGGCCTCCCTATCCATCACTATCTCCCGGATTTCACTCAGACTCGCGTCCATCGAGTCCGTGATGCCATCCAGCCATCTCATCCTCGGTTGTCCCCTTCTCCTCCTGCCCCCAATCCCTCCCAGCATCAGAGTCTTTTCCAGTGGGTCAACTCTTCGCATGAGGTGGCCAAAGTACTGGAGCTTAAGCTCTAGCATCATTCCTTCCAAAGAAATCCCAGGGTTGATCTCCTTCAGAATGGACTGGTTGGATCTCCTTGCAGTCCAAGGGACTCTCAAGAGTCTTCTCCAACACCACAGTTCAAAAGCATCAATTCTTCAGTGCTCAGCCTTCTTCACAGTCCAACTCTCACATCCATACATGACCACAGGAAAAACCATAGCCTTGACTAGACGGACCTTAGTCGGCAAAGTAATGTCTCTGCTTTTGAATATACTATCTAGGTTGGTCATAACCTTTCTTCCAAGGAGTAAGCGTTTTCTAATTTCATGGCTGCAGTCACCATCTGCAGTGATTTTGGAGCCCCCAAAAATAAAGTCTGACACTGTTTCTACTGTTTCCCCATCTATTTCCCATGATGTGATGGGACCAGATGATATGATCTTCGTTTTCTGAATGTTGAGCTTTAAGCCAACTTTTTCACTCTCCTTTTTCACTTTCATCAAGAGGCTTTTTAGTTCCTCTTCACTTTCTGCCATAAGGGTGGTGTCATCTGCATGTCTGAAGTTATTGATATTGCTCCCGGCAATCTTGATTCCAGCTTGTGTTTCTTCCAGTCCAGCGTTTCTCATGATGTACTCTGCATATAAGTTAAATGAGCAGGGTGACAATATACAGCCTTGATGTACTCCTTTTCCTATTTGGAACCAGTCTGTTGTTCCATGTCCAGTTCTAACTGTTGCTTCCTGACCTGCATACAGATTTCTCAAGAGGCAGGTCAGGTGGTCTGGTATTCCCATCTCTTTCAGAATTTTCCACATTTTATTGTGATCCACACAGTCAAAGGCTTTGGTAGACAAAATGGTACCACAAAATGGTAGACCATGCAATTGTTAAAAATAAGAATATTTAACAGCCTAAAAATATTCATGATCTTTTTGTTAGTACAAAAGCCAGGGTATAGAACATTGTGATTCAGTTTTATAAAAAGAGAGAGGAAAAGATAAAAAAGGGCAACTAAAAGTCTTTACAGCAATGTGTCAACTATAATGTCTCTGGTGTACCTTTTTACACTTTCCTATTGTATCCAAATGTTAGATGCGGAGCATAGTACTACTTTTATAGTCAGACACAAGGAAACTATTTCAAAATTTCTTACCATTTTAATACTATTGTTCCCACATGACATTTGGTTTAAATAGCAATAGTAAATATCCCGTCATTGGAAACTTCTGGATAAAACTACAAAGCTCTGATGGAGAAGCAAATGGCTACACACACACACACACACACACACACACACACACACAAATACATAGCTCTGAGATAGGTAAGGCAACCAACATTCGTTGAGAATTTTCTACATGCCACACATTTTCCCAAGCTTACTTTACTTAATTCTCAAGCTGAGAGGGATGACAGACAGCCTCTGTTTAATCCCCCTTTGTCTTGTAAGCCCTTCACACTGGAATATAATTCTTCCAAAACATTTTCTTCCAAGGTTGCTGTACAAAGTGATTGATACTATCCTGTACTCTTCAAAACCTTGATGATTAACTGATTGCTGAGGGTGGGATTGGAAACTGTCCTTTGATGGTGAGATGGGGGTCTTTGATGACATCTCAAGCAGCACCATAGTGAAGACTTCCAGAAAGGATCTAGTCCATGGGACCTAGAATCAGTGTGTAAGGTATTCTTAACTCTCATTCAATCTACCCTCAGCAAGGTGTAAACAGATATTTCAGCAAAGAACCAGCAGCTCTCTTATGGGACTTGTGTCCATTATCCTTCATTTTTAATCTAACCATTGTACCAAATTGACAAAATGTACCAAATTGAGAAAATGCACCAAATTATATAACAAATATAACCTTTCCTCTAATGGGTTAATTTATCAGAAATTTTATGAAATGGAAGGGATGAGCATTAATTGCACTTTCTCTAAGATCAGGAAATTTAATCCCTTTGAACTGACTTGATAGTTTGGTTTTGGCTTGTAAAGTCCTTTGCTGTTTTTCTAAGCTATCATTTTAAGGAAAGGCAAACTTGATTTTTACAAATTCCTTCCTCTGTTAATTAAAAATACCCTGAGTCTTCCTAGGAGCTGATGTGCAAAATAAAGTTTCAGATAGATGTCTTTCTTCTAACGACCATAGAAGTAGAGTTTAACATTTAGGAAACATACACCTTATATTCTCTGGAGTGTTATTTATTAGGAATGCATCATTAGTCACTCCATGGAGAATGCTAAGACAGCATGGCTGAATAATATCTTAACCCCAGTTGGATGTAAGTTTAAAAGCCTTCACTATTATGGGGTGAAAAATAATGCAAGCATCATTTAGGCAAAGCTTTTGGGCCTAGACAATTTCCAGAACTGAGTGATCCAGGGAAGGTCTGGAACTTCACTTCAGTGAACATGAAAACTGTCATTGTAATTGACACCTGGGTTTGGTACTGAAAAGCTACAAGAAAAGAATACAATTATAGATGACAATAGGACAGGATAGATTCGCTCTGTATATTGCTCATGGCCCAACACTTTTATCATTACCAAGATGAGTATATAAATCACTCCCTGATCATTCTTCATATGTTCCCCAGATTGTAGTTCGTTTCCCTGAACCTCAACTTATTGTGCTTTGCTGGACTACAAGACCAGAATGTGATATTGAAACCAGGCCCATCTCCTTCAGAGCTCTACTATTTATATTACTCAACCTCTGTGGTTGTGCTGGGTGCCAAATCTACAGATTTCTTCCACCCCCATCTAAAGCACCCTAGATTTTTAAGCAAGATCATACCCTTTGTTGACTCTGAGTGGCTGAGTACAATTTCGGGAAACCATCAAGAAGTCCCCCTACCTGGCCTTGTTTTGGTAATTTTGGAATCCACGCCGTATAACACATGGAGTGGCTCTGGGACACTAAGATCCCGAAGCTGCGTGGGACCAGGTGTGTGTGTTGTCCTGACAACTGAGGGGTACTTCTACCTGTCGGTGCCAGTGAGATGACTGTGGCTAAGTACACATTGCCTTTTTTCTCCTCCTAGGTTAAAAGAAAAATTGGGGCTTCTCCGGTGGCTCAGTGGTAAAGAACCTACCTGCCAATGCAGGAGATGAGGTTTCCATCCCTGAGTCAGAAAGATTCCCCTGAGAAGGAAATGGCAACCCACTCTAGTATCCTTGCCTGGGGATCCCATGGACAGAGGAGCCTGGTGGGCTACAGCCCACTGAACAACAGAGAGTCGGACACAACTGAGTCACTCAACAACAACAACAACAGCAAAATCACTAATTGTGATCTTTCCTTCAAGTTTAACTTGAATGACAGAAAAGAACACTTCTACGAATAAAAGCACTTCTAGGCCCAGAGAAGGGAATGGCTGAGAAAAGAAGTTGCATTTTGAAAAGTCTCTTGAGTTGTAAGTGGAGACACAAAGGAAGCCAGAATTAAAGAGATCCTTTCATAAAACTGGTAATAATTATTATTGGTTATAATTTAAATACTTGATTGCACCAATGTATTCAAAGAAAGCTGTGGTTTGGTTGTGTCCACAGAAATTACAGAATGTAAAACGAAGTTGGAAAGTTGCAAATGGACCTGATTTTGTAAAAGGAAGCAAGAGCATTTGAAATTTAAATAACCAGTCATGGAAATTATTTTGCAAAAAATTTATTAGGGGAAACAGAAAGAAATATGACCAAAAAAGAATAAGGTATCACATATGTTTTTTACAAGACAACATAAAAGGAAGCTTTAAGGATGCCTTCCAGGATGTAGTAATAAGAATCAGTAATATATGCAGAGATTGGGCCTGATGGGTGGAAGCAGGAAAATAAGTAAACAATTACACATTTGAACTAGATTTCATCTTAAGGGGGGAGGAGCCAAGTGACAGCTATTGCAACAAAACCTCCATGTTCTTGACATTTCTCGTCTCCACCAAAAAACCATGTCCATTTGGAAAATGATTCCAGCGAGGTCTTGGTCCTTCTGTGGCCTTTGTGTCTGTCAAGAAGTTCTGAAAAGTACTTCCTGGCAAACCTTACACCCTGAACTTTCTGGGAACTCCAGCTCTCCTTGGAAGAATGAGATATTTATTTTCATTCTTCTCTGCTAGGTCCAGAGAAGTTTAGTACTGCCAGTGGCTGATGCCTACTATACAATATTTTTTTAAGATTATTTATTTATTTGGCTGCAGTGGGTCTTAGTTGTGGCACATGGGATCTTTGTTGCATCAGGCAGGACCTTTTGTTGCTATGCATGGACTCTCTAGTTGTGTCATGTGGGCTCTGGAGCTCGAAGGCTCAGTTGCTGCTGCATGCAAGCTTAGTTACTCCACAGCATGTGGGATCCTAGTTCCTTCCCCAGAGACTGAACCTGTGTCTCCCGCATTGCAAAGCAAATTCTTAAACACTGGACCACCAGGGAAGCCCCTCCAAATATACAACCTTGATATAGCATGTAAAGGTCAAATATAGACCATTAAGTCAACAAAAATACCAACCAAGCATCCTCCATGTGTAAGGCATAATATCAGAGGTATATAAGTGAATTTAAGATATAGTTGCAATCAAGAAATCTACAATCTAGTTATAGAATAGACGTTAGATGTTAACTCTTAATAGATATTGTTAGTTTTTCACAGAAATAAACATGAATAGGATGATCAACAAGGACCATCAAGCTCAGGTAAAGAAGTGATAATTCCCCAGGGACTAAAGAGATCATCATGCTTTCAGGAAATAAGGGGACCTGAGGAAGCCAACACCAAAATCAGATTGGTTATATTCTTTGCAGCCAAAGATGGAGATGCTCTATACAGTCAGCAAAAACAAGACCGGGAGCTGACTGTGGCTCAGATCATGAACTCCCTATTGCCAAATTCAGACTTAAATGAAGAAAGTGGGGAACCACTAGACCATTCAGGTATGACCTAAATCAGATCTCTTATGATTATACAGTGGAAGTGAGAAATAGATTTAAGGGCCTAGATCTGATAGACAGAGTGCCTGATAAAGTATGGACGGAGGTTCGTGACATTGTACAGGAGACAGGGATGAAGACCATCCCCAAGAAAAAGAAATGCAAAAAAGCAAAATGGCTGTCTGAGGAGGCCTTACAAATAGCTGTGAAAAGAAGAGAGGCGAAAAGCAAAGGAGAAAAGGAAAGATATACCCATTTGAATGCAGAGTACCAAAGAATAGCAAGGAGAGATAAGAAACCTTCCTCAACAATCAGTGCAAAGAAATAGAGGAAAACAATAGAATGGGAAAGACTAGAGATCTCTTCAAGAAAATTAGAGATACCAAGGGACCATTTCATGCAAAGATGGGCTCAATAAAGGACAGAAATGGTATGAAACTAACAGAAGCAGAAGATATTAGAGGAGGTGGCAAGAATACACAGAAGAACTGTACAAAAAAGATCTTCATGACCCAGATAATCATGATGGGTTGTTCACTCACCTAGAGCCAGACACCCTGGAATGTGAAGCCAAGTGGGCTTTAGGAAGCATCACTATGAACAAAGCTAATGGAGGTGACGGAATTCCAGTTGAGCTATTTCAAATCCTAAAAGATGATGTTGTGAAAGTGCTGCACTCAATATGCCAGCACATTTGGAAAACTCAGCAGAGGCCACAGGATTGGAAAAGGTCAGTTTTCATTCCAACCCCAAAGAAAGGCAATGCCAAAGAATGTTCAAACTACCGCATAATTGCACTCATCTCACACACTAGTAAAGTAATGCCTAAAACTCTTCATGCCAGGCTTCAGCAATACATGAACCTTGAACTTCCAGATGTTCAAACTAGTTTTAGAAAAGGCAGAGGAACCAGAGATCAAATTGCCAACATTCTCTGGATCGTCGAAAAACCAAGAGAGCTCCAGAAAAACATCTATTTCTGCTTTATTGACTATGCCAAAGCCTTTGACTATGTGGATCACAATAAACTGTGGAAAATTCTGAAAGAGATGGGAATACCAGACCACCTGACCTGCCTCTTGAGAAACCTATATGCAGGTCAGGAAGCAACCATTAGAACTGGACATGGAACAACAGACTGGTTCCAAATAGGAAAAGGAGTATGTCAAGGCTGTATATTGTCACCCTGCCTATTTAACTTATATGCAGAGTACATCATGAGAAATGCTGGACTGGAAGAAGCACAAGCTGGAATCAAGATTGCCAGGAGAAATATCAATAACCTCAGACATGCAGATGACACCACCCTTATGGCAGAAAGTGAAGAGGAACTAAAAAGCCTCTTGATGAAAGTGAAAGAGGAGAGTGAAAAAGTTGGCTTAAAGCTCAACATTCAGAAAACTAAGATCATGGCATCCGGTCCCATCACTTCATGGGAAATAGATGGGGAAACAATGGCTGACTTTACTTTTTTGGGCTCCAAAACCACTACAGATGGTGATTGCAGCCATGAAATCAAAAGATGCTTACTCCTTGGAAGGAAAGTTATGACCAACCTAGACAGCATATTAAAAGCAGAGACTACTTTGTCAACAAAAGTCCGTCTAGTCAAGGCTATGGTTCTTTCAGTAGTCATGTATGGATGTGAGAGTTGGAGTATAAAGAAATATGAGCACTGAAGAATTGATGCTTTTGAAATGTGGTGCTGGAGAAGACTCTTAAGAGTCCTTTTGACTGCAAGGAGATCCAACCACTCCATCCTAAAGGAGATCAGTCATGGGTGTTCATTGGAAGGACTTATGTTGAAGTTGAAACTCCAATACTCTGGCCACCTGATACGCAGAACTGACTCATCTGAAAAGACCCTGATGTTGGGAAAGATTGAAGGTGGGAGGAGAAGGGGATGACAGAGGATGAGATGGTTGGATGGCATCACCGACTCAATGTATATGAGACTGAGTAAACTCTGGGAGTTGGTGATGAACAGGGAGGCCTGGTATGTTGTAGTTCATGGGCTTGCAAAGAGTTGGATAGGACTGAGTGACTGAACTGAACTGAACTGAGAAGGGAAAAGAGCGAACAAGCACATATTCTTGGTAACCTTTTATGGGTTCAGGGGTGGAGTCTAGGAATTTGTTAGTAAGTATCCCAGGACTTCCCTGGTGGTCCAGTGGTTAAGAATCCACCTTGCAAGGTAGGAGACGCCAGTTCGATCCCTAGTCTGGGAAGATCCTACATGCCAAGGGCAACTAAACAGATGAACTGTAACAGCTGAGCCCACAAAGCCTAGAGAAGAGAGAGAAGACAAGAGGAGCCACCGCAATGAGAAGCCCCTATTCTCTGAAACTAGAGAAAGCCTGTGTTCAGCAATGAGGATCCAGTGCAGCCATAAATAAATAAATAAATATAAAACTTGCAAATATTAAAAAACAAACAAACAAACAAGTATCCCAGGTGATTCTGACCCACATTGTCCATGGGTTGAACGCTGAGAAATGATGCCTGGAATCTCCATGCATCACAAAGAAAACAGATGACTAGAGGGCGGTCATGTGGTAAAGTTAAAAGAGGATGGTATCTGGATCAAGATACTCTTGGATAGTTATAAATGTTGGCTCCTTTACTTAGTGACAAAAGAAAAATTATACAATCTCTTTGTTTAATTTTTTTAACCTATACAATGGAAAAGAAAGCACCCACTTGGACTGTTTTCTATGAGTTTTAAATAAGATAACCAGTAGTAGAGTCCAGAACACTATGTGGCATGTAGTAAATGCTCAGTGTTAATTCTCTCTTTTTTTTCTCAGATTGAATTCTGTTGATAAAGTGATACCAAGGACATTTGATAGTTAATGCTATTTGACCTGAATAGAAGAAAACTTGATGATAAAATAATGTAGGCCTTAGCTCTAAAACTGACCCCTCCACACTTTCTCAGTGCACCTACAAATTAGGTTATTTTTGACCTTCCCCTTACAACTGCATTACATAATGATTGCCTTTGAACTATGAATAGAAGTGTCTATGTGCTAAGAGATAGGTCAGGTTAATCTGGCTCCAGGTCTGGTACATGGACTAGATGGCAAACTCTCACTCTTATACTGGCTTTTTATACTGGGAACTTTGATTTATTGGCTCTTTGTGTTTCTAGGAAAGATATTTTCAAGTATATACTGAGAATAAAAAGGAAAGGTGCCAAGAAAAAGATGAGATAAAATTAACAATGATTTGGAATAGATTGTACTAATTTATTGTTATTTTCTCATCAAATTGATTGGCAATCAGAATGAATTTAGGATTCTAATGGTATTATTATAATATAGACCTCAAGAGATGAATATCAGAGCAAAAAGCAATATTCTTTGTACTTAATAGCTGCTCAAGTGTTCATTGAACTTAATGACATCATTCTGAACACATGGTCAACTTCATGCTTCTCCAAGATCTCTTGATAGCTCACTCCTCTACCTCATCTTTACCTTAGTCACCTCATTTGGCTTAAATATTAACTGTACCTCTCACCTTAATTTGGAGCAAGTGACTTCTGCTGGGTACTCAGGAACTGAGATGAAAATATCTGAAAGAGCAAAGCTTTGTTAGCTACTCCCAAGACTCACAAACAAAACACAGTTAGGATAACAGTAAACATTTTAGAAGAAAAATCTGTTTTTATAAATGTTGATCTTCTTTAATCCTGATATGGATCATAAGGACCATTTACCATATAGTACAATGCTGTCCACACGCATGATCCAAGAGTACCTGTTACTTTAAGCTTAGGTACATGAGTTATGCACTCACTCTCTTAACATCACCAGAGGGATAAACAATCCTGGGCAGGAAGCCTGCAGCACACCCCATATGGGAAATCACTCTTTTATCTCTTCCCACTGGAATGCACCTCCTAAAGCAGTCTCTTCTTCATGCCTATGAAACCTCTACAAGCCTCTGTATCCTTATCCTTTCAAGAAAAAGCCTTTTGCTTGAGTCTCCCAGGCCTTCCCTGACCCTCAAAAGTCTGGCTCAAGAGCTAATGATTAGGAAATGTGAAGATGTAAAAACAAAGAACAGCCTCTGGGCTGGAAAACTGGTAACAATTTAGACTACAAGGCAGCTACATTCTCTGACACACATTTCTAAGTTGTTTTGATAGAAGCAGACTCCCACCAAACAAAAACTGCTGACCTCAAATATGTAGACCCCCGACCAATTGAAACCAGAAGATTGGTGATGCTTGAAACTGCACCTTGATGCTAACCAATTCAAGAATTTTGCATAAGCTGTTCAGGCACCCTGCAGTCCCCTCCCCAACAGTGCTTTTAACAGTTCTTTGCCTGTGCCAAGATGCAAAGATGGTTTTGAGGCACACTAGTCTACTGTCTTCTTGGTTAGTAGGTTTTGTCATATAAAGTCACTTTCTTTGCCTCAACACCTTGCCACCTGACATATAGCCTGTCATGCAGCAAGCAGTCGAGCCTGAGTTTGGTAACACACATGAAAACCAGTGCGGTTTGGTGGTATAAGGATGGGTTTGGGGGCTGATGCACCTAGCTGTGGTCCAGGTTTTGCCTAACTCTTCTTGCTTAGGGGCCTAGATCAAGGCCTGTAGTCTACACTCTCATTTTCTCTAACATTTTATACAATTATGGAGTTGGGATAAATGATCATTAAACTCTCCTTCATCCCTGGAAGAGGTTTTTTTTCTAAGGAAAACAAATCAGGATAACCAATAATAGATAACATATGATTTTCATTACCTGCAGCCATTTGTCCTCTAAGTATTAGCAAACACTTAAACATGCTCTTAGCAGAAATACAGAGTTAGGTTCCTGCAAGCCTCAGAACACAATATTTTCATCAACTGGTCAATACATAATCTTGTTTTATGTGTCTATTTAAAAACTCTTTATTTTATACATATTGTTGATTTAACAACATTGAATGCATGGCCAACAGCACTGTAAACGTGTGCCTGAATGAAACTTCTCTAATGTGTATTTTATCCACAAGGAATATTACAGCCTTCTTGTGCTTGGGAACACAGCATTTCAGCACTCTGCTTGGGGACCGTTTTAAATAGATTAAATCACTGACAAAAAGTACAAAATGCTAAAAACATGGCATTAAATAGACCGTGGAAAGGACACATTAACAGTTTGAGAGTTGAAACAAGAAGGCAGAGCATCACCTTGTCTGACCTCAGCTGGGAATGCACGCATAGGGCTATTCAAATTTCTTGACACTTGCCACATGGCTGCAAATGACTATGAAAGCATTGCAAATATTTATTTGGAAGTTACAAATAAATTCTAACAAGTAGGCAAATTTGTAAATATGGAATCCGTGAATAACAAGAATCAACTGTACCAATGTAAAATAAAAAATAAATTATTGTGTTACTTTAAAGTCTCTTGTTCCTAAAAGCAGCGGACTTTCTTCCAAATCTTGACTTCAAGCTGTGTAGTAATCTCCTTAATTCCCTTATGTGTTGGCTAAAATTACAACTCCATCTCACAGATGGTGTAATGTAGAGATGATGAAGCAGCTTCCTAAATGTCCCCAAGCAATGCAACCACTGTGCCAGGATAACTCAGGAGTGTGAAACTAAGCCTGTAGTTGCCCCACTGGGCTGTCCTGTTCCAGCTCAATTACTCACAGAAAATTTGTTCTCCCTTCAGGACCTGTTAGCTAAGTCCTATTCTTAGGTTCCGTGGTGGAATTCTGCAAATCATTCTGGGACACACCTTCTGGAATTGTTGTTGTTCAGCCACTAAATTGTGTCCAACTCTTGGCGACTCCATGGACTGCAGCATACCAGGTTTCCCTGTCCTTCACTATCTCCTGGAGTTTGCTCAAACTCATCTCATTTGAGTTGATGGTGCCATCCAACCATCTCATCCTCTGTCATCCCCTTCTCCTCTTGCCATCAATCTTTCCCAGCATCAGGGTCTTTTCCAATGAGTTGGCTCTTTGCATCAGGTGGCCAAAGTATCAGAGTTTCAGCTTCAGCATCAGTCCTTCCAATGAATATTCGGGGTTGATTTCCTTTAGGATTGACTGGTTTGATCTCCTTGCAGTCCAAGGGCTGCTTAAGAGTTTTCTCCAGCACCACAAATTGAAAGCATCAATTCTTTGGTGCTCAGCCTTCTTTTTAGTCCAACTCTCACATCCATACATGATTACTGGAAAAACCATAGCTTTGACTATATGGACCTTTGTCTGGAATTGTAGCAAATGGTTATAACTGTCAACTTTTAATTTTGTCCTCTAAGAGTGTTATCTGAGGATTAATAGATGTTCTTTTACCACAGTTCTTTTGTCTCAGAGTTAGAATTGATGACATTTTATCCCCTACCCCCTATATACAAGCAAGTTTCAATGTTATAGCCTCAATTAGGACATTCCTGTCTGGTTTACTACAGTGCATGTATTTAAGAACCATACTATTCACTATCCCTTTTCTATAGGGCAAGAAACATTTTTTATTCCTTTTAAAAGTTTCCCTGTATTCCCCAGGATGTCTGTAGCAGTTCCTGGGGTATAGAGCTCACAGTACACACTGAAACTGTATTCTTTGCAGTTGGAGAAGTGTAGTTAGAGGGGAACAGCATTGTGGAGCACTTTAAGACCTGATAAGTACTGTATGAAACTCCAATACTTTGGCCACCTCATGCGAAGAGTTGACTCATTGGAAAAGACTGTGATGCTGGGAGGGATTGGGGGCAGGAGGAGAAGGGGACGACAGAGGATGAGGTGGCTGGATGGCATCACTGACTCGATGCACATGAGTTGGGGTGGACTCCAGGAGTTGGTAATGGACAGGGAGGCCTGGCACGCTGTGATTCATGGAGTCGCAAAGAGTTGGACACGATTGAGCGACTGAACTGAACTGAACTGAAGCACTGTATTATATTATCTCCCTTAATCTTTAAGAATCGTGCACATTATATATTATCTTCATGTTATAAATGGAGAAACAGGTCTGAAAGGATTTACATAACATGTCTAAAGTCACAAAGCTAGTCAGCAAAGAGCTATGACTGAAACTTCTTCTCCAACAGCACAGTTCAAAATCATCAATTCTTCAGTGCTCAGCTTTCTTCACAGTCCAACTCTCACATCCATATATGACCACTGGAAAAACCATAGCCTTGACTAGATGGACCTTTGTTGGCAAAGTAATGTCTCTGCTTTTTAATATGCTATCTAGGTTGGTCATAACTTTCCTTCTAAGGAGTAAGCATCTTTTAATTTCATGACTGAAACTTAGAGCCTGCTTTCCACACCCCGCCCCCCCCCCCCTTAACCAGGGCCTATGGCTTGGCTTAGGGCTTCCCTGGTAGCTCAGCTGGTAAAGAATCCATCTGCAATGCAGGAGACCCAAGATAATCAAAAATAAACTAATAAATTTTAAAATTTTTTAAAAAGAAAATGAAGGTTAATGAAAGTAAGTATATCACAAGTTGAATGTGAACTACAGTATCAGACAACTCTAAACAGTGCATAAAATGGCTTTCATTTCACATCAACTTATCTTTCAAGTAATTACACAGCCTCCAGATTATTACACAAGAAGACAAGTAACCGGCATTCTCTTCTCTCCATTATTACTTATTGGACATTGTAAGTCTGTCTGGAATTGAGAAAATAATACAATTCTCATTATAGAGATGATGTTCAAAAAGCTTAATATTTCCCAAAGATTCTCACGTACCAATTATGTGTCAAGCATTTGTCCATTGTCGACCATGTACCAACGGTCAACTCTAGATATCTTAAGATCCTTTCAATCAAAGGTCTATTATTTTCTGTGGCTACTCTAAGATTCTACCAGTATATCTAAACCCACTAAAAGTCTTTGGAAGTATATATAAGCTCATGAAAGATATTTTTTTTTTCCTTTTGACATCTGCTGAAACAATTCCAGTATTCTCAGAGTTGAAATTCTTTCCTTTTAAGATTTATTTATCACAGTTCATTGATAAAAAATCATGAAACCCTTAGAACTCTGCTCAATGTTATGTGACAGCTGGATGGGAGAAGAGTTTAGGGGAGAATGGATACATATATATGGCTACATCATTTTTCTATGCACCTGAGACTATCGCAACTTTTGTTAATGGCTATACTCCAATATATAATTTTAAATAATTTTTTAAAAGAATTGCAAAAGGTAAAATAAATAAAGTTGATGAATTAAATAAGAACTAAGAAAGAAAGAAAGAAAGAATCATGAAACCCTTAGAAGGAGCCTCGGAGTTTATTTTGTTCAACTGCAGTCCTCTCCATAATATCCATGCTCAGATTTAGCAGTTCCAATGATGAGGGTTTCTCTATTGTTGGTACCATTTTGAGAAAACTCTTTCAAGGATTTATTTAAAACCCCATCTTTCAGTGATCTCTACCTACAAGTCATAGCTCTTTCTTCTTGAAGTGGAAAGAGTAAGTCCAGATAGTTTTGAAATGACTCTATGGTGTGATCATAAGCCCAGAACAATACTAGTTTATGAGTCCTGCCCTGGTTTCCCATCTGGTTTAGTATGTGATCCAAACTTTTCATTGTGCAGTAAAATTTTACTGTAATAGTTGCTTTAGATTCAGCTTTAAACAGTTAGGCAGGTCTCTCCTTTGTTCCTCTAGCTTCTACCATGGTCTTATCTTGTAGTGGGTGAGACCCAGGTGGTACTAGTGGTAAAGAACCCTCCTGCCAATGCAGGAGACATAAGAGATGCGGGTCGATCCCTGGGAAGATTCCCTGGAGGAGGGCATGATGGCTCACTCCAGTATTCTTACCTGGAGAAATCCATGGAGGCTGGTGGGCTATAGTCCACAGGGACAAAAAGAGTTGGACACGACTAAAAGG
This sequence comes from Oryx dammah, assembly GCF_014754425.2. Taxonomy (NCBI): domain Eukaryota; kingdom Metazoa; phylum Chordata; class Mammalia; order Artiodactyla; family Bovidae; genus Oryx; species Oryx dammah. The sequence continues at coordinate 42,577,805 of NW_024070205.1, read as the reverse complement.
ACTTAATCACAGGTGAGACATACTTGTAGGGCATAGGGTTCTTATTCTTATATGTGACTAAATCTGAAAGATGCTCAGGGATAGCTCATCTCTCTATGCCTATGCCTCACCTTTCCTCAATCTTTCTGAATTCCCTTTCAAAAAAAGTTTTATGATAAAAACAAACTGAGCACAGACATGAATTGTTAGGTATAGTTGACTCTTTCTCTCTTTGACAGTTCTAGGGGCATTCAGCACTACTGTGACTGGCCACCTGGTAAAGCAATCAGTTGTACTGTGACCATTTGCAAGGGCTGCAAAATACATGAAGCCATGAGGTCACAGTCAGCAAAGTGACTGTAAATAAGAAATGTGGTAAATTACAGTTTAGGTACATCTGAAATAAGTGGAAGAAATAAAAGCAGAGTAGTCCTATCTGTGGAACAGGAAGAGAACACTTTAAACAGTTGGGTACTGCTGTTTTGTCATTTATTGTATAGTGTAAAATCAACAACTATTTGTTTTACTGTTTGACATTGCTTTTTTAGACCGCAATAAACACTTTTGGCAGCAATAAGTTTAAAAGAGGAAGCATGGGTTTTGTAGAAAAATAAGAAGTGAATTTTGATTACTCAAGAGAGTGAATGATAAACATGTAACTTGCATGAAATGTTTCATGACATTTACCACCCACCATAGGGTCTTAGTGGTATAAATTACCACATGAAAACCAGAAGACACAAATCTGCTGGAGAAGCATCAGCAGTTACTTCAAAAGTCAGTAACAAGTTTATATAGACTGTTTTCTCTTTATAACCAAAGGAGGCATCCTTTATATCATTTAATGAGATATAACTTTTCATTTAGATCAAATGGCTATTCTAAATCACTTTCACTCATTATTTATTCCAAGATTTTGGGGGACATAAATTCAAAACAAAGCAATAGCTGTTAGTGTGTGGCTTCATGAACCAAAGAAGAAATTCGCAGTTGAATACTGAGAGTTTTATATTGGTCATTAAATACTACAAACAAAAAATTAGCTCATCCCACCCAATTATGTTTCTTTTTCCATCAATTTCACATAATCAAAGCCAACCTACTAGAAATTCATTCTCTTGACAGTGAAATATCTGATGTTGTTGTGAATGTAAATTCAGTTTAAAATAGATGACATTGGAGATAAAGCTATATTTTGCAGTAATAATACAGCACAAATTTTGGTGAAACACGTTTTTAATATATTAAGAAGCTATGGTGTGGGGACTTCCCTGGTGGCTCAGTGGTAAAGAATCCACCTACCAATGCAGGAGACAAAGATTCAGTCTCTGATGCAGGAAGATCCCATATGCTGCAGAGCGACTAAGCCCAAGCACCACAACTATTGATTCTGTGCTCTAGAGCCCAGGAATTGCACCTACGCAAGCCCACGTGCTCTAGAGCCTGTGCTCTGGAATAAAAGAAGCCACCTCAATGAGAAGCCCGTGCACTGCAACAAGGAGCAGCCCCCACTCACAGCAGCTAGGGAAAGCCAGCACAGCAACAAAGCATAGCAAACATAAATAATGAAAATTTTTTTTCAAAAAGTAAAAAGAAAAAAAGCTGCAAAGCAGAGTGCACTTGGAATTGGATGTGGTGCACACATATCCAGTTTAGTTGCTCAGCTGTGTCCTACTTCTTTTGACCCCATGGACTATGGACCGCCAGGCTCCTCTGTTCATGGGATTGTCCTGGCAAGATTACTGGAGTGGGTTGCCATTTCCTCCTCCAAGAGATCTTCCTGACCCAGGGATGGAACCTCTATCTTCTGCATTGCAGGTGGGTTCTTTACCGCTGAGCCACCAGGGAAGCCCATAACTTTGTCAGAATAAGTTGTGATATTCCACCAATTGATATAGAAACTGTAGATTTCACACATACAACTGTGTTTTTTTGAATATACAGTGTAACTAAATTCTAAACTTTTGTGACAAAACTGATTTTAAATTTTAAGGAGATACTTTGGCAAGGTGGTTCATGTTTTCTCCCTTTGCTATTTTAAATTAGATTTTTTAAATGCTTGAACTTTTAAAGTAGTACTTAGTAAAATAACCAGGTGACCTGCAATGAAAATAAACATTTTTATGAAGGATTTCTATAAACTGGGATTGATTTTTTTTTTTCAAAATCAGTTGGAAATTTTTAATAAATGTGTTCAATGAATGGACCAGAGAAATACTTCAGCTATTAAAGCTTTGTATATACTGTACAATACTGAAATATATTGAATATTTTATTGGATAGATTAAAGAAAACTTGCAATGAGAAAGGTACTGACCTGTATCCCTCCAAAAGGAATAAATTGATCAAATTAAATGGTGAAAATTCAAACACTGTACATAATAACTTTTATAATCAGTAAGGATTAGCTTTGTCCCAGTTACTAAGCAAAACACTTCATATACTTTGTCTTTGATGTTCCCAAGTATGAAGAAACAGTAATAGTGAAAACAAATAGTAATAATACTGTTATTATCCTGGGATTTTGCTTCTGTTTCATTTGGGGATTTTGCTTCCTTTGTTTTTCTTTTTTGACAAGAATCTGGAGCTGAAAAGAGCAAGGTGAATTTACTCAAGGTCATGTGGCATAGGCAAAGAGCTCATGCAGCTTCCTTAGACTCCAAACCTGTATTCGAAACCATTACACTCCAGTGAAGCATGGCTAGCTAGCAATTGCTGAGGCTTTTAACACTGATACTATGCTACCGTAATGGCTTAGTTGGTAAAGAATCTGCCTGCAGTGCAGGAGACCAGAGTTCAATCCCTGGGTTGGGAAGATCCCCTGGAGAAGGGAATGGAAACCCACTTCAGTATTTTTGCCTGGAGAATTTCAGTATTTTTGCCTGGAGAATTCCAGAGCCTGGCGAGCTATAGTCCATGGGGTCGCAAAGAGTTGAACACAACTGAGGCAACTACCACTTCCACTTCCGTACTACCAAACTTTACTTTGCATAAATTATTCTATCAAAAAATACCCAAATGTTTCCCAATGTTCTTTTCCAAATCCAAAACTACATTGCCACATTAAACTTCTTTTCAATTTAAATATACTATTATTTCTTGGTTAAAATCATAATTCATCCTTGGGAAGATATAAAAAATTTTAACTCTTTCATTTTACAAATGAGAACTCTGAAACCCCAAAATGCTTAATGATATCCTCAAAGACACAATGCAAGCTGAAGACAGAGCTGAATCCAGAAGCTAGGGGGCTTAGCTCTCTCTTCTAATGCATTTCATTATTTCAGAGAGAATTTAAATCTCTGCAAGGATGTTAGCAAGAGTCTAAGTCTACATTCTTAGCCACAGAGAAGTCAACAGTGCTTCTGCAGCGGTAGAAAGCTCCAATAGCTTCAGGGTGTTCACCCACAAAATTGTGGAGAAGTCAAGAAGGGCTGCTCCAGTAAGAAAGAAACACATTGGGAAAACAAAGATGGAGGGAATTAGGCACCTTGGAGTTGCTTGTGTTTTTTCTTCTTTCTTAAAATAAATTTTATTAATCTTTTTTTAAATTGGAGGATAATTGCTTTACAATGCTGTGTTGGTTTCTGCCATACAACTCAAATCAGTTATAGCTATATATATATCCCTTCCGTTGTGAGCCTCCCTCCTACTCCAATGGCCCCCATCCCATCCCACCCCTCTAGGTTGTCACAGAGTGCTGGGCTCAGCTCCCTGTGTTATACAGCAGCTTCCCACTGGCTATCTATTTTACACATGGTAGTGTATATATATGTCAATGCTACTTTCTCAATTCGTCCCATGCTCTAATTCTCCCACTGTGTCCACAAGACCACCCTCCGTGTCTGAATCTCTATTTTTTATTAAAGTTCATTGTTTCTGAGAGAACATTTTCATTTGCAGGAAGCAAGGAGTGCAGGTCCATAAGTCCTGTCTTTCCTGACTCACTTCCAGAGAAATGAAGAACAAGACCAAAGTGGCTACCAGATACCCCTGCTAACAAAACTCCCCCAAAAGGCCCTTTCCCTGGTGTTCAGATGATATCATCAGCTTCAAGTGTCTCCAAGCGGGACTGGCTGCTCCCAGAAATCTGTCAGCTGAGTGTTTGGAAGAAACTGAGAAATCCTTGAGAAACACAGAGGGATCAAAAGTCCTTATTAAAGTATCAAAAGAGCTCTGGATTTAATAAGAAGCAAACGAGATCAGATGGAGAGGATTCCAGAGATTGGTTCTAGTGTGGAAGACTCATGGCAAAGACCAGAAGAGAGGAACATATTGATAGGAGCAGCACTCACTTGGAAGCAGAGTGTTAAAACAATGTGCAATTGAATTTCTCTGCCCTTGAACCTGGAGGAGTGTGCAGAAGTAAGCGATTACTCTAACAGTCACATCTTTCCTAAGAGATCTCATCCAAGAAAATTAATGAATTACAACAAAACTTTAAGAGAAAAAGAGGAAACACCCAGCCTTCTCTCTTACCAGAGAGACTTTGTGTTTCCAGATTTGCAACACAGTTAGTCAGCCATCAGCTCTCTAACAGTTTGATTAAAAGAAGGCTCTAGAGAAATTACAGACTTCTCTCATCAACCAACCAACTAACTAACCAACCAAACAAAACTGCAGTCTATATACTTTGTTTTAGAGTAAAACACAAACATGCTATTACGTAAAACAATGGTTCATGGTAATGAACCTTAACATACTCCTAATATTTGAATAGACCAAAAATAGCTAAATGCTCAGGTCTGTGCAAATAGTGAGGTATCAGAACTAACATAGAAGATTTCTTCCATAGAGAATTAGGAACTCCATAAGTTTTATCTCCCTGTATTCTCAGTGAAACTTGAAAAGAAGCCAATTTGTGAAGAGAGATTTATCCCTATGGGATCAATCAAACTGATGGCAGCAATCTTCCCTTTTAAACTGCAGGTGTATAATGAATGGAATGTAGTAAGTTATGACAGTGAAATGAAAAATAAAGAGAAAAGCATAGTACCTAGTGTTCACTGTGTATGATAAATACTCAAACACAGAATCTAAGATCTCAATTGGCTTAATTATTTCTGTAAAAATAGAAGTATTTGCCACAAATTTAATTTTTAAAATTTCATCCTTTTTGACAGAACTTCACAGAAATTCCAGTTCAGAAATGTATTCTGAGGAAATTATGCATGCATACAAAATCTTAGCTACAGAGTTGTTTATTGTGTGTGTGTGTGTGTGTGTGTGTGTGCGTGTGTGTGTGTGTGTGCGTGTCACTTCAGTCGTATATGACTTTTGGGGATCCTATGGACTATAGCCCACCAGGCTCCTCTGTCCATGGGACTCTCCAGGCAAGAATACTGGAGTGGGTTGCCATGCCCTCCTCCAGGGGATCTTCCCAACCCAGGGATTGAACCCGAGTCTCTTATGTCTCATGCATTGGCAGGCAGGTTCTTTACAACTTGTTAGGGGAAAAGATTTTGCTCCAAAAAAGTTTGCCACTTGGAGGGAGAAAGCAGGGGGTTGGGATCCTGGGAATTGAGAGTAATCCTTCCCCATTGCCACTTCCAAATGTGTAGAGGAAATGGGACCATGTTCCCTGTTGGATTTCACTCCCTCAGGCCAGCTGGTGGGTTTGTGGCAAGGAATGTAATGTTGCCTTACTCTCGGGAGAGCTGCATGCAGAGGAAATTCTTATTTCCTATGTCTTTTTGAAACTTGGATAAGATTTTCCTCCTACATGCAAATTTGAATCTTAGAGAAGTTTACTCTGTATTCCTCCGTCAGTGCAATTTTCCTTATTTTTAGCCCTTATTCATCCACATGTCTTTCTGAGAATTGTTGTTTAGTTGCTAAGTCATGTCCAATTCTTTTGGGGCCCCATGGACTGTAGCCCACCAGGATCCTCTGTCTGTGGTATTTTCCGGGTAAGAATACTGGAGTGGGCTGCCATTTTCTTCTTCAGGGGATTTTCCTGACACAGGGATCGAACCTGAGTCTCCTGCACTGGCGGGCAGATTCTTTACCACTGAACCACCTGGAAAGCCCCTTTCTGAGAGTGGAGTTTCAGAAATATTATTGATCTCCAATCTACTGAACTTTTGAAATTCTGGGAATCCACTGTTCTGTAAGCAGGAAATTGTATATTAAAAGAAACAATTATTGAAGGGATGAATGGATAAACAGATGGGTGAATGGATGCAGGAATGGATGGGTATATGGAAGAGATCTCAGTAACAGTTTATTTTTTATGTCTATGGTGTGCTTAGCGCCAGTCTCCTGGTAGGCGACAGTCTAATGGGATGGCAAAGAATCGGACACGACTGAGCAGCTTCACTGGCGCTTAGTACTGTGCCAGGCCCTGGGAAACCAAGAGAGTAGGAATCATGATTGCTATTCTTGGGGAGCTTAAATAACATTACGTTGGACTACAAGTCACCAGGTTAAGAGTCTCCCTAAGTTGAACCTATTGTTAGGAATGGCTCACTCCCTGAAGGCAAGCAGGATCATACTAAGATCATGAACTCCACCTGCTCCTAGGCACAGGATGGGGACTGGAAAATATTGAGATACCACAAAGATACTCCTGTCTCTGATCTCGACTACTTGGTTGGAAGTTTATGTGCTATTCAGGTGGTAATAGCTAAGTGATCATTTTACAATTAAATAATTAATTTGGCTGTGTCGGGTCTTAGTTGTGGCATGTGGGGTCTTTACTGACACTCCAAAGGCCAGGGCTCCATAAAGCAAAGGGCTCAGGGCAGAAGTCCTTGCTTGTCTAATGGTAATAGTAAAAGTAGGCATTTCTATTTTTTTCAAATGACCTTCCCCTGGACTCACTTTGTCCCATACACTAGATACCCATAGTTATTTTAGGCATTAAACTTAATAAATAGTGACCTTGGTCATGGAAAATTCTACCTCCCTACCTTGAGTCGGACATACACCATTGAATTTCCAAACAGCTCATCGTTAATGACAGAAGTCTGAGCACATACTTCTTAAATGTATCTTTCAAGGCTCCAAATAGATTAAGGGAAAGAGATATGAGGTCTTGCTCCTATATTCAGATCAAATTACTCTAATTTTTCTCTGTTTTATATTATTTGATTGTGTCAATCATGAAGCTAATGAGTTAGATGGCTTTCTTCTTTAAACCAAGAGCCTTCAACCAAATTAAGATTACTCAGCTAAGGATTTCCCTGGTGGTCCAGTGGTTAAGAATCTGCCTTGCAATTCAGGGGACTTGGGCTCAATCCTGGGTTGGGGAACTAAGATCCCACAAGTTATGGAGCAATTAAGCCTGTATACTGCAGCTTCTGAGTCCATGCAAGCTGGAGCCCATGTGCCACGACTAGAGAGTCCATGTACTGCAATGAAAGACCCCACATGATGCAATGAAAATCATACTTCAACTAAGACCCAAGGCAGCCAAGTAAATAAATAATTTTAAAAGATCACTTAGCTATTACTACTTGAATAGCATGTAAACTTCTAGCCAAGTAGTAAAGATCATAGGAGTTCAAGCTATTTGGGTAACTTATGTCCAAAGAACAAAAGTAGGACAAGGAAAAAAGTATGGAGTCTAGGGCATCCCTTGTTCCAAACATAGAGGCAAAAGGCAGAGCTCTGTGGGAAGAAAATGGAACTTTTCCTGAGACAGTCTGAGACTGACATGAAGCTGCTCAAGCCGTGTAGCTTTAGAGCACAGGAGATGAACTGTGGTATATATTCCTTTAAAGAACCATTCTTCACTTTTGATGGGGAATAGAGCATGGCTTTTTCACAGCGATGACTCATGAGCATTCTGAGGCTTGGCTACTTTGGAGGCATTGGAAGTTGGTACCCTCAGCACTGATATCAGTATTCTTATAGTGAACACTGGCAGAGACGACAGTGGTCCAAGAGTTTTGCTCACATCAACTGTATATAAGTAGGTTCTAGAGTAGAAGAACCTAGCATGTACAACTGTCAGTGTGGTCAACATGCATCACAACTTCTCTTTATACACTGAGTCGCAATGGTATTTACTATAGACCAAACCTCTTCCTTCACTTCCCTGAAAAGTATTTCTAGGAAGTCAACTCTGAATATTCATTGGAAGAACTGATGCTGAAGCTGAAGTTCCAAGACTTTGGCACCTGATGTGAAGAGCTGACTCATTAGAAAAGACCCTGATGCTGGGGAAGATTGAGGGCAGGAGGAGAAGGGGACAATAGATGAGATGGTTGGATGGTATCATCGACTCAATGGACGTGAGTTTGAACAAACTCAGGGAGATAGTGAAGGACAGGGAAGCCTGGCTTGCTGCAGTCCATGGAGGCACAAAGAGTTGGACATGACCAAGAAACTTAACAACAACAAACTTCTTCCTTCATTTCTCCGAAAAATATTTCTTAGAAAAATGGAAAGAACTTGGGATTTAGACATAGACCTGAATTCAAGTTCTGGTCCTTTCAATTGTGAGTTGTGCCTCTTTGCACAGGTCATTTAATCCTTTGGAGGCTAAGCCTCCGTACCTTTAACATACGGAAAATATTGACTTCCTAGACACAGCATTGGTAAAGAATCTGTAGGGGCCTCTCCAGGTGGTTCAGTGGTAAAGAATTCACCCGCCAATGCAGGAGACACAGGTTCAACCCTGGAGCCGGGAAGATCCCCTGGGGAAGGAAATGGCAACCCACTCCAGTATTCCTGCCTGGGAAATCCCATGGACAGAGGAGCCTGGCAGGCCACAGTTCATGGGGTCACAAGGAGTCAGACACAACATCATGATTAAACAGCAGCATCTGAGGCATCATGAAGAGTAAATGCACCTTGTATGCCTGCTACCACTTCTGTGTTACTAGTCACATGGTTATTCTTTTCCGAGGGCCTACAGTTATCACTGTGGTCTTCTATGGATATATGTATCGTGGTTCTTAAAAAATGTGGGCTTCCTTGCTGGAGCCTTTTTCTGGTTGCCAGCTATTGTGGTGACTAATTATGTGCAAATGTGTGCTCTCCACCAAAAGTTGTAAGAGGCAGAAAACTCATTTCTTCAGTGCCCTTGAAAAGCACAAGACACTAATGCGTGTCTGTGTGCCAGCAGTTTAGAAATGAAAATTTCCACATTCCTTCTGCCTGGTCTCATTAATTCTCCCCACCCCATTGGTGTTAAGGTTTTATAAATAAGCAAGACAGGATTGATTTGTTCCATTTCAGCAAACTGTAAAAGAAAACAGTCAAGAAATCACTCCCATCATCATCACTGCCTCCCCCCCAATCATGTTACTCTTTAAAACTGGGCAAAAGCCTGTGTTGCCTTTCCCAATTAGGTGAAAGATGATTTCATTTCAGTAATCTTTGGGGAAGTTATTTCTGGTTTGTGCAAACTTGCTAAAATAATACAGCAGACTTCATAAAGAGTCCAGCTTGATTTCTCCCTGGCTAAAGGGAGATTCAAGATGCAGGAAGACCTGACCACACCAGTATTATTAGGATTTACTATGTTTAGTCGGACCTACATGGGTGTAGCCTAGAGGAATGGAAGGAACATTGAGGGGAGAATTGGAATACCCAGGGGGCCTTAAAGATGTCTGGTACTGGGGTTTGCAAACATTTTCAGGAAAACCCTGGAGATTCTAGGCAAAGGTTGACTTTTGGTTATAGACAGGGAGAGGAAGAAGAATATTCAGCCATAGCCAACCTACTTTTGTAGATTCTACACATTGTTGTTATTTAGTTGTTCAGTCCTGTCCAATGCGTGCAATCCCATGGACTGTAGCCCACCAGGCTCTTCTGTCCACAGGATTTCCCAGGCAAGACTACTGGAGTGGGTTGCCATTTCCTCCTCCAGGGGATCTTCCCAACCCTGGGATCAAACCTGCAACTCCCATGTCTCCTGCATTGGCAGGCAGATTTTTACCACTGAGCCACCAGGGAAGCCCAGATTCTCCATATAGGCTTCCACATACGGTCAGTTTCACCCACCAATATAATCCAGAAATACTTCATTGTTTGAGTTCTCTCTACAGTTTTCCATTTGATCAGCCTCTTGCCAACGCTTAAACAGCTCCAGTGACAGAGCTCCCAAGGCAGCCATCTTTGGACAGATGTTCCCTAAATTCCCTTCTAGCTCTATTAATCTCCACCAATGTATGAATATAAACAGGAAAGACAATGGTGTGAAGACCTAGATTGAAAGCGTTTGTCTAACTTAACTCATCAGTCCAAAGCATCCTACGCAGTTACTTTTTTGTCCGTAGCTAACAAGGATAAAAACAATTTCAAATTAATTTTATTTTAGCATATTTTTAAAACATGTGAAACTACACCCCCCTCTTTGACACAGGGTGTTGCTTTTTCTCTTCAATAGGGAAAACATTCACATCAGGATTGATTTAATTTTTTTTCCCCTTTTAAATCATAAACAGTCCTGGTACAAGAAACAGTAGCTGTTATTGATTAAAAGTTCATTTGCTTTGCCTGAGCTGATGATTGATCGTTGGAGGGCAGGAGGGGTGTTGGATTTTGGCTGAGAGATTGGAAGTGGGGCAATTTTGTCACATTACCTGTTCTTTATATAAGTGTTAGTGTTGGAGGAAATTTAGGTTTGGAGAGAGAGCTTTTTTTTCTCTGTACATTTTAGTAGATGTTGGTTCAACTTTTTGTTTTGTTTTGTTTCTTACTATGCTGGGTTCACCAGCTTTAAGTACCTGTAGTGCACATGAGCTGGTGAGAGGCCCTCTAAATGGGCTTTTAATGGTCTGTTGAATAAAGCAGCTACCAGTTCAGGAAATGCATGCATTTTATAGGTGCATATTTTCAAAGCTTCCATTTGTGAGTGCCAGTTGAGAGGTGCCTTTGTGTATGTTCTTCACAGACCCACTACAGCAATAAAGATTGCCTCGGGAAACATTAAAAAACAAGGAATAAATTTCCTTGTCCCATTTATACTTCTAATGTCAAAAATAATAATTTCTGTGGGTAACAGAAGTATCTTTCCTTTAGAAAAGTTATCTGAGCCCATTGGAAAATTATAATTTCACATGAGTGTGGCAATCCGATTTATTGAATGCATTTGTCAGTGATATTTTGTAATCATTTCAAAGAAAGTAAGAAGTAATTAACAGTTATAACAAAATTCTTAGTCTTTGGTTTTCTAATCTTTATGTGTTGTGAACATTATCTCTCTTTTAGTTTTAACTGTAGCAAACATCTACCAAGCACTGGAGATTCTTGAATGTATCAGTTAGTACAACATCTGGAAATAATAGCGATCTTTGCACAACACCATTTAATATTGATGTATTAAATTTAAAATAACAGAATATATAATATGACACCAAGTTTTATTAGATAGTAATAAAAGCAACAAGGAGCAGCACTAAACATTTGAGGAAAAAATGTGGTGGGAAATGTTGGAGTTGAAAGATATTCCTTTAAATGTATTTTTCTGAAAAATTGGAAAGACCACTATGATTCATACTTAATGGTACAATACTTTGGCTAAAATTGTATAAGAATGGTGTTTTTTAAAGCATAGTTTGAGAAACTTATCATAAATAGAGATGCATGGAGATGCTGAGTTTCTAGAGTGCTTATGTATCATAAGTAAGACTTTTCCCATTGATTTAAAGTCTTCAGGATGGTCTAAGCCTGAAACCAAAAAGAAAACCAAAATAAAGCTGATAAATTTGACTACCAAGAAATGTAAATTTTCAATTTATTTTAAAAAATACCAGAAGAAAACAGCAAAAAAAAGAGACAAGCTGAAAAAATATATTTGCCACATGTATTATAATGTATTCAGTTCAGTTCAGTTCAGTCTCTCAGTCGTGTCCGACTCATTGCGACCCCATGAATTGCAGCACTCTAGGCCTCCCTGTTCATCACCATCTCCTGGAGTTCACTCAGTCTCACGTCCATCGAGTCCGTGATGCCATCCAGCCATCTCATCCTCTGTCGTCCCCTTCACCTCCTGCCCCCAATCCCTCCCAGCATCAGAGTTTTTTCCAATGAGTCAACTCTTCGCATGAGGTGGCCAAAGTACTGGAGTTTCAGCTTTAGCATCATTCCTTCCAAAGAAATCCCAGGGCTGATCTCCTTCAGAATGGACTGGTTGGATCTCCTTGCAGTCCAAGGGACTCTCAAGAGTCTTCTCCAACACCACATTGGAGAAAAGCGTCAATTCTTCGGCACTCAGCCTTCTTCACAGTCCAACTCTCACATCTATACATGACCACAGGAAAAACCATAGCCTTGACTACTATACTTAAAATAATGAGAGTTTGTGCAATTAAATAAATGAACAACTAATACTAGGGTAGAAAATAATGGGCAAAAGAAAGCAATAAGTAAGTTACAAAATAAGAAATATATACAGCCAATGTGTACAGTGAAATTATTCAACATTATCACTCACCAAAGAAATACATATTAACATGATGAAATGACATTTGTTTCTATCAATCTATGGGTCTGGGGAAATGAACACAGTTATATACTACTATGTATGTTAGCATAACTTTAGGAAAAATAATTTGGGAACACCCATCAAAAGCCTTAAAAATTTTTATACATTTAATATAATAATAATTCTACCTCAAACATATGTTGCTATCCCTCAGTTTTTCCTTTATGTAAATTTTTTTTTGTATGACATCCTTTGTATCACCATTTAAAATGAAAAATTGGAAACTATCTCAGTGTGTAATTCTAAAGGACAGGTTCAGTAAGTTATGACATAGCTCAGAATCTAATCTGTAAGGTCTTTAATCATTGTGTTATCAATGTTTCCTTATGAATATTAATAGGCACTCAAAATATTAAATGATAAAAGCAAGTTTCAAAGGGGTATTATGATATGATTCTGTTTTTGTTAAACTGTATATGCAGAGAAAAAGGATGGAAGTTCACATATCAAGGTATCTATTATTGGTATATGTGGATGGGCAGAATTATGTATGTTTATTTTTTTTTTTTATTCTACATACATTTTTCTTATAATGATTGTGTGTGTCAGTCTGAGAGAAAAAAATTATTTTTAAGATTTCATCTTGCAGAAGCTGTCTATGGAGACCAAAGAACATATCTAGCTTAAGACATGTTATTACCTCCAATGGTAACTTTTTTCCTCTGAAAATAGGCTCTCTTACAGATTCTTCCTCTCTAAAATACTTTTCACCCATTTTATTCATGGTTCATCTCAGCTGGTGATGCCTTTCATATTTCTCCAAGGGATCATATAGTTTGCTTCCATGCAATAAACCCTCCCAATCACTGGTCATGAAATCAAACCACTCTAAATTAAGATCTTTGGAAGGGAAAAGCCAACTCAATGAATAGCTTTGTATGATTTAAATGAATCCCTGAAGAAATAAATCAGACTCTTGGCTTTCATCTTATTCCCAGCCTCTGGAATAAGAATGTTAAGTCAGCCAACTTAATGCTTAGAGAAACCAAAAAAGAAAATAAAATGTTTAGGAAAACCAAAAAAGAAAAGACAACTTTCAATCCTAGTTTCCATAACAAAGATAAAGATACCCATTGATCTCATTTTTTGAGCATCTATGTAAAGGAGATTAGTATGACCTAAATACATTTAAAATGAACATCAGGAACAAACTTGGAGGGAAAAAATGCAGAAATAACATATAGGTTTTGCAATTGGCAAAATCTCAGGGCTTCATAGCTCAGCTCTGCATCTTGGAAACTGTGAGGATGTAGAGAAAGCACTTAAATCTTCCGAGGGGAGATTATACCAAAGTAAAGGTGTTACAAATATTAAAATCACATTAAATATATCATGCACTAAGTATCAGCTTACTTTATTCCCAGGAGAAGAGTTAGAAGGCAGAGGAGGAGAAAGCAAGAAATTCTTCTCACTTCCGATCGTCATGTTCAGAATTTCAGGCACAGCCCTAGCAATATGGTGGGGGAAACATACATGTGTTTGGAAGAAGGAAAACATACATAATGATTGAGAGGAAGGATTATTTTAAAATAATTTTAACATCTGAGTATAAGAACAAAGAAAAACCCATGGTCATAAAGAGAAGTAACAATGAAGATACTGTAAAGGAAGCTTTGGGTCTGGAATCCATAGATCATTATTTTTGAGAGTCAGCTATTCTTGTTCCCACCCTGCCTCCTCCTTCATCATGCTCAGGGAATCTGGTATGTCGCTTAACAGTTTTGCTTAATAGCTGTCAAATGAGGAAACAATGCCTTCCTCTTTTTACTTGATAGAATGCTGCAATGACAAAACAGGATGATCTTTAAAAAATGAATTGGGCTCTAGAGAAGGTAACCCTTACACCCAAAGTATTGAAGTTGTTGTCGTTTGCAGTGTGGTTAAACGTATGAATTTCATCTTGGAACTCTGAAGCTAGAGAAAATTCCATCTCACTTCCAGTTTAGGTGGTTTGGAAGAGGCTTGAAGTTTTAGGAACTCTTGAAGCATGGTGAATGGGAAGGGAGTCTGCCTTAAAAAAAAAAAAAAGTTTATGAAGTGAAAGGTGGGGGCTGGGGCCGGCAGTCAGGAAAATGGGAATGGACGTGTGGTATGTACCTCGTACTGAGTGTGGTTTGAGAGAGTTGGTGTGAATTAAGAAGATCACGAATATGAAATACATCTACCACAAGGACTGCTCTTGTGGGTTTGAGTTTGAAATGGTGAAGTGTTTCTTTAGGATCAAAGCTTTGGCAGGAGGAGATGAGCATGGGGACAGTTTCCAATCTGGCCAGAAGTAGAAACTCTACATTCTCTTCAGGAGACATGTAGTCTGAGAAAATGCTTCTGGTTACTCAGAGTAGATGTGTTCACATTTATCTTGGAGGACTTTCGGAAATTTCTTAAGTAAAAATGCCTCTACTCTGAAATAGGGCAATTGTGATAGCTGTTCATTCTCTGTCTCCATCTCTCTTCTTGTGTGTCTTTGTCTCACTCTATCTCTCTGTCTCTTAAACACACACACACACACACACACATACACTAACTGGCATTTACTCTTCTATGCTTTGTTGTCGCTACCTTTGGGTGCACGCAGTGAATTGGAAAGAATCTTTCTGAGGTCCATGGGAACTCCCTGCCTGAACTCTCTGAAGGGAAGAAAGAGACATGCCCCAGTGAATTTCAGCACCACTCTTCTACCATAAGTATGGTTAGTTTTATTTGAAGTCAAAGTGGCAAGTGAAGCATGAAGGGTACTGCTGGTATTTAGAGAAGGAGGAGGGGACCTGGGCAGACATAGGACACGCTGAGCCGTGAGCCTCACTGTCTCAGGGCAAAGACAGTGCTGCCACTCGGCTGCATCACCAGAGGAACAACGAATTGGGAAAGACGGCTCTGAGCATTTGGGCCAGATGTTCGTGGCATCTTGCACCTTCCCAGGAAATGAATTTCGGGGTAAAGGCAAAGCAGATGACTGGCAAAGGCTCCTGTGATGAATATTAAAAATGTTGGGGAACAAAAGACATAGGAAATAAGAATCCCCTCTGGTTACAGCTCTCCCAAGAGTAAGGCGACATCACATTCCCTACCACTAACCCACTGCCCAGCCTGAGAGTGAAATCCAAAAGGGAATTTGGTCCCATTTCCTCTACACCTCCAGAAGTGGCAGTGGGGAGGGATTGCTCCCTGTTCCCAGGATCCCAGCCCCCACTTTCTCCCTCCAAATGGCAAACTTTATTGGAGCAAAATCTCTTCCCCTAACAAGTACAATAGATGGCCAAATTCCTTGAGGCAGGGATTAAAAGGGGATTTGATATTTGTATTCTTTTTTCCCAGCAATGAGACTCCTATGGAGTAGGTACTTGATAGATATCTGTTTGTTGAATGCACAAACTGAGTAAAGTGTGTGTGTGTGTGTGTGTTTGGGTGGGAGGGGTGGGTGGGGATTTTGAAGTGCCTCCTCTGGGTCATGGTGACAAGCACAGGACTATATTCTTTATATGAGCTATCTCACTCATTCTTTCCACCAGTCCCACAAGGAAAGTCACCAGAATGACTCTTGGAGAATGGAGGCGTATGCAGGTTAATTTGCGTTATTGGGGCTTGGTACTTGAATGGAGATCTGTCCACCCCAAAGCATGAACTCTTTTCACACCAGGATGATGGAGGCTCTCACTGATTGTGTTCTCTCAGTCAATGGTTGACACAGTGCCAAGCTTACAAGACATGAAGCTGAGCAACTGCTTTAACATACCATTTTAGGGAAGAAGCTCCAAAATTCAAATTGTTTCCTCCTGCTAGCTGATAGACCAAATCCATCCTAAGTTCCTTTCTGAAGGAAACTCTGGAACTCAGAGACAGAGTGGGGTAATGTGACAATTACTGAAATTGAATCTTTGGATGTATTTCCAGCATTCCCTGTGACTTGATATGATCCTGTGTGAATCAGGGTGCCTTTCTGAGCTTCAGTTCATTCAACCGTGAAACAGAAATATGTACCATTGCCTGTACTTTCACCACCAGAATGATCTTGAGTCAAGGATTAGGTTAGATGAACTTCATGAAAGAATCTGGAATCTGCTAGATTGTTAAGGTCAGAGACACTGTCTTTTATCTTTACAAGCTCCCACACATCTGGCAAAGTACTCAATAAATGTGTTAAATAGAGGAAGTAATGTAACTCCATATTTAATACAAGATTTCTATTTTTCTAGGTTCGGTTTAGACAACTGTTGGCACAATCAGTGGTCTCTTCCTTTCCAGTGACCTGAGGAGGTGGCAGTAGCTTAGAAAGCATTGGTCGCCTGGTATAACTAAGGAGAGTTTTGGGATATGTGGGTCTGAAATGTGTAGAGGCCTTCCAAGTCAGCAAAACATCTAGAATCTAAGGCCAACACGGAAAGAACAGGGCTGCCCACTTTCAAAGGCACAAATGTGCTTGGACAATGAATACCTCAACGATGCTCAATATTGACCAATGACATAAAGATACTCTGAATGTTCTAGACTGCCAGGGTTCTCCTAGTTCTTTAATGATACAGTGAGGTGGGAGATTTCATCTCTTACTGCCCTCTACTAACATCACACATGCTTGGGTTTTAAAGTTCCACCAGCCTGATTGAACAGATTAAATTAGATTTAGAGGAACAAATGCATGGGCCATTTATTGAAACTAGTATTGTGAACTAAATTTCATACTTTCTAGAAAAGCAATATATAGCTTCTGACCTAGGAACAGGTTATATAGCTCACATGAAATGTGTGTAAGTGGTTTAGCAACACATGAAGAAACTTCCTAATTAATAAACATGAAGCTCTTTGTGAAGCTGTGGTAGAGACCTCTCTCATATATCACTCAGAAACTTCTTTAATTCCTGTTTATATTCATGTTATTGCTTACTAATTACCGAGTGCTTTATGTATATTAATTAACTTGAGCCACACAACAGGCCTACAAGGTGGATGATAGGATGACCAGTTGACAGATTATAGATTATGAGCAACAAAGACACGATAAGAATCCAGCACTTTTGACTTCTCAACATTCTGTCTTTTGAAAGCTGTGTTTGCTCCCACAGACTAGTAGTTATTGATTCTGAATGTAAAGCCCATATGACAGGTGTCTTGGCAAACAGGAAATGGATGGCAGAGCTTTCTAATAAGCGTGTAATTTTAAGAGGCAGATCAAGAAGACATGATTATTGGATGGGGAACAGATGGCTTTCATCTCCTGTTAACGCAGCACACAGCAAGAAGGCAGAGTCCACTTGGATGTTGGAAAACAAAAATTTTCTCGCATGTCCAGCACTTAACACTCTCCTCTCCTGCTTTGGGGAAACAAACAAACACATCACACTAATTGAACAAGCACCCTTAAAAATTCTGCTAATCAGATTCTCTTAAAGAGGTTACAGAGAGAGAAGAAAGGAAAAAAATTAGAACAAACAGAACTCAACATCAGTTTGCTCTCTGTTCTTGCTGTGTCAGAGCTGAATCACCAAGCTGCATGCAGATATTAACTCTAAAAGATGCATGGAGATGTGAGGAGTAATATTTATGATTTTGACAGTAGGTGATACACAACAGCTGGGGTCAGAGATTCCAGAGTTTTTGTGAGTATACTGTCAAAATGTTTTGATTGAAAATAGAAAATTAACAACTCTCCCTTCAAGCTTTGACTACTCAAAAATATTTTCCAGTAAAACAAAGTGATACATCAATGAAGTCTTAAGATTTCCAGTTGGTAGGTCCTTGCTTCTCCCATCTGATCTACACACTTTTCTTCTTCTTTCCTTGAATATTGCCAGAGCATCAGAACCACTCTCCCCTCTAGTTCTCAAGCTATACTGCATACTCAGCCTCATTTAGATCAGCCCCCACTGGGCTTAGGTATTTTGATTCCAACCACAGATTAACTGACCTCTCATCTTCCCATTTTCCTTCCAGGGACGCCTGTGGTTGAAGCCAAATACTATGCAACTCTAACCACTTAAAATAGAGCTGCTGATTAAGACACAGACAGCTATAACAATTGGAGGCAAAGCCCCTGTTCTGAGAGTGACCAGTGCCCTGTGCCCTGACACACAGCCAGTCCAAACAGACTGGAGACTAAATGGAGCTTTGGTGGAAGAGTGGTTAACTATGTGTTGGTTCCCAGGGACAGCCCATGTTTCCCTGTGTCATTTCCAGAATATCCAGGAGGAATTATAGGAGAGGCCAGATGAAAGGTTTGGTATGAGTGATAAATAGGGGCAAGAAAAGCAGAGACCAGTTGGCTTAGATGAACTTGTCAGAAGGTTACTTGTGCACATTAAATCCAGGCATTTTGCCCTACAAGGCTTGAATATGGGCCATCCTTGCTTGGATTCCTGAATCACTATCTTCATAGGCTCCACATTAGGATCCAGTTACCCACAAGAGAGGTTTATTTGATCCATTTTGGTTTCTATTTTCTACCAATATTTATTGAGTACCTTCTATATACCAGGCCACATGTGCCAGAAATAATCAGTGAACAAGACAGGCAAAGTCTCTGCTTTCAACATGGATTGAGTTCAGTTGGTGGAAACTGAACAATGACAAATAAACAAGATTACTTTGAGACTTAATAAGTATTATAAAGACAAGTAAAGGAATTAAACAGGAAGAGATGCTAGAGAGTGACTGGGGTGCTAGAAAGCTACTTTAAATTGGATTTCAAGAGAGGCTCTTCCATAGCGGAGAGTAGAGAAAACCGAGGCTAAGAATTTAAATTTGAGACAGAGGCAGCCACGGGAAGATCTAGGAGAGAGAGAAGGATCAGAGAGAATGTCTGCAGAGAGAAGGAGCACTGTATGAGACAATCAAGGCAGGACCTTAGGACCTGCATGTGTTAAGGAAGGCCAGGTGACTGGACCATCACAAAGATGGTAGAGAGAAGACGAGAGGTGGCTGGGGAAGGCAACAGAAGCTATATCATGTAGAACAGTTGGTCATGGTGAAGACTTAAAATGTTATTCTAGATGCAATAAGAAGCTTTTGAACAATGTGGCTGCAAAAGACACATTTTGATGCCATCACTTCAACTCAGTAGTCCATATTCCGAAGTTTGCATTTGAAGTGTGATTGCTATGTTAAGGACCCCAAATACCAATATTTGGCCAACACTGAATTGAACTCTAAGTGTATAAAATTGAATTGTATGTATATAAGATTGCAAATCATTCACTAATGGCTCTTTACATTAAGCTTTTTATGGAAAGAATCAGTTCTCTCATTTGGTGTATCCACCCTAATAGCTTCTCATAATTTAACATTTAACTTTGGCAGGCAATAAACACTGATTCAAATGAATGATTTCTGAAGATAGATTTTACCTTTGTCAGTTATCCACGATGAGAAGACCACAAAGGATATCTTACTGAGAAAGGGACAAGTGACATGTCTCTTGGTCTACAGTTTTATCCACATGGACACTTTTATGTAAAAGAAACAAATTGAGATTACAACCCAAACTTTCCAGTGTTGATAAGAAACTTTGCATTAAGTAAGGCAATGGACCTGCAGCTAAATATTGAGTAAAATCAGACTCAAGCCTGGAACTCGTTTTCCCCAAAACATACATTGAGCAGTTTCCGCTACACCATTTCACCAGAGTATCGGTAATCTGACATTTCCTAGGCATCTGGGTTCATGAATATTCAGATAGATAGAGTGCTGAATACTTTATTGAATGATGACATCTGGCACTCCTAGATTAAGTGATGCTTTCAGTCCTACAAGAAATAGAATAGGTTGCTACTAAGAAAACTGGCATTTATACAGGATTCACTTATTAATGAAAAAATTTCATTCTCAGGCCAAGATTTTTCTAGGTAATAAACTTGTGCAAGATGTTGTGTTAAGGACTAGAAAAATATGAAGTTTCATATTTACAACCTTATACCAGTCATTTATCTTTTTTTAAAAAGAGATTTAAACATTCAATAAAGTATTAAAAACCAGTAGTAAAAAATAAAAAAAAATAAAAAATAAAGAGATTTCTTTGTTTTAAGCTCCAGGTACTACTCAAGTATTGTTTGCTTTTGTGTCTGAGAAAGTATGTGATCTCATTTGATAAGCTGTAAAAAGCATACTTTAAAAAATCTATAACTCTAAGATCTGAGTGTTAAATTGGCCCTAAGGAAATTTCTGGAAATGTACAAGACCACAGTGAACCAAAATACATCCTAGCTCAGGACTGTTTGGCCAAGGACTCTTAGGGATCATTAGTGTGTGTGAAAATCTTGTATATGTCTTTTCTTCCCATTTCTAAGGTACAGCGAGTACAAGTGTAGATTGTAGGTAAAGCATATTTAGACTCCCTAAGCCCTTGTTTCTCAATCAAAACTATGCAATCGTGACAGATTGTTGGTACCATAAGGCAGGAGTCCCCAACCTCTGGGGTCTAATGCCTGATGACCTGAGGTGGAGTTGATATAATAATAGAAATAAAATACACAATAAATGTAATGCACTTGAATCATCCTGAAACCATCCCCTGACCCCAGTCCACGAAAAAATTATCTTCCACAAAACTGGTCCCTGGTGCCAAAAATGTTGGGAACCACTGCCATGAAGAATCCTTGGACTCTGACATTAGATGCTTTAAAGTGTAGGTTATTGTCTACTTCCCTATTTGTGCTTTACTGCTCCTTTGAGAACACAAATGCTCTGCACTGATGCTTCATTTCTTCACTAGCAACTCTCACCTTCATTCTGAATACATGAGCCACATCAGTTCAGGTCTTAATGATCATGGTCCCTATTATACATAAGTCTTTTCTCTAAAAATACCAAATTGTCCAGAACTGATAGCTTTCATGGAAAGTTCATTACTTTGTTACTTCTGGCAGGCACATGTGTTTTTCTTTGGCTGGCAGGGCTAGTGGTGTTTCCAGCAGCATGGCTAACTAGTGACCCCATGCAGTTTCTTCTCTTAGGCCTGTCAAAGTCTTATCTGACACAGGTAAACTGGACATGACTATATAAACATACCAGGGCTTTCAGTGCTGCCAAAATGGTCACATCTGGCCTGAAAGTCTCCCTAGCATGTCAGTGGCTGGTTAGAGATCTCAGGGCCCAACACAGTGCTTCACCACAAGATAAGATTTCTGCAGGCAGAATGCTGTCTTCAAGGCTTACATTTTGCTTACAATTTAAGCTCCAAAGTTTTCAGGGCAAATCCCATTGCCATTGATTTCCCTTCTCCATTTAGGATTGCACAGTCTCCCCAGGTTCCTTTATGGAAGCCTGAGTCTGTTACTATCCAGGTGTGTTTCTGCCCCTGTTACTTCTCAGCCATAAATGTGTTTGTATTGATCCATACACTGAATTTCTCTTCCAGAACACTTTTGAATAAAATTGTAAATAGGGATCTCAACTGCTTTTTCGCTTCACATTCCATGGTATTAGTGAGAGGAAGAGTGACTGCTCTGCCGCCAGAACACCCTCCACACACTTGTGTAGAACTGCTCTCAGAGGAGCACTCATTTGCTTTGCACATTCTGCTGAAGCTGATTGACAAAGCCTGGGAAATTCAGAAATCTGCTCTGTAAAATAACCCTACAGCACGTGTTGTGTTCACTTCTAATTTCTAACATGCTAAGTAGTGGCCTGTTTAAGATACACTTTTTTGTTTCCTCTAGACTAAAATCCTATTAAAAATTTTTTTTTATTGGAGTATAGTTGCTTTATAATGTTGTGTTAGTTTCTACTGTACAACAAAGTGAATCAGTTATACATATACATATATCCACTCTTTTTTAGATTCTTTTCCCATACATTCATTACAGAGTATTGAGTAGAGTTCCCTGTGCTATACAGTAGGTTCTCATTAATTATCTGTTTTAAATCTAGTCATAAATACATGTATATATGACAAATCCACATACATGTCAATTCCAATCTTCCAACTCATTCTGCCCCTCCTCCTCCCCTTGGTGTCCATACATGTGTTTTCTATGTCTGTGTCTCTATTTTTGCTTTACAAATAGGATCATCTGTACCATTTTCTAGATTCCACATATATGTGTTATGTAATATATGTAACTATATTGTCATAGTGATCACAGTTTTCACTCAGCACTGTGCCTTACACTTGCTAGACTCTCAGTGAACATTTGATGAGCTGACAATAAAACCAGCTTCATAAAATCATTGGATTTGATTTAGTCTTTTAGCATAGCCTGATTAATTGATAGTCTTTCTCCTTTAAGTTTCTAGTTTACAGTGGTATTCTTTGTATTTCTCCAGCATGAAACTTTTAAAAATAGGAGGTTGAAGAATTCCATCCATAGCATAGTGGTTAAAGCGTTTTCAATCCAAAGTAAAAATCTATATTGTGTCATCTGTAGCCGGAGTATAGATTTATATTTGACTTGTTAGGATAAATTTGTCTTCCGAAAGCTCATCTAGGATAATGGAGAAAAGCCTCCATCTATCCTCACTAAAAATAAAGCCTCTGGGCTTAGTGGAACACAAGATGTCTCCCTTGCACGAGGGTTAGAATAATGCAGCTGGGTTAGAATTCTCTGATGGGTTTTTATTGGAAAATGCCCTCATCTCCTCATTCCCTAAAGCACTGGGTGGCTGCCAACATATTCAGAATCTGTAGGCATCTGGTAAAGCTCTGGCTTGATTGTCTTGGTCAGGTTGGATAGAAGTGGACCCAGGCATTGCACTTCTAGGCATGGTTTCACTATTACTACCTTGAAGTTTATCCACTCTGTAAGTTCAATCACCTTGAAAATTACCCTCTAGTTTTCCATCACTCACATTACCTTAGCTAGTCAGTTTCTTAGCTACTCAGATTTTGGATGGAATATTTACTACATTGAATCACACCAATGGGCCCTGGGAGCCATGAACTGTAAATACATTTACAGTTAATCATCTGACTAAATTCCTTCCTGAGAGGAAAACAAAATAGTCCGAAGTCTATCTTGGTGTTGTTTCCGGATTGCAAAAATGCAGAACTTGCCAGCATGCCATGATTTTCATTTGACAGCACTCTGTCTGGTCTTGAAAGGCATGAAGAGCTTCAGAAAAAGGTGTTAGTCTCTGGTTACTCAAAAGTTACGTGTGACTTCAGTAATTTTGGGGAGTTTTGTCAAGACTAAGTATAACTGGAGGTGATTTTAGAGTTAATCAGATTTCAAATCATACAGAATTTTTAAGTCTACATTTGTATACACCACTGCTTCATTAATAAGAGATTCTTGATCATAGCACTTGTTAGTAGAAGTTTCTTCTTGGATAAATGGACTGCCCTGTCAGACACAGATTTATAAGATGTTACAGAAATACCTGAATCAACTTTTTGGACAATCCAATATTTGAACCAGTTTGTTAACTCACAATAATAGAAAGGTTTCATATTTTTGTATCTTATATCTGTAGACAACTTTCAAACACTCAAAATGGCCTGTGAACATGATTAACACAACACTTTTCAACTTAAAAACTCAAAAAAAAAAATCTGGGAACTTGCTAATGGTAATAAAACCCAAGTGAGGTTTTTAAAAGGATAAATGAGGCATAAAATTATAAAACTGCACAAATATTTTACAAGCAGATCATTACCTAAATACTAATGATTTATACATACTTCTTTTTAAACCATATTTTTAAATCAAAATATAGTTAATTTACAATGTTGTGTTAGTTTCAGGTGTACAGCAAGTGATTTAGTTTCATAGATAGATATATAATTTTCCATTATAGATTATTACAAAATATTGAATGTAGCTTTTTGTGCTGTATAGTAAGTTCTTGATGTTTATTTTATAGTATTTTGTTGTTGCTAAGTCACTAAGTTGTGTCTGACTCTTTGCTACCCCATGGACTATAGCATTCCAGACTTCCCTGTCCTCCACTATCTCCTAGAGTTTGTTCAAACTCATGTCCATGGAGTCAGTGATACTATCTAACCATCTCATTCTCTGCCACCCTCTTCTTTTGCCTTCAATCTTTCCCAGCAGGGGGGTCTTTTCCAATCCATCAGCTCTTCACATCAGGTGGCCAAAGTATTGGAGCTTCAGCTTTAGCATCAGCCCTTCCAATGAGTATTCACGGTTGCTTTCCTTTAAGATTGACAGGTTTGATCTCCTTGCAGTCCAAGGGACTCTCAAGAGTAAATAACTTATGTAGGGAAACATATATATACTTACTAGATATCCACCAATTCTACTCTTTTCCTTTATTCAAGAGAAATAAAAACACAAGTTCACCCAAAGACTTGTATTCAAATGTTTATAGCAGATTTATTTATTTAGCCCCAAACTGGAAATAACCCAAATTTTCATCAACTAGAAATATTTTTAATCAGATCTAATTTTGAAAAACAAATAAACATGTTCTGACCTGATTGGAAAGCCAAAAATCACATGTTTTTCTGGGTTTGTAGTCATAGCCAAATGCCTTAATTGTTAATTCAGAGGCTTTAATTTTTACTAAAATTTAGAAGACACTCTTCTAGGGCTCATTAGTACCAGTCTTAATCTCGGGCTTTACTGTCCTCAGCAATTGCCATACACATAGTAAAATGCTAAAAGCAATTTTAAGAAGAGCTTGCAAACAAATGTAATCTCCATTTAGTTTTTATAA
Source organism: Oryx dammah (assembly GCF_014754425.2). Classification (NCBI taxonomy): domain Eukaryota; kingdom Metazoa; phylum Chordata; class Mammalia; order Artiodactyla; family Bovidae; genus Oryx; species Oryx dammah. Next base: position 42,552,784 of record NW_024070205.1, on the reverse strand, counting down.
CCAGGTTTTCCTGTATTTCTCTCTACATGTCTTGATAGAAGGGAATCTTTTCAAGTGGACAATCACCCCCTGGCCTCCGCAGAGAAACCCCAGAGGATTTGACAAGGTTGAGTCACCAGTACCCCATGTCCTTGTTTGTGCACCGCAGTTCAGCAGCATTTTCTGAATCATCTTGGTAAGAAGCCAAGTAGAAGAAAACATGAGAACCAGTTGAGAAGCAGACTTTTCCTTTGATGTGTGTTTGTAGGAAAATCCAGTATCTGACATGAGGAAATCTCCATCTTCTAACACACACACACATACCCCAACTGTCTTTATTTCAAATTTGAGTAAAAAACTTCTATCTTTTTTGATCCAATGACTGGAAGCTGTTTGGCATGTATTTAAAACCTTCATATAAAAACAGCAAGTAACTGCCAGAGCATCCATATAGAGTGAAACTGGAGGAATTATCCTGATCCTTGAAGAGCTGGCCAGCTTTCCAGGAGGCCAATAAAATGTGGGGAGGGGGAAGGCTAAATTGGAAATGCTGAAAAGGAACTGGTGCCTATCAATATTCCTTCAGATTTTATTTCAGTCTCCACATCCACTCAAGACTGGGTAGCTCAGTATCACAGTGACTTCTCAAGATAATCAGAACATCTACTTTTCTTGAAAGTGATTATATTTGGACTAGAAGAAGGTGAAATCTAGTAATGCATGAAAAGTGATAGAGCATATTAATTTAATAATTTTTATTAACTAAATCCAATAGAAGATTAGATGATTCTCTTATATCGCATTACATCTACTGCATCAAATCAAAGATTCAGTGATTCAAATCTTTTGGTAATTCAAAATTTTCATTTCATCAGTTAAATTCCTACCATTTTCCATGTAGTCTTTTAGAGGAAATTGTTGTATATGTTTTCTCCTAAGGTCTAAAGTGTCCAGCAAAAGGGAGAGAGAAAAAAAATAAATTTCAGGGAAAATTACACACATTTGGAAACTTACTTTTAAACAATTGAGAACTGGATTGATGCCTATGACCACTGAGCATTTAAGTTTCCATGGAAATCTTAATTTCAATTAAATCTTGAATGAAAAGTGTGACAACTTACTCTCAAGAGATGCTACAAGAAATAGTTGGGGGTTGTATAGCTTTTCAAATTTTACTCAACCAGCTTCCCCAGTACAAGCCCAAAATTTGGTCAACCCTGTTCTTAGTCTAATTTCATAATCTAGTCAACTTTATTGCTTCTTCCCCAAGACCATCCCCCATAATTCAATCATCTTCTCTATTAATGTGAGCACTTTGAACATGAATGTATACACATACACACCTAAACAAACATCTAGAATCTAAATATTTGCATAAATCCTTTGGAAATTTTAATAAACAAAAATAGTAAGTAAACTTCTCTCTGAAATTCTGATTTAAAAAAAATCTTTTTCTATCACTTTTGTGAAGCTGATGACCTTCCCCTCCCTCTGTGGTTTCCAAGGTGATATAATTTCACTAAACTAAAAAGCAACTTGCTCTTCAGTCACTAAAAGGAGTCTGACTCTGTGACCTCATGGACTGAAACATGCCCGGCTCCTCTGCCTTCCACTATCTCCCAGAGTTTGCTGAAATTCATGTTCATTGAGTTGGTGATGCTATCTAAACATATTATCCACTTCCACCCTCTTCTCCTTTTGCATTCAATCTTTCCCAGCTTCAGGGTCTTTTCCAGTGGGTTGACTCTTTGTATCAGGTGGCTGGCCAAAGTATTGGAGTTTCAGCTTCAGCAACAGTCCTTCCAATGAATATTCCAGGTTGATTTCCTTTAGGATTGACTGATTTGATCTCCTTGCAGTTCAAGTGACTATTGAGAGTCTTCTGTAGCACCACAACTTAAAGTATCAATTCCTTAGTGCTCCAGCCTTCTTTATGAACCAACTCTCACATCTGTACATGACTACTGGAAAAACCAAACATTTGACTATATGAACTTTTGCTGGCACAGTGATGTTTCCTCTTTTTAATATGCTGTCTAGTTTTGTCGCAGCTTTCCTTCCAAGCGGCAAGCGTCTTTTAATTTCACGGTTGCAGTCATCATCTGAAGTGATTTTGGAGCCCAGGAAAATAAAATCTGTCACAGTTTCCACTTTCTCCCTTGTATTTGCCATGAAGCGATGGGACCAGTTGCCATGATCTTAGTTTTTGAATGCTGAATTTTAAGCCAGCTTTTTCACTCTCTCATTAAGAGGCTCTTTAGTTTATTTTCTCTTTCTGCCTTTAGGGTGGCACATCTGAGGTTATTGATATTTCTCCTGGCAATCTTGATTCGAGTTTGAGCTTCATCCAGCCCTGCATTTCTCATGATGTACTCTGCATATAAGTTAAATAAGCAGGGTGACAATATACATCCTTGACAAAATACCTTGGTACTTTGAATCAATTTTGAACCACTCAGTTGTTCCATGTTCTGTTCTAATTGTTGCTTTTTGACCTGCATACAGGTTTCTCAGGAGACAGGCAAAGTGGTTTGGTACTCCCATTTGTTTAAGAATTTTCTTTACACTACAGTGTGTTAGTTTTATAAGGAGAAACTAAAAAAAAAAAAAAAAGGAAATTCTAATCTGAATTGTCTAGGAAAAACACAGATCCTACAAACAGCCTCAAAATTGTATGTTGATGGCAGATCTTGAGCCATGATAATAAGTCTCAACCTATGCTGAGTAACACTGAACAGTCTGTAAAAACCAGAGCCACAGATCCTGCATGCCTCATGCAAGTGTGAAATAGAATGACCACATTTCATAAAAACTTTCCAAAGGGAATTTTCCTGGTATCCAGAAAGCAACCATTTATTTGCTAAGAAAATAAGAACAGAGCATAATTTCTGTATCCAGATGGGGTTTCATTGGCCCAGATTCTCTCCATAGATATCTGGAATAACTCCAGTTCTGTCTTTTCTTGATTGTGAGAACTGAGAGAAGCTCTCTGATATGGGTGACCCAATACAAGAACAGATAGGGAAATATTTGAGGTTCATAGTTAAGAAGAGTTAAACTTCTTCCAAAGTTTGCTTAAACTGTGTGACTGATTAAATAATTCTATTATCCCTGTCCTACACCAAACAAAGCAAAATCTTGT